>NC_061088.1:81648087-81703087 GCF_015104395.2 Macrobrachium nipponense
ATATCACCTATGCGCTTTGGTTCAAAAAATTTTTTTTTTTTGCTTTTTTTTTGAAAGCTTGTTAAAATACTGAAGGATTAGATTTCGGTGTATAAACTTTGATTCGAGATTTCCGAATAATTTTTTCCCCACATTCTTCACCTAAAATTGTTTAGGATTTTGTACTCAGTTTTGGTTTAAAATGGGAATTTCTTCATACGTGCATCTTTGGGATTGCGAGGCTGCATTTGGAGTCATTATTACGAAATATATATATATATATATATATATATATATATATATATATATATATATATATATATATTTTTATATGTATGTATGTATATATATATATATATATATATATATATATATATATATATATATATATATATCCTGATCAGATAAGGAAGACAACCGTATATTCCATCGGACTGAGCTGCTGCTTACAGACTAGTACTTTGTTTCTGCTTTAATGCTTTAGAACTGCCTTCGCTCTTCCTTGTTTCCTTACACTTATAACCTTTCTAGTACTTTTTTTTCTGCTCTAATGCTTTAGAACTCCCTTCGCTCTTCCTTGTTTCCTTACACTTATAACCTTTCTAGTTCTTTATTTCTGCTCTAATGCTTTAGAACTCCCTACGCTCTTCCTTGTTTCCTTACACTTATAACCTTTCTAGTTCTGTGTTTCTGATCTAATGCTTTAGAACTCCCTTAGCTCTTCCTTGTTTCCTTACACTTATGCCTTTCTAGTTCTTTGTTTCTGCTCTAATGCTTTAGAACTCCCTTCGCTCTTCCTTGTTTGCTTACACTTATAACCTTTCTAGTTCTTTATTTCTGCTTTAATGCTTTAGAACTCCCTACGCTCTTCCTTGTTTCCTTACACTTATAACCTTTCTAGTTCTTTATTTCTGCTCTAATGCTTTAGAACTCCCTTCGCTCTTCCTTGTTTCCTTACACTTACTTATGCCTTTCTAGTTCTTTATTTCTGCTCTAATGCTTTAGAACTCCCTTCGCTCTTCCTTGTTTCCTTACACTTATGCCTTTCTAGTTCTTTGTTTCCGCTCTAATGCTTTAGAACTCAAGTCGCTCTTCCGTGTTTCCTGACACTTATATACCCTTTCTTCCTCTAAGAGGCTTAAGGTCTGGCGCTTCCTTCTGATTAAAGCCCAACGCTTTAATCAGATGAATGTATAAATCCATTTTCAGTATAGTATAGTCTTTTCCTTTTTCTTTCTTGTTCAGAAGTAATTATTATTATTATTCAGGAGATAAAACCTATTCATAAGCAACATGCCCACCAAAGGGGCCACTGGCTTGAAATTCAAGCTTCCGAAGAATATGGTGCTCACTAGGAAGTAAGAGAAGGTAAAGGAATACAGAAAGAAGAGATCTCACTTATTATAAGAAAAAAAGCAAAAAAATTAATAATGAGATAAATATGTGATACAAACAATTCAGGGCATATGTCCCAGTTCTTTAAGAAAATACTGAGATTCCATCTTTGGAATTCAAAGCATCACCATTTTTTGTTCGACGTTTTAACACAAGAGGTCTTTGTCAAGAGTTTCAGAAAGCACCTGGAATTCGCAAGTATAGTAATATATGTAAAGAACGTTGTCGTGATAGAAATACGAACTTGTCAACTTGTAGCTCTGGTGATAAAACTAAAAGGAATATTTTCTTCGTTTTCTTTTACGTATACGTAAAGTGCAAACGTTAAATTAACGCGTATTAACAGCGCTCTCTTTTTCCCTTCTAATGTATTCATTATCCAAGACAGAAGTTGGCAGATGCTTGGAGTTTCCATTAGAGATAAGCTCCAAAGCCTATTCTTTCGTCTGTCGGGAAGTTTTAGAAAATTGTTGCCCCCCCTTTTTTCATAATATTTTACTAAAACAGAAGTTTATAACTTCCCTCCAACTGTCTCTCACTTTCTCTGCTCTATTTCTTTTTCTTTTCTGTGTCTGCAGCCAACACTTTTTGGTTTTCTATTTCTTTGATTTTCTCGTGTTTTCTTCTTTGTTTTTTTGGTTTTTGCTATTTTTTTGACCGGTTAAGCATCTGTCATTGCATTCTGGTTTGTACATAGTAATGAATAGGTCGTGCTCAATAAACATTCACACGCAATAAATTCTTCAAGTATTTTTTTTTTTAGTTAGTCATTTACATCAATGTGCCATTTTTCATGTAATGTTTCTGGTTCAAGTGTTATTTGGTTCACCAAGGTTAATTTGCTGTACATTCTTGAAGTAGGTTCCCATTACTTACAAAGCGGTGCTGAATTGAAAGATTTGTAGTTTCTTATTTTATCGTTAATATCGTGTTTTCTGCTGCATAATTCCCCTTTACTCAGTTTGATATTTTGTTATCCTCCCATTCTTGAAGAACAGCCTATTTTTCTAAGGATTGTGCGTGTTTGCAAAGTCTGAAATGAGAAAATGACAGTTTTTGGCAAGACCCTCGACAGAATTACTCTCCCGCTATTACACGTTTTCTGAAAGTCGCTTCTCTCCTAATTAGCTGGTATCTAACGCATAATTAGCAACTATTTATTGCTATTGATAGATTTTAGTGAACTAAAAACTTTGAATATGTATGTCTCGTGACGTTAGAGTCAAGGGATATCATAACATGAAAAAAAACGTCAAAAATTTTAATGCTGTATGAATCTTTCAGCCACAGCCCGGTGTCAGACACACGATATGGCTAACTTTAGCCCTAAGAAAAATCAAAACCGCTGCGGCTTCAGGGCTGCAATTGGTATGTTTGATGATTGGAGGGTGGATGATCATCATACCAATTTGCAGCCCTCTAGTCTAAGTAGGTTTTAAGATTTGAGACGAAAATCCATCTCAATAGTTTTCTTGTACAGGAAACTAAAAATGTGCAATATCTTAATTTGCATTTAGGTTATTACTTGCGACTCCTGCAGCGAATTGTTGTATTTCATACTTTGAATAAGGTCCAGTTGCCTTCATCTCCATTTTCCTGCCGAATGTTGTCCTAGATCTGTGGAAGCACTGCATGCAAGAGGAGACTAGGCTATCCTGTTTTATGTCAAGCTCAGCAAAGCGAAAGACTGACAGCCTATAAAAACGGTCCGAGATTGCTTAGAAGCTTTTGGAGGGATTTCCTGCCTCACAGAGAGAGAGAGAGAGAGAGAGAGAGAGAGAGAGAGAGAGAGAGAGAGAGAGAGAGAGAATCTTTCAATAAAGTTGTACTGGCTTGTGAAAAAATAAAAATAATTGTGAAAATGAGGTCGTCAGTTGACTAGGAATAGGAATATGTTATGTGTTAATAAATCGTAGTTAATGAAGTAATATAAAACATGGAAAGCTAAAAGTGAGACTCTGTAGGAATAAAATCATGATTAAATGTGGCAAAAGATTTGTAAGTTTGATTATAAAATTTACTGTATAATTTTTATGTGGTAATAAATTCTTAGTGGGAAGGATAATTTTAATGTTTGTCTGTCAGTCAGGATACCTGTAGGTACATGGAATGTTTTCAAAAATCTTCTTTAACATATAACCCAAGTTCGTTAGTATCTTGTATTTGCAGAGGTCTGGTTAATTAATAATTATCGAAAGGAATTTCCAGTTGAAAATATTGAATGTGAAGTTTGAGTGAGTATATTATTATTTTATATTATATGTAAATATGTGAATTTACCTATATGTATACGATGCTGCATATCGTAGGCACTTTACATCTGCTGCTCCAGTACCCCCGAAATAAACAAACCGATGATTTACGACCAGTGAAATGTTAATCACAGTCTTAGGAGAATCCCGGGAGTTTCCGAGATTGGAGGCCATTGTTGAAATTGAATTAATCTGGCAAATTTATTTATTAGACTCCCTAGCCATTGTGCGATGATAGAAATCCGTTCGCCTGCACAAAACCTCCACTACCACTTTCCCATTTCCCTCCGCTCGAGATATATGTGAAGGTTTTTCTCCTTTACCAAAAAAAAGCTCCTTTTTTCCCTGTTAATGTCCACTAGACGTATATATGGGGCTCGTGTTTTTACCCTTTGCTGATAGATTTTCTTTCCCGAGGTTTTCCTTGGACATTCTTTTTACGGTTTTATTACCACAGCAGGAAATATAGGCTGAGGTCTGGAGGTTTTATTATTTGATTCTACTTAATGCTTATTTTTTTCTATCCTTCTCTCAGACGCGCGCGCACACATTTAGATGTATACGGGATAGCTATATATATACATAGATATGTGTTTGTGTATATAAATTCGTTGCTTGGATTTTCTTTGTTTCCTAACTGCTATTACTACGTTGGGTTCCATGAGATATGAATATCATGTGTAAGAAAAAAAAAGGATGAAATATAGCCTCATTTTCATGGAAAATCAAGTCAAGGCATCACTAAACTTAAAAAATAATTGGCTACCGGCGCATTAAAACACTTTCAAGAATGTGTGTCCGTAAGGTAAATTTAAGAACTTTTGATGAAAACATTATTTTCATTGGAAAGACTTACGTTTTTACAGGCACGCTCATTGGACGCATTCCTTAGTTAATACGTTTGACACCACAAATTTCATGACATCGTAGTGTTACAAGTCAGGACCCGTCTTAACCGTGTGGTGTTGTATAGGGATGGAACAGAATAGAGTTTAGGCCAAAGGCCAAGCACTGGACCTGTAAGGTCATTCATCGTTGGAAAAGAAATGGACAGTAAAGAGGTTTGAAAGATGTAACAGGATGAAAAACCTCGCATTTCCAATAAGAAACCATTGGTACGAATAGGTGGATAGTAAGGTGAAAGAAATGGAATATGAATGGAGGTACAGTGAAAAAAATGAAGGGGGTTGCAGCTGTAGGGCCCGAGGGGACGCTGCAAAGAACCTCAAGTACTGCCTATAGTGCGCCGCGTGGGGTGCATTGAGGGCACTAACCCCCCCCCCCCCTTTTGTGGGCCCCGTATGGTGTTGTATGGCAAGCGTTTAGCTTGAAGGATTTATCCGTTCACGTCCTAGCACGCCTTTATACCGACGTAACTTTTCACGCAACAGTAACTTCTCAAACTACGCCCGGGTGTTCATACGGGAAAAATCACTCAAGAGCTGCCAAGTTTCGGGATGTAACGGGAGGGGAATTGCCTTTTTGTATAATGCTCACAGATTTTTCATGGAACTTCGTTTGAGTTAGGCATTCTGTGTGGTGGAGGGGTAGCAACATTTTGATCAGATTTATTCTACCGGCAAAAGTAACATTTCGTTCCAAACGTGAGGAATCCCTTTTATTCCAACTCATATAGTACCTACTAATTATAATTAACAAGACGTCCTTCTTTCCTTCCATTTACAATCATAACCTGAATTTGCTTTTTTTCCTCAGGATTTCAAATTCTCTCCCAAATTTCGCAATTTCATTTAGCTTTAAACAATGAAAGCGGCCTTAGAAGTTCTACCTTCCATATTCTGTTCTTAGAATCTTTTGTTTATACCACAAATTGGCTATTTCCGTAACCTGTGTCATCATTTACTCATGGCATGAAATTTGACTTTACATTTTGCAAATATTTACTCAAACTCCACTTTCTTAATCACTATTCTAACAGGTTTTAACAACCTAAGGTATACATCAAAACTAGCTTTCCTTTTACACTCACACTGCATACACCACATTTTCATAAGAAAACCGTGGACTCAGTCACCCGATTTTCTGTCGAACTTCAAACCACTATTCTATTACATTAAAAAAAAAAAAAAAAAAAAAAAAATCAGTCTTTTTTTTCAGCGATACATTCTCCTTAATAACTGTTCTCCTAATAAATAGATTACATTTTCCTTTGTTCCTTGTTTCTAGTACTTTTTTTCTAGAGACGTTGTCACCTATCCTGCTTTATCAGAGATATAGCTTTGCTGCACTTTGGCTGAATTATGATAATTTTCTTGGGGTGTAGAATATGTCATCATTTTTCACTTTCACAACACGCACAAACTTAGTATACATGCATTTATATACATACATATATAGATATATAGTATAATATATAATTCAGTATATAATTATTCTATGAATTCGAAATATCTCTTAATTTCCATGAATTTAGCTGCATTGGTAATCAAACATTACATCTTTTATGTAGAATCATTAACCGTGATGCTCTCTACCTTGTAAGATTTTTTTTTTTATAACTTATCTCAACTGTCTTCATTCCGTTCATTTTCTATGTAATGTTTTACAAGGTCCTGTCTCAGGTGCCTGTGGCTTTGGTAACTTTCTTAATAAATCCCTAAACTGGCACTTCGTGTATCTTTAAGTGTTTACGCTATTTCGTAAGGTTTTATGGGGTGCGCGATCTTAGTCTGTCATATCTACGTATATACCGTTTTTTTTTTTTTTTTTTTTTCAATTAAACTATTGAGATGGCTTTGTCTGCATGTTGATCATCCACCCTCCAATCATCAAACCTACCAAATTGCAGTCCTCTAATCTCAGTAGTTTTTATTTTATTTAATGTTAATGTTAGCCATAATCGTGCGTCGGACAACGATCTAGGACATGCCACCAACGGGCCATGGCTGAAAGTTTCATGGGCTGCTGTTCATACAGCTGTATACCGACGCTACCGAAAGATAGATCTATCTTTGATGGCCTTTATTATACAATGTATAGAAAACTCGATTGCGCCGAAGACACTTCGGCACGTTTATTACTTATGCTTTAAGATCGCAACAATGTATATCTATGCGATAGCTTCATATTTTTTCCTTTTCATATTCATAATATAAAAGGGTAGGCGTTTTCTTATTTACACAGTGTCGGCATTAATAAAGGTTCTTCACAAACATTGCTAAAATTCTTTCCAGCAGTCCTTCGGCCCCCTTCTCCATTGATTTTTGTCTTTTATATTTTGTACGTTCCCAGTGGTGTTTCCACACCCAGCTGCATAATTCATTTTGTCGTGTTCCAGTTTCAGCTTTTAAGAGTAAATCCTTCAGGCTCGACTTATCGGTTCACGAATTACTCAGTTGTTTGGTGGAACTGCTTTAGAATGATTTTTTACACACTCAGGATACAGGTTTTTGCCCATTTTCCAGAAAATTTACAAACGACAAGAAATCTTTGTATATGTGTGGGAAACTTTTCAAGTCAATTAGTAAGACCTCTCAGTCTTGCCATTTCCTGAACTGATAATACTAATTCTTCTCAAGTATATATGTTAGCCAACGAACGCATCCAGCCATTTTTTGTACGGTGAATTGTGGCATAAAGGTAATATTAAGTGGCAAGGAAAAACGCACCGTTGATCCTTTTCTAGGTAATTCAGTAATATTTATCGTGTCTGCTTTAATCCTGAGAGCTTTTTTAATACTTGAAACTATTTTTATACGCAGTTTATTCAGTTTTATTTGGTTCTTGATTTTTTTTTATTAAAGTGCAATACAGATTATCCGCATTATCACGACGTGGTTTCAGATGGATTGAATCCACTCGACTGATATACCTCTATTTAGAGAAATATGTAAGTTTTTTCAAATATTTTGTTTTATGTTATTAGAGTTTGATTTTGCCCCCGTAGTATTTCATTTCTTTTTAGTTCAGTAAAATTGAATATGTGTTTCATTTATGAATGTCTCTTCTTTAATTTGCTTCGTTGTCAGATTAAAATTATTAACAATACATTCAGGGTAAGGCTGCTGCCTAGCCTGGCGTCTTGAAACGTCTTTTAATCTCCTAAACATGCCTTTGCTGTTGCTTCTCTGTTGCTCCTCCAGAGAAGAGTTCCTTTGATCTGAAGGATTTAGTTCCTCCTCCTCCTCCTCCTCCTCCTCCTCCGCTTCACAAGCATCCACGTAACAAGTGCAAAGCCACACATAACGCTTCTGTGTGGGGGTTGGGGGGGGATGAGCATGCTCCTGATCTCTTGGAGATACCTGTTTCCTTTTTATAACCAGTTTGTTAACTTCTCCTCCACTTAGATCTGTTTCAGGGATACTTTGTAAATGTGCCTTTTGTCGTTTGTCGATTTTTGTGTGCGTGTTAGGGGGTTGGGGGGGAAGTTGGAGGGGGACCTTGGTGTTATGATTGTCCCTTTATTCCAGACAGTTCCAGTATATCTTGACGAAATTTAGTTCGTTTTCTTGCCCAGGTAACCTTCGCATACACTGAATAGAATTCAGGAGTTTTTTGTTCTTTTTTGTCATTTTAAATTATGGTCTTTTATGGTATTGTGCGTTTGCAGGATTAATTTTGATTTGCTTCTGGTGGTAACAAAGCAGTCTAGATAATTAATAATGGCTCAGAAAGTAACATTGATCGTTATTTTCTCCGTCTGTTCCATTTTTCTGGTGGAATTTAGCTGTAATCTGTCCGCATGCAGTAAGGATGACTGCTCATGTAATGGTAAGAAACACCTGCAGATAAATGCATAGGACTTCATATAAAAATAAACGCAGATTTCTACAAACTTTCCCTTTCAGTCGATGGCACCTCATCACAACCTAAGCCAACGTGAAGGCTCGTTTTTCGTTATCAATACTTCCGTATCGATAATCTGCCTTAAGTATCATAAATCAATTGCTTAATTAGTGGCTGCCCCATAAAAAATGGTTTGAAGTGTCCTCAAGAGATATCTCTCGCTTACGTAAGGGTATAGATGGAAAAGATAAGTCACTCATTTCATATGTTAGAGGCTTATTTAACATTCCACGGTAGCCGAGGAGAGAGAGAGAGAGAGAGAGAGAGAGAGAGAGAGAGAGAGATGGTTTGGTTTTGAGACCTTGGAGGTCCACCTATATAGGGTTAACAATTATTTATTATAATAACAACACTACTGTTTGCAATTCAGTGTATACCCACGTAGTCTTTTTCATCCAGTTCCGCGATTATTTTTTCAGAGTAATATAATCACATTTTTATGAACATTTTGTCTAATCAAGTTCCAGTTTTGTACATACAGTGTATGTATACAAGCAGCCTAAGACTTATTTCTTTGTCGCCTCTCCTATCCAATAAATTTATTTTAGCTTTTATTAATTTAAATGGACCTCTCATTTCTGAAGATAGCATATGGTTGAAAATGCAAAATGACATTAAGAGATATTTAGCTTGTTTTTATTTATCTGTAAAAGAAAACTATCGTGCCGTCTTTGTCTGTTCGCTATCAGATCTTAAAAGCCACTGAGGCCAGAGGGATGGAAATTGGTATGGTGATCATCCACCTTCCAATCGTCAAGCTTACCAAATTGAAGCCCTCTAGCCTTAGTACATTTTATTTTATTTAAGGGTAAAGTTAGCCATAATTGTGCTTCTGGCAACGATATAGGACAGGCCATCACCTACCCGTGGTTAAAGATTCATGGGCCGAGGCTCATGCAGCATTATACCGAGATCACTGAAAGCTAGATAGATATATTTGCGGTGGCGTTGATTATACACTGTAGCGGCTGTACAGAAGACTCGATTGCGCCGAAGAAACTTCGGCGCATATTTTACAAATTTAGAAGTCGGAAATACGATAGGATCAAAGGCAATGGGAATCAGTTTGTTCATTGATCTAGCCTTTACCCTTCTCTCAGTCCGCTTCTTCAGCGTCTCTCTTCTGCAAGCAATATTTCGTCGGGACCCCTCTCAGGAAACCTCCTCCTGCATTTGCTCGGAGGAAATCAGCAATTCTCGGTTTGTAAGGTTCAAGACCTGTTTTTCTCCTTTTTTTCATTCTTAGTTATTTATTTATTTATGTTCATGTTTTTCTTGTTGATTGAGTCATTTATATACATATATTTTATTTTATTGATTTTGCTAACTTTTCGCCGTTAAACAGGTATTTTGACGCTTGCACACGCATGTAAATATTATGTATATATGCATATGTATATATATTTGTGCGTTTGTGTGTGCCCCTCATCTGTATTATCATCAGTCCGGGTCTATCAAATATCTAACGGCCTTGTGAGGAGCCCAGTTGACACCACCATGAGGTATTCACCCGGGGTAATGCAGAAGATATGTCCCATTCATTTCCATCCTCTTTGTCATTATATCTTCTAAATTTGGAAGTTGTGCAATTTCCTACTCTATACTGCCATCCTCTAAATAACATTCTTCTTCAGACTTTATTCTACAGTTGGCAAGACCATTCAGATATCATTTCACTTTCATACCATGATTCGTGTCCATATAGAAACGTATACTAAATTTAGGTATTTGATTATTTTCTTGTGTTATTTCAATTTCCAAGTCTTATTCAGCCTAACTACCGTTTGGTTTACTACTTTAGTCTTGTACAAAACTCCAGTTCGAGAGACCATGTGTTGAATATCAGTTTCTCAAAAATACTTGCAAGTCTACCTCGTGAATCCTTACCCCATTTAATGTTATTCGAAAATCTCATGGTGTTTTCCGGGTTCAAAGAGCATCACAAGTGCATTCGACATTCATCGAGTTTTTGTTGATCAAATCTAAAATCTCGTCGACCATTTGTAACCACGTTTTTATTATATGATGAATTAACAGGGCAGTCAGCACAGGTGAAATTACATTCTAATTTAGCACCCCTCCTCCCACTGCAAATTCGTCGACAAGACGCCCGCAACGTCAACTTTTCATGTACTTTGTTAATGGCTGCAGTCAGTTAGCTTTACATAATAATTTTGGTCTCCAGACAATGTCAGATGCATTGTCATATTCAGCAATTCTCTTATCTCTTTTTTTTTTCATTAACATTCACTGTCTAAACTGAAGTACACAGGACGTTCTACTTAACGCTTTTCATCTCCTTGAAATGTACCTACAAGTACCTTTTGATTTTGTCTCTTGATTGTACCCGGTTCTCATCTGATATTCAGTTTTTTCTTCTTACTTCTTATGCCAATAGTTTTTTCCAGCATATTGTTATACATTGTTGATATTAGTCCAGTCTTCAATGATTCTCTGCTTCTCTTCAGAAATTGTTTCTAGCACTTCAGATTCATTTCGACTTTCAGCTGCGATAGCCTCTTGATCGATGCTAATCTTCAAGAAGATTTCCCGTATGAAAGCTAGGAATTCTCTCAACATTTTCATAAAGTGCCTTTAATTTTTACTTTAAGAACGACGATGAAAAGTCGGTAATCACTTCTGACATCTGCTCCTGGGCAGCTCGTATCATTTCTCGTCCTTCCTTTTCTTCCAATTAATGGTTATACATTTGGATTCTGTTACTGCCATCTGGAAATGTCAAAGTGTATCTATGGATGTCCATGTGTTAGGGCACTTAGGCTTACAGATATGTTTTTAAATCAGTTTAGCAAAGGCTTTTATTTGATTAATAAAATCCTGAATAATCATGATTCAGGTGTTTTTAGAAAAAGCCATCGTCTACCTTTCCAAAGTTATTGACATCTGCTCCTTGGATCTCACCCTTAGAGGCAAATAATTGCGACTTCCGTGGTAGATGTAGGAACATCACCGGCCCCCTCCAATCCCTAATCCCCTTCCTCCTCCAGTCCTCCTCCTCCTCCTCCTCCTCCTCCTCCTCCTCCCCCCACTTACACTTGAATTGCAATAGTGGCTTTCGAGATGTCCTCCTCCAACCATGGGACGTCACTCCATCTGTGTCCTTGCCGGAAGTCAAGAGCCATCTGTTGAAGGACTCTATCGGTATTGTTTGGAGCGCAAATAAACCGAGAAACAAATATAGGGGTGAGACTGGGTGGGGGCGGGGGGGGGGGGGGGGGGGCGGGGGAATGGGTTGGGTGGAAAATGTATCAAGGGAGATATAGCTCTCGTATAACAGGGGTCCTTGAAAGAATGGAGGGAATTTTTTCGTCTCTATCATTTCTGTTGAAGGTCGGTGACAATCTTATATTTTTTTTATATATATCATTGTAAGGGGGGGTTGGGTGCCAAGACCCATTCTGTTAGTGGAGAAAATAAAGATAGTTTCGTCAGTTTAATGTATAATTATCATCACAGGTTCTAGATTAAAACCAGAGCTCTGATCTTCTGATTTCAATTCTTGGCCTAATTATAATTTGACTTGTTTTTAACTTTAGCATTAGATTCTCTCTCTCTCTCTCTCTCTCTCTCTCATCATCTTTCTCTCCTCTCTCTCGCTCTCTCTCTCTCTTCTCCTCCTCTCTCTCTCTCTCTCTCTCTCCTCGTGCTTATTTCATTTACAAAGTCGAAATTTAAATGGTTTTACTGAATCCTGTAAAATCAGTTACGTGTCTGTAACCTTCTGTCACTTATAAATCAGAAGCATCAGCATAAAACTACTTTTTTTGTGGAACGTTTTAGATAGATTTCCTAATTGAACGAAAAGCAGAAAAAGTGTGTAGGTGAAAAGCACACGAAAGGCAAGGAAAAATTTCAAGTTCAGAATTCCGAGGGACGGAAAAAAGGAGACACTGTGGGCCAGATACGTAGTATGGTAAAAAGGAGAGGAAAGACTTGAGCAACAAATATCTTTTCTCAGCGAAATAGAGGGCTAGCGAATCCAGAGAGAACAAAAATATCCAACATTTTAGTGGTAAGAAAAATGAAAAAAAAAATAATAATAATAATAACATCGACGTTTAATTAGAGAAAGCTGAGGTATTAGAGAAGCAATATGATGTTAACATCGATTATTTTAAAGATAGCCAGGATAATTGGAAGAAAACATCAATGTTAAACATAGGTGATTTTAAAAAAGCTGAGATATTAAGAGAGAAACATTAATGTTAAAATCGATGAGTGAATGATAAAAAGGTGAGATATTAAAGAAACATCGATGATAATTATTTAAACGGAAGAAAGTTGACAAATAAGGACAGAAACATAGATGCTAACACCCATGAATTTAAAAATGCCTTTTATAAAAAACGAAAAGCTCAAAGTAGTTAGGAAAGAAACCATTGATTTCACATCACTAAATTTAAATTGAAAAAAAAAAAGCTGAAATTTGGGGAAGAACTAAGAAGAAACATAGGATTAAATATAGAAAGCTCAGATATTAGGAAAGAAACATTGATTTCCATATCACTAAGTTTAAATTGAAAAAAAAAATCTGAAATGTGGGGGACGAACTAAGAAGAAACAGGATTAAAAATATTTTTTTTTATATTTCGAACTCCATGACAACCGTAACGTCATAATGTACGATAATACGAAAGAAATAGCTCCTCCTTGGGGTAAACGCAGTAACCTATTCGTTTGTAGGGAGAGAGAGAGAGAGAGAGAGAGAGAGAGAGAGAGAGAGAGAGAGAGAGAGTGTGAGAGAGAGAGAGAGAGAAAATTTAGGTTGGTTGTTGCAGAAGGTTGCAATTAATTCAGCGTTTTTATTTTTCGCGTAATGGGTGGAGTATGTAGAGTACGAATTCCTCGCCTAAAGGTGCTTCATACACATGTATAATTTTTACATATTATGCGCCAAGCGATTTGCGTTGCAATCTTAAAAGAGTATAACTCAGGTTTCTGGAGCAGATGCTGCTTTACCAGTTCATGCAATATGGCGCTTATTTGCTCTCATGAGGCGACCCAGTTGAATGAGAAAGTCTGTATTTAGAATTTCCATACTTCTATCATTAGAAGAGACGTTATGTGAGGCTGTTGAGAGCATTTCATTTTGCGGATTTGTTATAAATTATGAATTTCTATTTTTATAAACACTTTTATTTGTCAATGAAAGATTTTTTTATTTCAATTACACCAAAAGATTAAAGAGAAGGCTAGAATTTATCAGGACAATGTTTAATTCAGGTTTCCATACTAAAATGGGGAAAAAGGTCGCCCTATATTGCTTACATAAGGTCTCTTTAAGTATAGGAACAAATACCCTACTTAGGAGTAGTAATTCATTATTACTAGACACTGACGGCGCGTTATTCTTAGCCATTTGTTTTCATACTTTCTTGCTTTTTAATCCTTTTACATTTATTATGACATGTAAAGAGTCCCTCAAGCAAAAGCATACACCCAAAATCACTAATCGTGTTGTAGGATAATTGGGTTTATTTATAAGCCTCGAGGATTTGCAACATAATTTCTGTGGCTGATATAATTATATTTGGTGAGGCCTAAAACCCTCCGGTATACAGTCAACAGTAGTTAGGAAAAATAAATAAAAGTGTACGCACTCAAAAAACCAGACTACGAGTCACTGGATTAACGAAGAGTATTTTTACATAACTAATGATTAAGCGACCTTCATTACTGCTCGAAAAAGGAAAATTCTCGATGCAAATAATACTTGGATGATATTTGAATAGTTTCTCATTTTGTCAGGAGAACAAGTTATTTTGAGTACATATTCCATCGGCATAGAAACGTCAAAGCTGGATCATTAGCGAAGAATGAAAATGACAAGAGATGTAAAGCTCTTTCGGCGGAAGGTCGTATGCGTATATTATATCTGGTACGCAGTAAACTATTTACAAGTCCATCCGCAAATAATGTCATCATATAATTTCTCTTGGTAGGATGCTTAAGCGAAACAGTATTATCAGAAGTATTTTATCGTACGCTGTATCCACATTATTGCATTATTTCACGAATATTGTTATATTCAAACAAATGGCATTTATCCGTATATACAGCTGTGTTTAAATATGTGAGCGTAATATGTGCCTAACTTTAGCGGAATATTGTATTTTAAATCTTGTATAGGAAATTAGCACGTGCTATCGGTAATCCTAATGATATAAAGTTTTCTAATTAATGATTCAACGCGTTTGTATATGACTGTGATAAATTTACCTCATGCCTTTAATGTTGAGTTGATATGTGGTACGTAGGTTTTGTTTTGAATTTATAAACAAGCTGGAAGGTAAACATGGAAGGTAAAGATGACCATTCCGCAAGAGAGAAAGAGAGAGCCGCCTTTCGTACTTAAGTCATGAAAACCATGAAAACAAAATCATGCGAGAAGTCGTCGGTAGATGGAGAAGACAACAGTCATGTAGTTGAAAGAAAAAGTCACGAATGTGACACATTAAGTGACAGCTCCTCAGTCGTACTCTCCATGTTTGTTGAAAGAGACAGACAATGCAGATCATCTCCGGTGGCGATATTTTTTACTCCCTCGCGTTTGTCGAGAACTCGAGTCTCATCCTGTGTCATCATTTTCTTTCCCGGGAAGACAGAGATGGCTGTGCTTACCGTCCTCCCATTTTTTATATGTTTTATCCATTTTTCAGCAAGTCAATAAAGGGAAGTTTGAGATGCTGAATTTGCTTTCTTAATGCTTATTGCATCTTTTACACGATGTGCACGCAAATGTCTTATTTGGGGCTTTGTATTTGGGCTACCTTGACACAAATTATGTCATTGGTTAAAACTTGAAAGATTTATTTCGCAAACTACGTCAGAGCTTCGTGCTAAAACTTAATTTATGCGAAGCTGTGAGTGACGTATATGAGCCAAGGGAAGGTCTGTTGTGGAATGAATAGAAGTGCTTTGTGGAGGGTGACGAGCTTAAATATTATACTCGTAGAAGGTAACTTGTTGAGCTCGATGGGAAAAGAAAGAAAAAAAAAAGGTCTCCCGTTTAGAGGCGGTCCTCGAAAAGGTAGTTATGTTTCTTAACACGCCAAGGGAAATGGGAAACACATGCGAAAGTTGTGTGATAAGAAAAAGTGCTGACAATGAAGTATGTAGCCAATTGAACATTGTTAATTGATTATATTGCAGCGGAGTTGTAGAGACTGGTGGCAGTTTGAAATTGGTTTTGGAATGGAGAAATGAAGACCTGATGGTAGCAAGGTAAAGTTATGGTAGAAGTAAAAGGAAGGAAGACCAAGTAATGAATGGCAGCTTGGGTGGTAGAAAAATGGGCGTGGTTGGGTAGGCTTATGGGAGGGAACGTTCTGTAGTGGGTGATGGAAAAACGGGAGAAAGTTGTTGAGTCACATGAGTACGTATAGTTGAAGGACAGATGCAAGAACTGTACTACGAGAATTGGAGTAGCATGAGAAGTGTCTGAGGGAGGTAAAAGTTGGAATGTATGAAGTGATTTCTGAATCAACCACCTCTTACGAAAATTCGAATGCAGATGTTGAATGTAAATAGAGAAAATAGGCGGGAGCTTAGGATGTCAGCATTATATTTTTGAAGTAAGGATTGCAAGGGTGAGATTGGTTTATATGAAGGATATGTTTAGTAGTTGGTTAGCATGTCTGAAAAATCAGTTTATGCATATTTTGTTTCCTCAGGAGCAAAGAAAATAAATCTGGTTTAACGATAGGACATGTAGTTTCTGATCGAGGTCGGAAGGTAGGGCACATTCGGTTAGCACCCATAGTCATTTTTTTACCTTAACAGGGAATGGTGACCAAGGTTAAGAAATTACAGTAATATGTTTATACGCGAAAGACTTACTGAGTACCGGAAGGTAATCTCATCTGGCAGAATCCATATGTGGTGAAATACAAACCCACACATCATATACATATGGTATAGATATATATGTGTGTCGTGTCACGCACATCTACATACTTACATACATACATGCAAACGTGTCTGACATACATACAAATGCAAACGTGTCTGTGTGATACTGTGTTTGTTTCCGTGAGCATGCAGCGTTATAGTCAGGTTTGTAGTTTTTCAGTCATTTTAGAAGTGACCTGATGAAATTGTTATGTCATACTATTGTGACAATTAGTTTTAGCAGATTGTTATGACATACTATTGTGGACAATTAGTTTTAGCAGATTGTTATGACTACAATTGTGGAATTTAATTTTAGGCAGATTGATGACATACTATTGTGGCTTTAATTTAGCAAGATTGTTAGGACATACTCTTGTGACAATTAGTTTTTTTTTTTTTTTTTTTTTTTTTTTTTTAGCAGATTGTTATTGACATACTATTGTTGGCAGTTTTAGATTAGCGATTGTTATTGACATTACTATTGTGGCAGTTAGATTTAGCAGATTGTTATGACATACTATTGTAGCAGTTAGTTTTAGCAGATTGCTATGACATACTATTGTGGCAGTTAGTTTTAGCAAATTGTTATGACATATTATTGTGGCAGTTAGATTTAGCAGATTGTTATGTCATGCTATTGTGACAGTTAGTTTTCGCAACATTATGACTAACCGTTATCCAAGTAATTTAAACAAAAGAAGTATTAGAAGTGACAGAGACTTATTATAAGTATTGCTTTATAGTTTAGCAGTTTTGATCGTCGTTTCCTTCGGAGATATTTCAAATATGTGATGAAATGCTAGATTGAATCCTCGATCGGAACTTGATGCATCTGATCCTCCTCCATTTTTATAGGCCATAAAATTTCTCAGACTCGAGTCCCACTTCCAGCTATTCCCAGCCGCCGTCCATCCCTGACTTCATCCTGGAATCTCGACGCTGTTTTGAATCGCAGATTGATAGCTTTGCGTGCTGTATTCGTGAGCAGCTACAGGTAGAGAGAGGTGTATACATACAACAGAGTCAGTCACACGTGCAGGTGGCTTTGCAACGTATATGTTATGGAGCTCTGGTTTGAACGAATCTGAAGTTTTCGTCGCTTAGACTCTGTTTTTGTATGAACACTGGTCAGGAAAATATATGGAATACAGAATATAGAATTTTGGGCCAAAGGCCAAGCGCTGGGTCCTGTGAAGTCATTCAGCGCTGAAAATTTATTAACAGTAAAAATGTTAGAAAGGTGTAAAAGGAAGAAAACGTCGGAGTTTAATTATGAAATGAATGTTACGAGAAGGTGCATAACAAGATGGAAGAGAAAGAATATGAACGGAAATACAGTAAAAGGGAATGAAAGGGGTTGCAGCTGGAGGCCGAAGGAACGATGCAGAGAACCTTAAGTAATGCTTACAGTGCACCGTGTGAGAGACACTGGCGGCACTACCCTCTACGGAGTTACATACTTTTGAACGTTGCTTAGGTTTTTCACGACGATTAATTGAATTCTGTATTTTATATGCATAGTGAAAAACCGTAACGTTATTGCCACACGCTATATCTTGTGTTAGGCAAGTTTTATTTCTAATAATGCGAAAAATCTAAATTAATTTTCGTTCTCTATAAATTTCATCAACAGCGAAGGACGGTATATTATATTTCGCAGCGGGTATCGTACAACGTATGACCGAGCAGCGCTTGGTTTGCTCACCATTTTATGATCATTTTCTGCAATATTTTTCTTAAAGATCAGAAGATATTTAATAGAACTGACGACAAATGTACAGTTATTCAGAGAAAAGTGTTACATTACTGTCCAAGTTTAATGGTTACCCGACGAACATCTAGTTTAATTACACCTGGCCATGAATGAGATGAGATGTTGGAAGGGAGAGAGAGAGAGAGAGAGAGAGAGAGAGAGAATGTCACATTTTATAAATAAATATAATACATATATTTCTCAGCATTCTATGAGATTTAATTGATAATGTTACGTCCATTAGCAAGACATGCATGAGTTTTATTTAGTCCTCCATTAGCAGAAGACATACATCATTATTAATGAACCTTGTATTATAGCATTTTGCCTTTACGCGTTATTTATATAATATTTGTTTGAGTTACTAGTTTTGTCTACAAATACATTTTTTGAAGTAATTTGCGGCCGAAAAAGCACTAGGGCAGTTTGAGAAGGCGTTTTTCTGATTGTTGTAGGTTGTGCGAATTATGCTTTTTTGTATTTAATCGTTAGATTTTATTATTTAGAATGATCAGTGTACAAAGTTAAAAGAGCCACATAAAGTATGTATGAAACTTTGGAGAGGGACGAAGTACAGAAGATGTGAAACGAAGATGCTGAAGCCGTTATGAAACTAACTCTCTCTCTCTCTCTCTCTCTCTCTCTCTCTCTCTCTCTCTCTCTCTCTCTCTCTCTCTCTCATGCATAAACGGTTTCAAATTGATGGAATCATGCAAACTTTTACGAGGAGTCATGTACAATGTGCGATAGGCTGCACTAAGGTCAACAGCTTACTTTTAAGAGCCAAAGGTGAAAAGAGGAGTTTGATTTTGTCCATAATTTTTTCAATATGTTGATGCACAGAGTGAGGTAAAGATTAATGCCACGCCCAGAACTCGGAGATTTAAATAATAGTATAACCTTATATATGACCTTCGAACTATATGAGATACTGACTTCATGTTTGGCATGGTTGATACCCTGATGATGGCTGTTTGCAGAATGAAGTCAAGTCTATCTTAGTTTACCAGACCACTCAGCTGATTCACAACTCTCCTAAGGCTGGCCCAAAGGATTAGATTTTTTTACGTGGTCAGGAACCAATTGGTTACTTAGCAACGGGACCTACAGCTTATTGTGAGATCCGAATCAAATTATATCGAGAAATGAGTTTCTAATCACCGGCATTATATTCATCCGATTTCCCGTTTGTAGAGCGGGGAGCGAACTCGGGTACCAACACTCCAGAATGACGTAAAAACGAAATGGGAAGTCAGATTTATTCACGCAATTCACCTTGTCGAATTCATCCCTGGATATTAGTTCACTTACTTTTCATATTTTTCAGTACCACCTTCTTTCTATTTAGTCAGAACTTGTAGTCTTCTGCCAAACTTTTGGCCTTTTGCTCCTTTCTGGTGCCAAACAGTATAGCTGTCTTTGTTACAGAAATACTTGCCTTTGGGAAAATCAGTCAGATACACGAAGCTTCATTTATTTCAGTTCATTTTCTTTGTAATGTGAATTAATAAATTCTGACAGTATTTCTACATTTTGGACGACGTTCAGAAGAGTGAATTATTTTGCGTGGAAAAGCATTTCACCCTGATGGTCAATCGAGACCTTGGTCATAATTTGTTTCGAATAAAATATACCCGGGTGGCTGCTGGCAGAGGGGTATCAGTGTCATTGTAGTATTGGATAAGTAATCATTTGAGCAAAACTATGAAAACAGCTAAAATTTACAGTCAAATAGAGCCTTGTTTCACCAGCGAAACTTAAAATGTATTTGCCATATTTTATTAGAAATAATTTTCTGTATTGTTTAACATGCAAATTATATATATTTTTACATTTTCATTCTAATAAGTAAATCATAAAAAGCCCATCCTAAAATTCCTCTATTTTTAATTCCATGCGAAACACATTTTCAGACCTTTTTAAGGCTTAACTCTCTCTCTCTCTCTCTCTCTCTCTCTCTCTCTCTCTCTCTCTCTCTCTCTCTCTCTCTCTCAACAACAAACAATAACAGCAACAAAGTAGTGTATATGTTTACTCCCCGAGTAAGCGAAAATTAATTTGCTGTGGAAAAGATGAAGGACTTAAGTAGGATTTAGTAGTTTAACACTGCCATAAGAAAAGACAGCACGAACAGGGAGGTTTAGCAGCGGTGCTGTATGGCTGGCAAGTAATCTCCTCATGGAGAGATTTTACAAAACGACCTTTAAAAGGGTAACAGGAAGGTCGCGTGTTGGGTAAAGTTATGTAACGAATTAGGAAAGCGACTTTGCGGATGCGAAATATTTCACCGCGGGAGCCTCCATTGCTTTGGGAGTTAGAGGATAAATGTGGTGATATCTGGTCTATTAATATCAACAAAACTGTTCCCCCACCGGAATTTTCTTAAGCTGTAATATTACTCTCCCCATCATACACTTACATGGTTGTGTGTGCGTTGTTGTGTGTGTCTGTATATATTATATATATATATATATATATTATATATATATATATATATATATATATATATATATATATATATATACAGAGAGAGAGAGAGAGAGAGAGAGAGAGATTGTGAAAGAATTAGGAAGAGAGTGTGGAATTGTCTGCGTAGATGAAGTTGGAAATGTATGGATTGCTGAGCCAACTCTTCTTTATGGGAAATGAAGTGTGGAGGTTGAATACGAGCGGAAAAAGGAGGGTTGGCGCTTTTGAAGCTTGAAGCGGCGTGTATGCATAATATATGCAGCTTGATAAACACTTGGCAGTGAGAAATGTGGAGAAACGGAAATGGGAAAAGGTTAGCGTAGATGAAAGGATGAATGGCATTATTTTTAGATGCCTCAGTCTTGGGAAACAATTAACAAAGGTAGATGGAAGAATATATAATTCAGAAGTATGGAGGGGGATGAAGGAAAGGAAGACCTTGAAGGAGTTAAATAGATGGGGCGAAAGAGTTCTTGGAAAGGGCACACAACCGTGTGTGAAAGATGGAGCTGAATGGTGCGCTGCTTAGTTAGTGTATACAGTAGAATATATATATGTAGGAAACGTCGAATGCTGTGGAAGTTTTTACTGTTTGGGAAGTCATCCAGGACTTAATAGTCAAACCCGAAGATAGAAGTATATAATATTTGTTCTTTAATTGAGCATCGTTCTGTGACGAAAATGATATATATACATATATATAATATATATATATATATATATATATATATATATATTTATATACATATATATACATACTATATACATACATACATACATCATACATACATACTACATACATCACATACATACAGTGTAATAACCACAGCGTTTCACGAATTCTTCATAGTTTTTGGAGACGCACGTCAGAACAAAGCCGGGGATCCATGGAAGATTCAAATGGAAGATTCGAACCCGCATCCTGAGTTTCAGAACATTCAGAACAGGGTCGCATATATTATATAATATATATATATATATATATATATATATATATATATATATAATATATAATATATATTGTGTATGTGTCAAAGCAAATTTTTCTAGTTCTTTTTTAATGTGAAATGTAACACACCTACTATCTGGCTGAAGAGGAGAGGAAGCAGGATATATTCCATTAACCCTCAGAAGCAGCATTTGGAGCGTTACCTTTATGGGGGGAAAATATGACGAGACGTGACCTTTCACTTTCATCCAGACTTGGTAAGTTACGAAGTGAAGGCTGGGATAAAGTGTGTGCATGTGTGTGTGTGTGTACGTACACTCACACAGACTTTCATTTCATATATACTAGGTTGCGGCTCCAAAAGGCTTTCTGGTTCTCTTCATCCTGATCGCTGCTGCCACAGCTGAAGAACTGTCAGGTACACAATTTATCGCTTAGGTCAACATGGGAATTAAAGGAATGTGTCTACATAGTTCCGGCTAGGTCAGGAAGCGAATCTGGGACTTCGTCACAGGGGAGAGACCCTCCTAACCTTTCTAAACCTTGTGAACTACAGGCAGGATGATAAACACAAATACACACCCTCACACATATATAGTATATGTTTGTGTGTATGTATGTATGTATGTGTATGTTAGTGATGCATATATAGCATTATGTTTGTGTGTTAATGTTTACGTAGAATTTTAAAAATGATTACCCTCGCACGTATGCGAGTAAGTGGTGCCACTAGTAACTTCTGCTTACATGTAGATTCCTATATCAGCGAACTACTTCCTTCTCCCCGATCTATCCTTCAAAGTGACAATTGTGGAATCATATGGAAGAGCAAAGCAACCACCGATATGGTACAATCGTATTTATGTATAAGTAGATAGGGTTCGACTACACTGAACGGCGTCTGTTGAGAAGGAGGTTTAGTCTTGAAGTTAGGGCTTAGCATATGATGATAAAAAATTGATATTGGTTCTCCTCTGTTACACGTATTGCCAAATTTGCTCATTGCCTGTTTACGTTGCCGTATTTTCTTTCCCATCCGTTAGACTCTTCGTGAATGTTTTCCGTCCCTCTTCTTACGTTCATTGGAGGCCCAATAAACCGGCACTTGAGACTCGGGTCCAAGGAGTTATATACTCCCCTCGTCCGCTTATGGCTTTCGAAACTCAAGAGCGGGATAAACAAAGACCAGAGTCTCGAGCACCCACTAAAGTAACCAATTGAGCAGCATAAGTTTCGTGTGTCATAACGTTTCGCAAACTTTTCTCCGGTTGTGCCGGACAAGATTTCCTGTCTCGTCGTCGACTGGTTCATTTCAAACTTTCGTAGCAGCCGTTTGTTTCAGATAGAATTCTTCGCCCTTGCGGATATCATGTGGGCATCTTGGTTTCATCGTACTGAAGCTCATAAGAGGTACAGTTCGGTCTCCTATATTTCAGTGAGGACCAATAACCGCTCCTCTCCCCCACATAAAAAGACTGGTATGGTAAGATGTAATAATCGATGGGGAATCGGGGAAAAATGAGAAAGTGTTGCAGGAAAAGGGTTCATCAGAATAGAGCAGAGTCCAAGTCAGGCGTTTGATTTATTTATACATTTATTATTGAATTCGTCATTTATTTATTGTTTTCCGTATTTTGAAAAGATGCTTATCAGTGTCTTGTTTGTTATGAAGTTGATTTTGCAATTTCATTTGCCAATAGTTAGTGTTTCTAATCGTGTCGCTGATAACTACCTTGTGATGGAGAAGAATTTAATTAAATAAAAAGAAAAGGAAGTACTTTGTTAGGTGACAGATTTTCATTGCCTTATACCCATTCCTTAACTCATATTTGCTCATTAATCTGAAATCCTCAGTGAATGTGTATCATATGTGAACAAATTTATAACTTAGTATATATTTTGTTTTTATTATTTTCGAAGATATGATGCGATAACCAACTCCTCTGCCCACCTTATCTGAATGGTGAAACCATGTCGTTCTATCCATGTTGGTTGCATCGCATCATCATCGCCTCAACAACTTACACGAGACCACCAGGAGAGAGAGAGAGAGAGAGAGAGAGAGAGAGAGAGAGAGAGAGAGAGAGAGAGAGAGAGAGAGAGAGAAAGTCCGCTAACCTACCATTCAGTCTCAGTTCCACGATAATCCGCGTGTAATTCTTTGGAAACAATTGCTTGTATTACAGTATAGAATGCGTTTGGCGAACTGCACGTTGTATTAAGGCGATTGGAATATGTGGTCAGTTAAACATATGGCATAGATGAATTAGTGCAGAATCAGCTACCTTCGGTTTAAAGGGGTAGGAATTTGAGAGGGCATCAGAACGAAAGAAAGAAGACTTGTGGAGACAAAGTGATAATTCCTTGACGGCACTTTCAAGCAGCTAGATATTAAAAAATAAATTAGATAAAGGAAAAATTATTCGATTTGCGGGAACCCATGTTATTCGACTTACTTTGGGCGTGGTTATGAGAGAGAGAGAGAGAAGAGAGAGAGAGAGAGAGAGAGCCGATGCGAGTCGTCAGTGTTCCGTCAAAATGTATACCCTTACAACTGAAATCTGGAGAGCCTTGGCGAGGTAACCCTCACCTCACAAGACGAAAACTCTCTCTCTCTCTCTCTCTCTCTCTCTCTCTCTCTCTCTCTCTCTCTCTCTCTCTCTCTCTCATTGATCCAGTAAGTTATGATCAATCATGTTTGAATGAAGTCAACATTTTTGTCTCATTTTTTCCAGAACTGACTTGAGATTCCTTTATTTTTTTATATGCTATTCTAAAGTGTGTGTGTGTGTGTGTGCGTAAGTGTGTGTGTGTGTGTTTGTGTGTTCTTGCCTATAAAGATTTAATGTGAGCAAAGAAAAACTGCAATTTTTCATCAGGTTCATGCTGAACACGACCTCTAGTTTTATTCCTGGATAGTGACGGATGAATAACCAATCTATTTCTGTTTAAGTAAGTACCAGATTTTTCATGGCACTCGTGCTTGCTGCAGACAATACGAGTTTTCGCTTTTGTCCAAGTTCATAGAGAATGAAATCATATTTCTCTCATGTCGTGTCATATAGAAAGCGGTTCCCGCGGTCTTTCCCCAAATGAATTATCCCCATTGGTAATCATTTATTCTCTTAACACGGAAATAGAAGCACGCAGTAACTGTCAAGAGGCCCTAACAGCCTTTTCATAACGGCTTTTAAACTCATTTATATGGAAATCCAGTTGGCCAACAACTCGATCCCGGGACACCACCAGTCACACTTGAAACACTTATGCCCTTCATCAGCTGAGCAGAACTTGAAAAGCATAAGCGGTCGACTGTATATATAACCTTCTTTAAGCCCGCGATAATCCTCGCTCGCTTTGCTTTTACAATGCAATTCGTTATCTCCACACGGAACTTTCCGGCGACGCGAAGTTCGAAAGCAATTTGCCTCGAAGAATCTGTTTTGGTTGGGAGTGATTGTCGGGTCCCGAAACAGATATTATTGATAGTGTCAGGGCATGGAATAACACAGTCATATTGACGACTTGAATTTCCTGGAAAGCTCTCTCTCTCTCTCTCTCTCTCTCTCTCTCTCTCTCTCTCTCTCTCTCTCTCTCTCTCTCTCTCTCTCTCTCTCTCTCTGTAATGGAAATGGAGTCATGATGGAATGGGTCCATCAGGTTTAATGTGTTGTTGCGTCCAGTCATGTGTATTAAGTGATTTAAAGCAATACACATATGAGTGGTTGGAGCTGCCTCAGACCTTCATGTAAACTGATTTTCATAACATGGACGCTTGACTTGGCACTACTCAAAGCCATGGTTTGGAACAAAGTTTGGTACGCTCCCCTGTTTCAGGTCAGGCTTTGTGTTTCAAGTGGGCCTGGAAACGGACTGGAACAATAAAATCCTTAAGAGAAAAAGAAGAAGAAGAAGAAACAAAGAGACTGGAATGTGTCTGCAAATACGTTCTTATCGGTTAAGAAACCATTATTTTTTTTTATATATGTAAGATACCTCTCTCTCTTCTACATCAACATTAATACGATATCCTTAACAGGGATGGCTCTTAAGAAAAGGAACAATGATTCACCATTCAACCGCTGAATGGTAGATGAAATCCACGCCTTTAGCTCCTTCATAAACCCACACCAAAAGCTCAGAACTAACATGGTGGACCAGCGCCCACCCCACTCCCACTCCTACATACAATGGGACATTTACCTTCATCTTGCGTTTAATGTTTCATCGCTGAATCGCGGATGAACCCCATTTGCAGAGTATTGCCGCATCAACTGCCTCTGACACCTGCACAGAAGCGTCATAAGATTCCGTCAAATCTCTCAGGATGCGCAAAAAATAAAAAAAAATAATAGTTTCCCAAAGAAGCTTAATACGAAATTAATTCACATAAAAGATGTCGTATTCAAATAGATATCAGTGATATTAAATTTACGATCTTAGTTTTTAAGTAGAGTTAGAAAAGGCAGCATTACAAGGAAGGGGCAAGGAAAACTTTCAGGGAAACTTTATATCTAATTTTACCGAGAGAAGGGGAATAGATTTAACGGCGTTTAAACACAACTGTAAACATTTTGCGGGTCAGAGTTCAAGATGGGGGTCGTCCGATTTGGGGTGACAGGTGACAGACATAATACGCTCAGTTAGTGGGGCCCTGCAGCACCCAAGGCGACACCAGGTCCCATGATGGGAGGATCAGACCGCTGGGTTTTGTAATATCTCGTAGGTCGATCGCTCGTGCCAGTACAGTTCGGAGGATACCTGTCAAGGCGGCCACGTCTGAAGACGTTCGTTTGTTTGTTTCCTTAATGCCTTACTGTAGCCCTGCCAATCAGCATTCCTTTGTCAAACAGAAAATAAAACGGTTTATATTAAGGCGAGCTTTGGATATTCCCCAAGGAGAAGATTCAAATGATGAGTTACCATCTTTGAATCTAATTCGACGCTTGCATCATATGGTATCATGTAGAAGAATCCCAGAGGAATTTAAAAGATACGGTATATTGTTAAGTGATCTATTGCAAGTCGGTCTAGAAGGAAGATTGTAAAAAGGAATAAGGACAGGTAGGAATGTTGCATATTGTTCTCATTTACTTGTATGAAGAAAGGTATTTCAGTAACTTTCGTGGTAAATTTGAACTCTCTCATGTATCTTCATGAAAGCATCTATTTTTCTAGATATTGACCTAAGTCATCAGGAAATTTTTCACCCGTTGTGTCTTAAATCATAAACAAACTCTTCGTTGTTTATCACGACAAGGTTAGTTGGTGCATTGGCGTGCATTGGCCTTGGCAACACGTGAAAAGGCTGCTTGCCATCCTGCAAGATCTCCCTTCTGTTTCTTAGTTATGTCATAACAGTGACTCCTGATGAAATCCTTCTTTCGGAATTCATGTTGTCGCCATCTACTTCAGATAAAGTGGAAAGTCGCATTACAGTAATACCGTTTTAACTCCGCGCATTACAGATCTTGGGCGATGTTGGTCTCAAGGCCCTTATTAGGATCTGTTGCATAAAAGGATAAAGGGAAATGAAGGAAACAGCTACACCAGCTTGAATTCCTGCCAGGTGACGTAACGGGGAACTTGATTGCCTATCGTCATCGCACACATTGGTATTTTTTTTTATCTTTCAGGATTCAGATATTCTCACGTTTTTTTTATCTGTATTGCCGATCATCATCATTAGATATTTCATTCTTTTCATCTTTTAGGGTTCAGGTTTTTTTTCCTCGACGTTTTCTGCATTAGTTTCAGTGGTCGCGAAAAATAATTTAAGAGAAATATTTTAATCGATGTGGTTACTAATCAGTATAAGAATTCAGTTAAATGTTTTCCTTATGCATCGAGATTTAACGGTTGTTCGCGCATGAAGTGAACACTGTTTCCATGGATGGCAGTTCCCCCAAATATTCAATGAATATATGTATCCCTGCAACTGATAAAGGCAAGAAGGATTTAAGCATTGCTCAGTATACCACCGAATAATAAGCAAAGAATTTTGTACCCGCACTGAAAACATTGTTACTTCCGGGATGGCAGAGTCCCCCCTAGGTATGTAATAGATATACCCCAGTAACTGAAAATGCAAAAAGGATTCAATCATCGCTCAACATGCCTCTGAATAATGAGCAAAGACTTTTCGTACTCGCGCTGAAGACGTTGCTAAAGTCTCCTGAAGGAAAGAGGAACACATACGCAAGAGATTTTGTCGGAAAGAGACAAATTTGAGTGCGGTGGCACGAGAGCAACGCGTGCATATAGAATATCAGAGTTGGTTGCTTTACATGGCGTCGAGAACGAGAGTAAGAGGGCGTTGTCCTTCCAGCAGGAGGCGGCTGTTGGACGAGCTCTCAGCGACCACATTCCACCCGAGATTCGCAGATAGGTGGTAGCTGGTGGAGCTGGTAGGTCTTGCCTTCCAGTGGTCCTTCCATTTTTGCCACCTGTAAAGGTGGGCGGCAGCATCCTCCGAGTGGGTGTCACCCACCTCTGGTTCTTGTTATTACAATTTACTCCGTCCTGCAAGAAATAATTTCACCGTTGTCTCAGTTCGTGTGTGATCTGGTTTGCCAAGTAACTGTTTAATCTGGATTTCGTTAGACAGATGTTTGGGGTATCGTTGATCGCCGAATGCCAAATCACACAGAAAACATATTTTTTTCTTAGATATGTAAGTAACCTGAGTTGTCGTTCGTGTGCTCCACCCTCCACATCAGTACTGGAAACATGCATTGTCATTCGTTCGATTTTCCAGGAGATAATGATGCATCAGCGAACGTAGCGGCAGTCGAAATGCGATTCGTTTCGCAGAGTCATCCTTGTATATGCATCTTATTCTTCTTAATGCTCGGCTCGTAATCTGGCTAGATGACTTCGGGAAAAAACTATGTTGTTTTGAATATTATGTTTGCAAATGGCTCGGTTGCATGCATTGCGATGAAGGTGAGCCCCACAGGCGCATTCACAAAGGATGAAACTACCTTTCTTTTTTGCGTGGATATTTTATGAGACAAATTTCCCTTTGTAAACGAGGCGATTATAAAAGTCAGAGAAAGCAAGTCATGTCAGTTTTCATTTTATTCTTCATCGTAATCGTCCTTGAGTCAAGCAGGATTGATGCCAATGCCAGCTGAGCAACAATATTCTCATCCGATCATGTTAATGTTTAAAACGTGACAGTTATCTTGTTCATGCCATATTCACTCCCGAAATTTGTACCACGCGATGAGTTACAGTCTTGTCACCTCAGTATTATAAAATCTTACATTGTGCGAGTAATAAATCTTACTGGGAGATCAAAGTTGTATTTGATGATATAAATTCGTAGTGCTTATGTTGCCCTGTGCTGTGAAATTTGCACCTGGTAGATAGTCAGCTTTGGTCGGCTGCCGGTGGTCGTAAAAGGTTTGAGACTACCAGCTTCACGCGCAAAAACTACTGGAAGTCAGATGGCTAGTAGCTTGTTAAACGTCTCATTCACACACACACACACACAAACACACACACACACACACACAGATATTGGCTCGAGAGTTGTCGAACATATTAGCGTTAAGAATTGTAACGAAAACCTGCGGAGATACAACAGAGTATTTGGTTATTATCTCTCTCTCTCTCTCTCTCTCTCTCTCTCATATATATATATATATATATATATATATATATATATATATATATATATATATATATATGTTGTGTAAATAATATACCTTTATATATTCGAATTTTAAGATATGAAGTAAATCTTCCATAAAATGGTAGTTTTATCTGACGCCTCTGTACTTAGATGTCACGTTCGTAATTGGGCATAAAATTCCGGGGGTGATTCCTGAAAAGAATATAATGGATGTTTTTTCCTTTTTCCATTTGTGAGTATTTTAATGTTCATCAATGTGAATGAAAATCTGTGATGCTTGTCTATAGGATATAAATGAAAATCTGCAGATCTGGATTAATTAAGGTTCTGGATAAATGAAGAAGCAAAATAAATTTTTAAGAATGATTTTTTACGTGTTTACTGAGATTATAAAATTGAGAAATTAAAGAAATGTCGACAGTGTATATGTGTAAGTACTGAATGAACTCCAGTTCTGTAAACCAAAAGAGTTGAAAGCATAAATTCCCAAGGAATACTTAAGTGCATTACTGTCACGAAAGAAAGGGTATGTAAAGAAGTTTATAAACATTTATTATCTTACGCAAAATATATATAAATGTGAAATATTCAAGCACAAATGTATTTGCATCATAATAATAGATATCGAGACTTACTGATTGAAAATCAATTCACCAAAAAGCTTAAGTCTCGAAGGTCAGTATTCTATATTAAAGTCAAAAGTTTGGTATTTTAGTCATAAAGAAATTCCTGGGGGAAAAATAGTCGGTTATTGATGTCTCGTTGGTTATTCATCTGTGTGATTTGTACAGTTTACGAATTGGAGAACATAAAAACTTCAAGTGTGTTTCATTGGTTTTTAAGGATTTCGTGGTAAGTTTTCCCTTTCATTTGAAAATGAAATTCGATGATTTATTGTTCGTGATTTGACAGCGTATGACATTTCTTTCTTTGTTTCGCAGGATTAATAGATTGCCCTCCTGTAGTTCATACGAATGACGTCAATCTTCCTTGTGCTTAGGAATCGAGTTGCGTTGTAATATTTATCGCTATTCTTTCTTTGCACAAGTGTTTGGCTCTTGTTTCATAATGCAACGAATCCTTTATTTCTCCCTGTCCCTCATGAATACTAGAAAGAGCGAGTCCTTTTAGTACAAGTGTGTTCGATACGCCCCTTAAAATATGAGAGATTTAAAGAATCAGGGAAAACTAAGGAATGAACAAAGTATCAGAGCGCAACAGTTACAGCGCCTCAGCGGCGTGGTTGGTGTGGTATTAGGGTCCCACTTCGGTGGTCGCGGGTTCGATTCTCGGTCATTCCATTGAGGAGTGAGAGATGTGTATTTCTGGTGATAGAGAAGTTCACTCTCGACGTGGTTCGGAAGTCACGTAAAGCCGTTGGTCCCGTTGCTGAATAACTAATGGTTCCATGCAACGTAAAAGCGCCATACAAACAAAAAAACAAGTAACAGTAAAGCTGGAAAAGTAGTAACCAAAACAAGCAGGACATTCAATTTACAGGCTCCCTGTACATGCAAAATACATTCCCGGTGCGTTGTTTTTACACTGTAACTGAGTAATAAGCTTATTTTTAGTATTTTGGGAGGTTTATGGTAAGCACACCGCTCCCAAGGGCCAAATATATCGTTTTATGCATGTTATTACTTCCAGGTAATCCTTTTTGACTATATTCTCATAAATGTAGATGGTATATGTTAAAGAGCTCTTATGTGCTACAGGAAGACTTGATGTCCGCAAACTAAGGATTATAACATTTCATTATCATCAGTATACATTGGAAATTAGTTGTCCGGATGAGTTTCAGTTGTCTGTAAAAGAAAACTATTTGAGATGGCTTTGTCTGTCCGTCTGCACTTTTTCTGTCCGCCCTCAGATCTTAAAAACTACTGAGGCTAGAGGGCTGCAAATTGTTATGTTGATGAACCACCCTCTAACCATCAAACATACCACATTACAGCTCTCTACCATCAGTATTTTTTAAGTTTTATATAAGGTTAAAGTCAGCCATGATCGGGCGTCTGACAACGCTATGGGACGGGCTACCACCGCCCCGTTGCTGAAGGTTTCATGGGCCGCAGCTTATGCAGCATTATATCAACTAAGATATATCTATTTTCGGTGGCCTTGATTATACGCTATACAAAAAACTCGATTGCGCCGAAGAAACTGTGGCGCATTTTTTACTTGTTCAAGTTTACATTACATTAATAAGGCAGTGAGGTACTGATGAATTCAGTACGTATTTTCTTTATCTACTTCTTTAAATATTTCAATTACAGCAAAGTTTTCAGCTTTGACTTTTTTTTTTTTTTTATTAATTGTCTCCTAGTTTTGTAGAAAATAATTTTGTAGTGTCATTTAATATCAAATGGTAATTTTTTTTTGTGTTCCTGTAATGCATCATATGCACCTGCCATTAGGATGGGGAGCCTAATGGACCTTATTATTGGAATCCGAAGTTACGAATGCGGTGTAAAGTGATTCTTTTGAAAATGGAAAGTCTCTCTCTCTCTCTCTCTCTCTCTCTCTCTCTCTCTCTCTCTCTCTCTCTCTCTCTCTCTCTCTCTCCTTCATTGATGGCTGTATCGCCTTGATGTCCTATTGTGTTTTAGTGCATCCCTGACCTGAGAGTTTTGTCTTCAACATGATGCAAGCGTAGTTTGCAATATTGTATTTTAATGACGAACAATATGTGAAGAGATTATGGAGGATCTGTCGCTGCCGTTGGGGTTAAATTCATTTTCAGTCTCCTTTAAAAAAATTCGACTGAGCATTGGTTAGAAAATGCTGTTAGGATGGATGCCCTCTCCCATCGGCATACAGAAAAACTGATCATTATCAGATATATTACTCAAAATGTCCCTATTATAAATCTTCACCTAATTAAAAATGCCAGAGGTCAAAAATAACATTAAACTAGGGCATCAGTGAAAGAACAAAATCGATAAGCATAGCAACACACTGCGATAACGAGTTATTGTCTGTACGGGAGAGGAATTGTGACTCCTAATATTTTGCCCATAGAATGAAATATTGCCTTAGATTATTGAGTGTATTACAACGAATAATAATGACTTGAGACAATCTGCCCATAGATTTATTACAAATTCTTTAAATGTGTTAGCGGAAATTGTGATAATAAAAACGACAACATGGCATCGTAAGCTAAGAGGGCCATTTAGTCACCATAGTAAAAATTTCGCTGGGTGAAAGCAGTATTCTTTTTGATAACTATGACAGAAGGTTTCTCACCCTACTTATTTATTAGGTTAGATTTCTGTGATTACTAATGAAAATGGGGTTAACTAAGTGAAATATTTCTAGGTACTGCAGGTGTCACGTGGAGCAAGTGCCAGTTTTATGTAGAAAATCAATGAAAAAACAGAGCTATGGTAATAATTTTATCTCGTACAGATGGTAATGACTGCATATATTTACAGTCATACTCAGTAATTATAAGCAGATGGTTTCGTAGTACAAGTAGTATACATTTTTGTTGCAGCTTCCTTGTCTTACCCTTTTTCTGCCTTATCTCATCTTTCATCCTGCCATCATCCATTACATTTAGTCCTAAATCCATCTAGGAGCTAATTACATCCACCGTCTCACCCTCCAAGTAATGGTAATTTTTCCGCCTTCCTTTAGTTTCTCTTCACCCTCGTAACCCTACTCACGCGTGTTCTCTCTTACCTTCTCCTTCTGCAAACACTTTCAAACAATTTCACTTGGGTCTGCTGTTACTCTACTACTATTAACTGCTTACTATACAGACACCAGCCTCTTTACATTCTATACAATTCTCAATTTTTTATCCGACAACAATGAACCTTCATCTACTGTCCTTTCTCTGGCGTGTCGTATCTCTCCATCTAAGAAGATTTTGAGCAACCTGGGAGATACAAACGCATCCTTGCCTCAGAACAACGTTTACAGCAAATCAGTGGCTCCCCTGCCTATATACTCAAGTGCTTGATTTGCTTCCCTCTTTATTACTCAGCTGTATTTCAGGTTATTTGTAGTTTCTCTTTTTGAAAATGTAAAAGAAAGCAACGAGTTAACGATGGTAATTGGGACAGACACGATATTTGAAAAATTGTTAGTCGTCTGAACTTTTCATTACATATGTGGAAAATCTCTCCTCTTTATAAAATCTTAGAAATGTGCAAATTTAGCAGAACACCGTAGTCCTTTCTGTGTGTGTTTGTGTGTTTTTTTTTCTTTTTGTTTTTACTCTTGCAAGTTTCCGCTATTCGAGTTCACCTCAAGATATCCTAGAAACGAAACAGAAATGGAAATTACCCTAAACTTTGATAATGCCGTGAGGGTGCGCTCGCATGCGATGATAAAGCCTTTTGCTTTTTGGCGAGGACTTGCTCCAATAATCCAATTAGAGCCGCATTTCTAAACCTGGACAAAAGTTTCGCTAATTGCTTGTTCCTACCTCTCCACGATCGTTAGCCCCTGGGATCTACCGCGTACCAGTTATCATTTTAACCTGGGCATTAGATGACCCCTGGTGCATGCTTAGAGCGTTTTAATTTGCCGTTATCTCTTTGACTTTTCCGTTCCTGTTATCTAATTTCTCAGAAAAATGAGTCCCTTTATGGCTGTTAGGCTGTTCTTGGCTTCGCTGGGATCCTGCGAGTTTCGGAATGTTTGATATTCGCTTCTACGTTTACGTGTTCTTGTTTTTGCATTATTAAACTTTAAGTGTATATTTATGTGCGTGTGGAGAGTGGATACACACACACACATTTATATATATATATATATATATATATATATATATATATATATATATATATATATATATATATATATGAGCCGACAAATCTCTCCATCGACAGAAAAATTCCCCTTCGGTTAAACATATATGAAAATATATTAATTCCGAGATAGAGCGAATTAGATATTAAAGGACATTTGTAGCTCGATGTGTATATAGTATATATATATATATATATATATATATATATATATATATATATATATATATATATATATATATATATATAGTATAGTGCGCGTGTATGTGTGTGTGTGTGTGTGTGAACTCCAAACAGAGGCACTACCCAAGAAACAAGACCAGGTCCCTGGACCACGCCCGCTCCCACGCCTCCACCCCTACGTCATGCTTATAAGAGGATAGCATAGGGCGGCGGTTTAGGAGCTTGAGGAACGCTCAGATCACCCGCATCGATCACCCAGTCGGTAATGACATGGAGGACCATTAAAGATTCGGCTTTGTGTGTATAGATATGTATGCGTTTGTGTGTTTCTGTGTGCGTATGTATATGTTTATATCAATTTTTTCCTCTTATCATTATTCACTCCTCTGGTCCGGGTTCCTGTCTCTAGGTCTATATATATATATATATATATATATATATATATATATATATATATATATATATATATATATATATATATATATATATCGGATATATTGACATATGTGTATGTGTGTGTTACACGGATTTTTATATATATTATAGTTTTCCTCTTTCTGGGTTTTGTTTTCCTTTAAGTATTCTGTCTCGTTGAAGCCTTCTTTGCTTATTTGTTGTTAGATTCTATTCCTTTGAGTGTTTGAGCATTTGTAGTAACAATAAAAACAATAGTAATGAGTATTTTAAAGCTATTACTAGTTATTTTACTGCTGCTGTTAATACAACTACTGAAGCATTTGATGAAATCAATATCTATTTTTGAATGAAGGCTAGTGTCCATGAAGAAGAAAGTGACTGAGAAAATGTGATTATTCATGTGTGTAAGCCATTTCTTAGAACTCCGTTTATTCAGTGCACGGTTGAATTTTTTACTGCTTAAGAATTAATGAAAAACAGCAACGCTTTCTTTATATGAACAAAGGCCGTTCAGTGTATTCTGTGTGTGCACAGCTTAAAGGAACACAGAGTGTGTTCTCCAAATTTCTCCGTGTCCCTCCTAAATACTCAGAGGAAAAACGCTGATGTTTTGGCTGGGACCCAAATTCTTGGAGTCCAAGAAAGTGTGGCAGTTTCTATTTGGACGCGTAAAGAACGGACGAAAAAAATTACAGTAGATTAAACCAAAACTTTGCAGGTTTTTCGACTTTTATGTGAAAGAAGCAATTTTGCTCAAAGGAGTTTGCCTGCGTGCGTCCTGGTGTAATCTTTTGGAAAGACTTCTCCTTTTCATCATTTTCTGGAAATAGGAAAATAAATCTCGTGCACTGTAGTCCTCACTCTTCAGTTTGTCAGCTACCAAATTGCAGGTTCATCAAGTTCGTTTAAGAAACTATGATGCTGAAGAGATTTGAAACATGTAAATGTGGATGAAGATGATCGTAACTGATAAGGTAGCCAAACCATTGCACCTTGAATTTGCATCACATTGAATATACTTTGTCTTTAATTATAGTCTTATAAGACCAGGAAACAAATGCACACGAACAGTATGCGTTTAGTGGACTACTTTTAGACGTATACGTCGGGTTCTAATGCATCTTGGTCAGAAGTTCCCTTTGCTCCAAGATCAAGTTAAAGTATTATTATTATTATTATTATTATTATTATTATTATTATTATTATTATTATTATTATTATTATTATTCAGAAGATGAACCCTATTCATATGGAACAAGCCCATCAATGGGACCATTGACTTGAAATTCAATCTTCCAAAGAATATTGTTCTCATGCGGAAGGAGTAACAGAAGGCAATGCATGAATTCTTTCGTGGTTATAAAAAGTTACTTTTTATGTATGACTTATTTTTACATTATTGTTTGCTTTTACAATAAAACCACCAAAGCTGGGAAAGCTTACAATGTGTGCTATACAGACAAAAAGCTTAGCGTAAACTCATATTAATCACATACTAGTACATTAGAATGGCCAAGGTACTTGAGAGAGATAAGCATGTCAGAATAGAAGGAATTTAGATTATATGAATTTAGTACAAGAAATGCTAGGGGTCGGCATACTCACTAAGGTATCTACTGCTCGGTCTGATAAAAATTAAATTAAATATGAATAATGGTAAACTGTCTCATAGCTCATATCGATATCATAACCAAAATCAGAATGACGAAACTTAATCCCGTTTTATTTTAAGAATGTTCATGGAGATCTGGGTTGTATATATATATATATATATAATATATATATATATATATATATATATATATATAATATATATATATATATATATATAATGTGAGTATGTGTGTGTGTGGGTGCGCGTGCGTGTGTGTTAGTATATTCGTCATTTTCAGATATTCTTTTAATGAAAGGTTACGGAATTTGTAGTTTTAAAAATCATTGTTTCGACGCTTAGTGTGATCACGGAGTCTCCTCGGAGTCATTCCATAATATATATATATATATATATATATATATATATATATATATATATATATATATATATATATATATATATATATATCTATATCTTAAAGGCACGGTAGTGAGTTGTCAACCTCAGCTCTTTCCGGTTAGAGACAAGCGTTGGATTCCTCGAAGATGCTGAAATGAAAAACAGACAGGATAGATTACCAAATCATTTTGTGGTCAATGACGCCTCGAAGATTACGAGCTTCGGGCATGGAGCATCCGTGTTTGTTCTGTGCAAAACAGGGTGTGCCTGTGTGTTTTCGTAAGGAACAGTAAATGACATTTATTCTGGGGGGATAAGTGGTAAGGGAGGACTCACTGACTGGTTTTGACAAATTGACAGTGTGGAACACGTCTGGAAGAGTGTTGCAGGTCCATCGGATAAGGTAACGTAATAGAGAACTTTGAAAAAGTTAACCTTTGAAGCGACAATTATTGTGTCTGGAGAAAGAGAAGTGGGGTGCAGTACACATTCTTTTTGACTAACTTTCAAGGTTAAAGCGGTGTCCTAATTGTGGTCTCTTTATTTCAAATGGATTCGAAGTCGCCATATAGAAAAATGGATTCTCTATACTTGTATGAGTTATTGGAAAATTATGATTAGTCAGACAGAATGAGATAAGAGGATGTACACTTAAATATGATTTTGAGAGGAACATGATAGTTTAACGTTTCTTTAGGGACGGAGTTAATTAATTTTAATGTTAGCTTATTTTGGGACATAAAAAGTATATTTTTTGTAACTACGAGAGTTTATTTTGTCTAGCTTGCTCTTTCAGCCAACTCCTCAAAGTGATCTGCAACGGAACGAGGGTAGGTTTAGTTGCCATTATCAGTTTGTTTCATTTTGTTTAAACGAGTGTCATTTGACCTTAAAAGTCCTTAACATACACACACACACACACACACATATATATATATATATATATATATATATATATATATATATATATATATATATACACACACACATACATATATATATAAAGCAATATACAACGCACACAGTTAGAACATTTTAATTTAGATGAGGAAAGATTCGGAGGTAAAATTTGTACACGTCTGCTTGCCCACGTATGGAATAATTAGAGAGATCAGGAGACCTATGTAATGAGGCACTCCAGAACCCCAGACATCCCTCTTCCCTTTCTCTACTTTAAGGATAATGAAAAACCTTAATTATTATTAATTCTTCCGGGTTACCCTCTCAAGCCTGCTTTCCATTGTTACCACATCTGTCTTTCCTGTTATTTTTGTGCGTCAGGATCATCAAAAAGGAAGACCCCGTTGTTATCTCCTTCCTCTTCTTTTTTTAGTAATTTTTTATTTATTAGATCAAATTCATATAGAAATCGGTGTACTGGTTTACTTCTTCCATCACACACTCCAACATGTGGTTCCCTTGATGCTTTTGTCTTAATTCTGTAGCCTGTTGACTTCTTCTGACCTGTTTCAAGATATATTGACATTTTTAATCATTCTACCGTTGTTTATTTTTCTTCTTAGTCGATGACCTTGACTCCACTTCTTGCGCAACAGCCTTTGTAGAGAGGACATTTATCTTAACAGTCTATTTTTAATGGTCTTTTCCTCTACAGTACCTGTCCCCCTTGGTAAACCTTATTTTCGTCAGTCCGTATTTTGCCTTCTTATTTTCTATCACACCTTATACATCATTGCATTTAATGCGAAATAATGCTGGCTAAAATGGATGAGGAAAGATGACAAGTGTTGTGATCAAGATATATTGTAGTTTGTCGTCAAGGAAAATTGGCAGGTGGTTTACTTCCTTTATAAAGGAAATATATATGTATAAACATCAAGAACGATTTGCTGTATTATCACGAAAACCTCTCCAGTAGAACATTTTTATTAAAATTATCTGATCAAAATTTTATTCCTGCAAATAATTGGTACGGTATAACATCGCAGAATTATTGATAGTTCAGTATAACGAAAAAACAATAGAGCTTTTGACACCGGAATGCTTTAGAAAAATCGATGCAGGCGACCCCTATTTTCAGTCAACCTAGATTGAATAGTGGATTGGTAGGAGTACCTGGAGAAATAAGATGAGAGAGAGGGAGAATGTGTGTGTGTGTGTTAATGAAAGTTCGGGAAAGAAAATAAAAACACTGTACTTTACGCTATAGGAGGGAAATGTTTTCACTGTAAAGAACCCGACAAAATTTCGCTGGGGAAAGCTGAAGCCGTAATTACCGTCCCACTGTTTCCATAAGTCAAGTGTGGGACCTTGTAATTACTTAGCCATCACTTCCGCACTAATTGGTCTGTCTTCGTCCTCCCAGTTCTACTAGGTTTGCTTATCAACAACGTTCTCTTGTCTTCTCTTAAGCACCGCGTCTCTGTCCTTCAGCTTCACTTCCATCATGGCATTGGTCATAGGAACGATTTCGGCACAACTGTTTCTTGGTAGTGGCAAAAATGGCTCGAATTGCAGAATAAAGTGGAAGACTGTAAATCTCTGTAGTAAATACACTTAATCGAACTCTTGCATATTTCCCATGTAATAATCAACATTACATATGTGTCTTAAGGAGATTTTGGCGTGAGGGCCAGCAAGCAGCCCGTAATATCATGGATAGGCGTAGCATTTTATGTTGATTTTCTTTGAATTGTTGTGTAATCTGGCGTTGCCAGACAGGAGGTCTTCAATGCGGAAATGTTAGTGCCGTCATAAGAATATTTATCAAAACGATCAGAAGAATTATAGATGAGTATCCGTATGTGAACAGACCGTATGGAAGAATGCTTGGTGTCTTTACATGAAAGATAGCGCTGCGGTATGTGTTTAAAACTTACCGCGCCTGTTTGATACTATCTTCATACTGTCTCTAGGAGATAATCTCTCTCTCTCTCTCTCAAACACACACACACACACAACCCATTATAACTGAATACTTCCCAACACTTTTCTTACTATTTTAAATATTCTTTTCACACCTGCTCATGTCTGTTCATTTAAATCTGCACTCACTTGTCAAGCCTTGTAGAGTACTACTTTCTTGGCGTCTCATATAAGTGGGATATGAATGGACCATATATATATATATATATATATAATATATATAAATATATGTATAATGTGGTGGTGTGTGTGTGTATGGGTGTGTATGTATTATATATATATATATATATATATATATATATGTGTGTGGTGTGTGTGTGTGTGTATGTATGCGTGTATGTATGTGTGTATATATACATATATATATATGTGTGTGTGTGTGTGTGTTTTTGTGTGTATGCGTGCGTGTAGTATGTGTATATATATACACACACACATATATATATATAATATATATATATATATATATATATATATATATGTGTGTGTGTGTGTGTATGTATATATAATCACAGTGCCGCGGATCTTTATCAGGGTGGAATAAATCTGGCAACTCATTTGCATAATATGTAAAATCCATCGAAAGACTTTCTTCGTAATAGATAGATTGCATCTTTGTAAATAATCGAATACTAAAGATGAACGAGAAATTTTTCAACCAATTTGCCTCTTAGCTCATTTTGGTAATTCTTAGAAAGGCGTGGAAGCTTTGGAATGATTTCCGTAGTTCTTTTTTGTCCGAGTTTTTGAAATGACAATTGAAATCCAGTTTCTGACTACAAAAATGCAAGTCTTAAAAATTCCTCATCCTTTATGTCTCCGTTTATTTTGTTCATTGCTGCTTCAACGCTAAAATCAATTTAGGCGTCATGGTTTTGTATGTATGTTTTACATGATATCCTTTCCTTCGTTTAATTAAAAGACGTATTTTGTCCATTTTATTTAAAACAAACTTTTTCTCTTTATTAAACGCATGATCATGGATAAATATAACCCGTTACTTCTCAAGTATACTCTATCATTTTCTTCTTATTCTTTCAACCATTCCGTGTCTGTCGCCTTTAATCCTCCTCTTTCCGTGGATTCTCCCTTCCTTTCCTTTTCCCCTTTCTTTCTAAATCCCCGAGTGTTCGTTGTCTTAGGCGGCTCCTCCCCTACTTTTGCCCTGTTTCTTTCTGTTTGCTCGTTGTTATGTGTAATTCTGACGTTTCCCCCACCCGCGTTCGCCTGTTTATTTTTCCCCTCGGGGCATTGTCCCTTCCTCGGCTTTTAAGATTTCGTTTTTTTTAACCTCTTAAAGCACTAAATGACTAATGAAAGGCAAAAGATAAATGAGAGAGAGAGAGAGAGAGAGAGAGAGAGAGAGAGAGAGAGAGAAGGCTGCAATTGACTGGATTTCATCTAAATATTCGTATCATAAAGAGTATATAGAATGCCAGAAACCCTTATTTGATTATAAGCGATGCACTAGTTTAGATCTTATATATATATATATATATATATATATATATATATATATATATATATATATATATATATATATATATATATATATAACCTTCCCTATTTAAATCCCAAAATATTTACACCTCCAGAATAATGTGTATAGTTCTGTTGTAATCGTTAGAAAACTAGCAGCATATTTCAGTAATATATGTATACAACTTACCAACACGTGCAAAAGTGATAACATGTGCCAAGTCAGTTCCGATTTTGGCATCCATTCCCAACTTACTGTTCAGAGACATGAGAAGTGTACAGACTAACGCGTCCCTCCTTAACGGCCAACATGAAACCATAGTTCGAACACGCAGCGCTTGTAGCTAACGCATCATCCCTTGACAAATTACTTCCACTCTATTCTGTACCTGTAACTGTGACACTGGTCGGGACGGGAGGAGGTGCAAACCCGCCTTCTGCTGAAAGTGTTCAATAGTCTATGAATAAGAGACAACTGCACGATGTCGATACCGATAGTTGTGGGCCTGCCAGATGAATAATGGCAAGTTTTGGTCTGCCGGTAGGGGTGGAAGAGAAGGAGGAGGAGGAGGAGAGTCACTACCGTCTCAGACACGAAAGTTTCGTGTACATGGCCTGCCTTGCAGAACGTTTGTTTGTTTGTAACTTATTTATTAATTGTCATCTTTACTCAGTGACATTCGTCACACCACGTTTATCTGTATATATATTCTTATAGGTACCATAACATTCCTTCTGTGATGTTGAATAGCTCTCTCTCTCTCTCTCTCTCTCTCTCTGTCTCTCTCTCTCTCTCTCGTGTGTAATTTTGATAAAGTTTCGTAGATCACTTGGTGTATTACAGGTATTATTTACAGACAAAGAAGATTATTCACCGACAATATGACCATTATTCGAACCCATGCAATCATCATCAATTACTGGGAATTGAGGGGAGATTTACGTTAATATTTAACAAATCTGGTATTGAAATAAATTATGAATACTAGAGTAAACGTGTCTATATATATATATATATATATATATATATATATATAATATACGAAGTATTAAGAAAGTTATGTTTTGGCATCAACTTTCATTTATTATTTTCGGGGTTTTCAGCCACTGATGTAATTATGTTATCAAGTTGCAATCTCTCAGTTGAGAAACTCGTAAATAAGCTTTTGCAGATTTTGCCGGTTATCTTCATATTTTAGGATGGGATGGCAATTAATCATCAATATTGGTTGTATCTTGAATATTCTGAATTCTTCAAAAGTTTATTGTAAGACCAAGTGGAGGAAAAGCTATTAATCCTGACATTAGATTGGTAAATCAGTTGACTTATCAGTATACTAACTTTAGAGATCAGCTTGCGAGATCCAAGTTCAGTAAAACTGTACAATTTCCAAGATTATTTTCCCCCCTTTCACAGACCTGAATTCTTTTTCTTCGATGTTCCCGGGAATCAGTTTAGATGGAAATTGTTAATTTTCTTGGACTTGGTCAAGAATTCGAAGTTCATCGAAGTAAACTCTTCTTTTTATACAAAGTCCTATCGAACTAATAGACAAATGGTTTCATCCAGGCCAGGCCTAGTGGAAGCCAATAAATAACTGATCATGTTATCTAACGAGGTCACTGACTCTGGTAAGAAAAATGAGGGAAGGAGAATCTGGTTTTGACCCACTTTCTGAATGATGGAAGGGAATCAAAGTCGAATGGAATTCCAGGGACCAAAGTCGAATAAAATTCCAGGGAATCAGAGTCGAATAAAATTCCAGGGAATCAGAATCGAATAAAATTCTAGGGAATTAAAGTCGAATAAAATTCCATGGAATCATAGTCGAATAAAATTCCAGGGAATCAATGTCGAATAAAATTCCAGTGAATTAAAGTCAAATAAAATTCCATGGAATCATAGTCGAATAAAATTCCAGGGAATCAAAGTCGAATAAAATTAAAGGAAATCAAAGTCCAATATAATTCCAAGAAATCAAAGTTTAATAAAAATTCCAGAGAATCAAAATCGAATAAAATTCCAGAGAATCAAAGCAGATGGTTATAAAATCACGCGGTGGGAAGACACCGCCTAAATGAGGAGGGAATTTTCCCTTCAGCTCAAAAACTAGTCCCTTCAAGGTTCGTCAGGCTTGCTGTATTAAATATTTCTACATATGATTGGGGGAAGGGGAGGTTGGGGGTTCTTTTATTTAACATTGTGAGTAAGAGGCTCTGTTATAACCGTTGTCCGATAGTTTTATTGAAACTTATGTAAACTGCTGTGATATGAAATTTGACCAAGATATAACTGCGTGTGTGTATTTAGGGTCTAAAAATACACGCTTAGTAATTTTTTTAAGCCTTTAGGATCATTCTCAATCTTCAATGGGCAGATAGAAAAGTTCTCATAATCTTTCATACCTCAAAAATAGGATTTTTGCTTGAATGGCTTATTTAAACATTAGAATATAGAATAGAACATACATTTTCTAAGGAGGATTACCAGTTGATGCATGTATTTACGAGTTCTAATGGCTTGATTCCAGAGATGTTGAATTCTGTCCTTCAATATTGGCCTTGTATGACAAGGATTTTAACTCCAGCATATATATATATATATATATATATATATATATATATATATATATATATATATATATATATATATATATATATTATGCAAAGGAGTCAGAGATAGCAGGGCAGATCAAACCAAGTCTGTTTCTTTAAGTAAATACTTTGAAAGGTTATAGAATTACCCTACATAGGTTTTATCAGACCTTGTATAAAGGGACATCAAAGCCCATTGAACAAGAATTTTTATCATAATCATTCCCTAGAAATACTTTGTGGAAGTCTTTTCATTGTACGTATTGGCTTGATCTTTCTTTTATTTTTTTTTTATTCTTTTACATCACAATTACTATGGCTCTAGGGATTTCTCAACTTCGGTAGCATCTAGAATGTAGTTAAAACGTCTCTTTCATCTCCGAAAAGTAATTTGGAAACAAGCTCGGGACACTCAAATAATTTCACGTTACGCTGCTCAAAGGGGAAAACCCGGAACAAAGTTAATATGAGATCTATTGTGAGTCAAGTGTATTCGTATAGGAAGGAGGATAAAGGCTGCTGTCGTGTCTGAATTTATATTCTTTCTTTTAAGTCTTCTCCTCCTCTTCCCTCTTCTTCTTCTTCTTCTTCTTCTTTCTGTCTCCAAAGCAAAGGTCATAGTTCAGTAGGCACCATGATAGAGAGCATCACTATTTATGGTATACTGGATCCAGAAAAGGATCCAGTTTCATTATTTAAACATTGTTTCTCTGGAGGATATTCACAATACCTTCAACATTCTTTATTTGCACCAAGTTAGGATACTGGTTTTATGCGTCCCTGTGGCTGTCTCTAGGCAGAATTGTGAAAATGATAAATAGTAAAAAAATTGTACTCGTCATTTCAAATTCACATTCAAAACTTTATTCATATGAATACAGCTAGTAAACATATACAGAAAATAAAAGAATAGAAGTATGTAAGTATTGGTGAAATAAATTAATCCTTGGGTTATACTACCCGATTAAATCAGATAATCTTTCTGTTGTACAAAATTTAGGATGCATGAGCTAAAATGTTCTTTACATTTTTTCTGTTACTTATACTTTCTATTCGTCTCTTGAGGTCATTATATTGTTTAATTTCCTTTTAACTTAATTTCTGCTTATACCCAAAAAGACTATTGATATTTACAGCTAGAACATTTGCAATAAGAGAAAGGTTCTTATAGATTATATTTTCTGTTAATTTCTAAAATAAAACGATATTATTGCAGACAAATGCAGACGAGAAGATTTAGTACATCTGACACAATAATTAATGAAAGCAAGTGTGTTCGAATAGTTATTATTATTATTATTATTATTATTATTATTATTATTATTATTATTATTATTATTATTATTATTATTATTATTATTATTATTGTACTTAGGAAGGAGACCCTCTCTCAAGCATACTTTATTAAAAGTAATGGCTACTTTAACAGCGTTACACTTGTAGAGATTCTTCTCTATTTTGCGAATAGCGGCTTTTTCCGTGCTACTTAAACAGGCTAGTAGAGCGCCTATAGAGGTCATGGTCAAATATAGGGTCAAAATAGGTGTATATATTTGAATTTTACAGATAAACTATGATACCATAATCATCGAAGTCATTAACGAGAGAGAGAGAAAGAGAAAATCGTTAATGACTTTGATGACTATAGTATCATAGTTTATCTGTAAAATTCAAATACATACACCTATTTTGAATCTGTATTTGACCATGACCTCTATAAGCGCTCTACTAGCCTGTTTAAGTAGCACGGAAAAAGCCGCTGTTCGCAAAATAGAGAAGAATCTCTACAAGTGTAACGCTGCCGAAGTAGCCATTACTTTTAATAAAGTATTATTATAATTATTATTTTTTAAATTTTATTTTATTATTTTTTTTTGCTCTATCACAGTCCTCCAATTCGACTGGGTGGTATTTATAGTGTGGGGTTCCGGGTTGCATCCTGCCTCCTTAGGAGTCCATCACTTTTCTTACTATGTGCGCCGTTTCTAGGATCACACTCTTCTGCATAAGCCCTGGAGCTACTTCAGCGTCTAGTTTTTCTAGATTCCTTTTCAGGGATCTTGGGATCGTGCCTAGTGCTCCTATGATTATGGGTACGATTTCCACTGGCATATCCCATATCCTTCTTATTTCTATTTTCAGATCTTGATACTTATCCATTTTTTCCCTCTCTTTCTCTTCAATTCTGGTGTCCCATGGTATTGCGACCTCAATGAATGATACTTTCTTCTTGACTTTGTCAATCAACGTCACGTCTGGTCTATTTGCACGTATCACCCTATCCGTTCTGATACCATAGTCCCAGAGGATCTTTGCCTGATCGTTTTCTATCACTCCCTCAGGTTGGTGCTCGTACCACTTATTACTGCAAGGTAGCTGATGTTTCTTGCACAGGCTCCAGTGGAGGGCTTTTGCCACTGAATCATGCCTCTTTTTGTACTGGTTCTGTGCAAGTGCCGGGCATTCGCTTGCTATGTGGTTTATGGTTTCATTTTTCTTATTGCACTTCCTACATATGGGAGAGATGTTATTTCCGTCTATCGTTCTTTGGATATATCTGGTTCTTAGGGCCTGATCTTGTGCCGCTGTTATCATTCCTTCAGTTTCCTTCTTTAGTTCTCCCCTCTGTAGCCATTGCCATGTGTCATCGCTGGCTAGTTCTTTAGTCTGTCTCATGTATTGTCCGTGCATTGGTTTGTTGTGCCAGTGCTCTGTTCTGTCTGTCATTCTCCTGTCTCTGTATATTTCTGGGTCTTCGTCTACTTTTATTAGTCCTTCTTCCCGTGCACTTTTTAGCCACTCGTCTTCACTGATTTTCAGATATTGCCCCAGTGCTCTGTTCTCGATGTTGACGCAGTCCTCTATACTTAGTAGTCCTCTCCCTCCTTCCTTTCGTGTTATGTATAGTCTGTCCGTATTTGCTCTTGGGTGTAGTGCTTTGTGCATTGTCATATGTTTCCTGGTTTTCTGATCTATGCTGCGGATAGATTATTATTATTATTATTATTATTATTATTATTATTATTATTATTATTATGATTATTATTATTATTATTATTTTATTATATATTATTATTATTATTATATTATAATAAAACCAAAGATGCCACCACTGTACCTAAAATGTGTGAATCTTCTATGTGCTGATTTTTCTGATCTATCATTACTTGTTCTAGTTTTAATGCATAAAGATATTAACTTTTCAGCGCAGTTGTTGTTCAGCACTTTCAGGTTAATATCTCTCGCAAGGCACTGCACAACTTTTATTTCAGTATTCCGTTTTGAATCAGAGAGAGAGAGAGAGAGAGAGAGAGAGAGAGAGGAGAGAGAGAGAGAGAGAGAGAGACAGAGAGAGATCCCGTTTTGTATTTAGATCATAAACTATAGTTCATTAATATTAACACAGCATCATATGTAGAATCTGGGCAAACATTACAGCAACATATCTATAATCTGGGTAAGCAGCACAGTAACTTTTCTAAAATCTGGGCAAGCAGCACTGCAACATATTTAAAATCTGGGTAAGAAGCACAGTGACTTACCTAAAATCTGGGCAAACAGCACAACAACATTATCTAAAATCTGCGTAAACAGCACAGCAACATTATCTAAAATCTGGGCAAACAGCACAGCAACATTATCTAAAATCTGGGTAAGAAGCACAGCAACATGCTATCTGGGGTAAAAGCCACCAAGGGCAAAACTATCTAAAAATCTGGGTAAGAAGCACAGCAACATATCTAAAATCTGGGCAAACAGCACAGCAACATATCTAAAATCTGGGTAAGAAGCACTGCAATATATCCAAAATCTGGGTAAACAGCACAGCACAGAAACGGCAACATATACTTATTCGGGTAGCGTACCCTCCGGGTTAGGTAAGCAGCTACATAGAAGACGGATGGTGCAGTGGTTTTTGTCAGCACAAGCACTTTTCATCTCTAGAGGGGACGCTGCCAGAGGTGTACAGTCTTCCGGTTTTCCAGCAAGTGTTTAAAGGGTTAGGTCGGTAGCCTTACTAAGTACGAACCACCTACCCAAGAAACGTGGGTCGATTTCTGCATCACTCAAGCACGGCACCTCCCCATTTTGTATATATAGATATATATATAAAAATATATAATATATTGATATATATATATATTATATATAATTATATATATTAACAAAGGGAGCGTCGCCCCCTGCTATTTTCATATTTGCTAAGCATTTAGCCATTGCGGAAGGCGAACTGGTAACACTCAGTCCCCCCCCCCCCCCCACCTCTCTCTCTCTCTCTCTCTCTCTCTCTCTCTCTCTCTCTCTCCATTACCTAAGGTCATCAAATCAGAGTCGGAGCTACAAAAATAGACATTTATTCAAAGTAAAGTACTAATTGAATGATTCAGGTTCTTACAGGATAATTAATGGAATGGTAACTCACAGATCAATTAACTCAGATAACCCCCTGGTATTTATATAGTCTTAATCAGTAATAGTCAAACACCAATTATCTCCTCTCCAAAACACAGTCCCCTCACTAGGACACTTAGTCCCCTCACTAGATCCACCTGTTTAAAAGACAGGAGAACACACTTGTGAGCACACACAATTGTAAAGACAAAGTAAAAAAAAACCCTACGGGTATCTCACATCATCAACCAATCGTTATCAGCTGATGTCCTTTGGCATTAGAGATTTCCTATTCAATGGCAGATTCTTCCCCCAATACCCCGACACAAAGAAAAAAAAAAGAAGGAATTCACCCCTCCCCCTAAAAAATTTAGGGTCAAGCAATGCCCCTCGAGGCAGACCACTACTACCCTCCCCTTGCAATACCCCTCTGGGTCGGTAGAAAATGCGCTGAGCGCGTAAGAACAAGTGGGCACTCTATCTCCAAGTAAAAAAGGCAATTCAAGCAACAGTTTCGCATGTATGAAAACCATTCATGCACACGTATGTGTTAAACAAAGACGAATGCATCTCTTCTAAACATGCGCCAATAAAGAAACACATCACTTTCTGCTACTATGTGGGAAAAAAATGTGGTATCCTAAACCAATCTCTAACTCACAAAATGATTCAAAAATACCCCCCAGGACTCAAAAAAAAAACACATTGTAACACTCACCGCTTCACAATGAAAGAAAAACCCCACGAATCTCATCGGCACAATGCACTCGCCGATCATTCACAAATACACACACACAAGCCAGACTAAGTCCAACTCCCTCGAGGCATCTTGCCCTGGGCAAATTTGATGACTCTAGTCCAATTCTCCCCTTCCCATTACCACAGTCAATGAACGGATATTTCTCATTCCCTCTCACCTAGTAACTGAAATTATCAATTTTCCACAATCTCACTAAAGGCTTTTCTGTTCGACCACTGCCTGCCACCACTATTCACAACGGGAGCGTCCCCCCCCCCCCCCCCCCACGGCTATTTTCATATTTGGTAAGCGTTTAGCCATTGCGGAAGGCGAACTGGTAACACTCAGTCCCTCCCCTCTCTCTCTCTCTCTCTCTCTCTCTCTCTCTCAAGGCGATCACTGGCAATAGCCTTCTCTCTCTCTCTCTTTCTCAACCTCTCTCTCTCCATTACCTAAGGTCATCAAATCAGAGTCGGAGCTACAAAAATAGACATTTATTCAAAGTAAAGTACTAATTGAAGGATTCAGGTTCTTACAGGATAATTAATGGAATGGTAACTCACAGATCAATTAACTCAGATAACCCCCCAGTATTTATATTGTCTTAATCAGTAATAGTCAAACACCAATTATCTCCTCTCCAAAACACAGTCCCCTCACTAAGACACTTGGTCTCCCTCACTAGGACACTTAGTCCCCTCACTAGATCCACCTGTTTAAAAGACAGGAGAACACACTCGTGAGCACACACAATTGTAAAGACAAAGTCAAAAGATTAAATGAAATAGAACACCTTTACAAAATATCAAAGTAAGAGACAAGCCATAACTTTGGCTAAAGCATATTGACTTACCCATTACAGCCTGGAATTTCACACTCTCAAAAGGAAACACATCAGCATATGCCATCGTGCCTCTGCCTTTCTCTCACAGACCTCTCCGTAAGTCTTCCCATAGTTTTGGCTAAAGATGCCATTATGAACGGAAGAGGCGCACATGTACACATGGATTCACACTCTTCGTCAACGCCCCAAGTAACTGGTCGCAGCCAGTTTTCAAATGCACCTTGAACAAGTTCTCACGGCACTGATATGCTTAGGTAAGGAACTTTAACATCATACCACCCAAAAAAGAGTTATCAGCATTCTTAGGTTGTCGCTCGGACTCTGTCTCCATGGGAAGTTAAAAATGATAAGTCTGCACATTCCTCCTTTTAACACACACACACACACACACACACACACACACACATATATATATATATATATATATATATATATCTATATATATATATATATATATATATATATATATATATATATATAATATATATATATATATATATATATATATATATATATATATATATATATATATATATATATATATATATATATATATATATATATATATATATATATACATATATCTATCTATATATATATATATATATATATATTATATATATATATATATATATATATATATATATATATATATATATGTGTGTGTGTGAGGTTGAGTGAGTGAGTGAGTGTGCGTGTGCACATTTATGTATGTATAATTATTTTGCTTTTGTTTATTGGTAAACTTTATTTTTCTAATTCAAAAGTATACACATCTTACTGGCCCTAGGTGAACACTTACTTGTGAACTTGAATCAGTGATATATTAATTAACACTAACTTACAGTAGGGTACTTCCCATAACCAAAGGATCACCACGGGGTGGAGTCTGTTTCCTTTGTAAAAATAACACTTTTCGATCTAGAATTACCTAATATCTCTTGCCGCGCATTACTCTTTCCACAAGACTTCACTCATATAATATAAAATCTTTTATTCTTCTTCATATCCTATTCTTGTATTATTGCGTGTTTCATTTCATACGTAATGATAAATCGCCGTTATAGAGAACAATTACGATAACGAGAAGTCATCGAATGGTACCTAATGCTTATTCCCCTTACAGAATTGACAGCGGGTAAATTATCTTCGTTAATGCGCCTCTCACGGATACATTTTTATAATTGCAATCTTTCCAATTGACTAATAACATCTTTCTTGAGGTCTTTGTAGAGTATTCGCGGTGCGTTCATTAAAATGTAGTGACACACACGCTATGAAAAGAGACTAATTGACGAACCCGGCGAACGGGAGGGAACTTATTCACAAATGTCGAATTCTATGACGAAAGTTATGCGGATGATGAATACTCTATGAGTGTGGGAAGTTATTCAAATGAATCCCAGACCCGATCTTCAATAGTTTGCGAGGAGAGACCTATTCCCAATGTTCTTCAATGTCCTTCTATGATAATTACCAAAGTTTCTCCAAGACTTCAGCACCAATAGTTTCGCCCAAGTTCTCTTATTTCACAGTATTGCTTAATGGATCATCTGAATCCCAGTAGTCCTTCGCGCCTCCCCTTTTTCGTCGGCTTCTTTTCTCGCGGCTTCTTGTTCGCGGTAATAACTTGTGCCTGGTCTTTATTAGCTCGTTTTCGAGAATTACTTTTCCATCGGGCGTCGACATTCCACGGTTTTGTTCGCTCTTTCGCATTCTTCTCCTCTTCTCTCTTTTCGTATTGAAATCGAATGTGGAACAAGTGAGGAAATCTCGGCTCCTGATGTGATGGGATTCGAACGCGCGGTTGATAAGTTACGCCCAACCGCGCGACCAACTAGGATATATATATATATATATATATATATATATATATATATATATATATATATATATATATATATATATATATATATCGTCCAAAAAGTCCGGTACCATTCTGAGCAATAAATACTTGTAATGGTACTGGGACTTTATGGACACCCTGTATATATACGTTTGCGTGTGCGTGCTTGGCTGTCGAATTTAGATATATTTCCATAAAGCAGGAAATTCTTATTCCTTCTCTCTCTCTCTCTCTCTCTCTCTCTCTCTCTCTCTCTCTCTCTCGTGAACAATATGGTTTATTGAGTAAGTTTTTTCTTCGTTACAGATATGGACAGGAGTACGATACGGCCTGACATCTTATGGATTTGTATGTCCACAGCGCTTTGGCTTCTGTAGCTACGAGTGTCCCATAGAAAAAGGGAAACAGGTAACATTGCCTCATGTATTGACACATCTGTTATATTTTATCCCTAGTTGTGTAACATTTGGTTATCACAGTATTGTGTCTTAGCTTACTGGCATAGATTTGAAAGTTGTAGGCTCTTGTTAAAGAGATCTTTAGCTTTTCAATTTTCCGGCCTTCTCCATGTTGTAATTAATTTTTAGGTTTTTTTTTCTTTTTACAAATCATTTTCTAGTGAACTATATTCCGCCTTGACCAGCAAAGATGAGAAGCTGTGTTAACATTACTATTCCAAGATAATTTTGCTAAGTAGCTTAGTGTTTGATGTGCAACTCGTAAAATGTTGGGGATACACTATTCTCAGGACGGTAATTTTCCTTGAAGTTAAGGTCAGTAATGATTACTAAGGGGAATTAGTGAAGGCAATTAAGATAGTATTAGCTTAACTGTACCCTAGAAGGGACGACAGTAACTGCGTTGTCACAGATCGACTTTCATTTGTGAAAATTATTGTTGATGAATGGATGAGTGCTGTCTGACTCGGATCAAATTTTGAGATGATAGCCTACACACATAAACACTCATATGTATATGTGTGTATTATATATATATATATATATATATATATATATATATATATATATATATATATATATGTGTGTGTGTGTGTGTGTGTGTGTGTGTGTGTGTCTGTGTTTTGTAATTAGCAAGGATTCTTACTTATATTACTATTTTTACTAGAGAACAATGACTACATCTGATATGTTAGTCAACGTTCGTTAAACGTTTTGTGGTCGGTTGTCTCAGAATCTAACCCCCACTAGGGACATTTAAATGAAACAAACGCAGTTGCTTATTGGTGAGGTATACTGGATATGTCTTTATATCGTGTGTTTTCGAAGGTATAGAACTCATTTACATATCGAGTTGTCATTAAAGATAGATATACGAATTTTCATGTTGGATGCACGGGATGAGTGACTGGTTAATTGAATCAGTCAATCTGAGCGGGAATGTTACCATGAACTTTATCATTTCTCCTATATTGCAAAGGAATTTTTTTTACAAAGGATTCCATTATCTAAATTACTTTCAAGCAAGTAATTTTGTCATATATATTTTATGTTATCCGAAGGCTGCATTTACTAGTCTGTGATGGATGTTTTTACTTATCTTTTTATGAATGCTATGGTATGGCTTTAGAGGGTCACATAATTAATTTTCTTGTAAGTTGGAGGACAGTGGTCGCAAACTTTTCATTACCTTTTAAGGGTGATTATTTGGAGTGGTTTATTTTTTTATTAATTTTTTCTCTGTTGTCATATGTGTCTCTTTGTTATGAAGAACATTTGCTGTAACGGTTGTTTTTGAAACATTTCGTTCTTGATAACATTTTAAAATCTTAATTTTGCTTTTGAAAATGGTTTTGACATTTACTTTCGGTTTTCAGCATGGCCATTGTAATGCATATTTTTTATTTTATTGAAAGAGGAACAGTTGCAAGCATCTTTCTCCCTCTTAAAAACTGGTGTATTTGGTCTCCTATTTTTTATTAGAAACGGTAATTACAGGACTTGTATGCTTAGTGTGGTTTTTTCAGTATTTTATTTTTGTACTAAGGTTTATTCAAAACTTAGGTTTTCTATTAGTCTTTTGTTGTTTAATGTTGTTTTTGTCTCATTTAGATATATTTAAGGTCGTTTATTGTTAAATATTGATAGAGAACTATTTGTTCCTTACATTTTATTTCATATTTGCTTCATATCTTGCAAAATTAGAGTTAACGCTGCCTGTCCAGAGGTGTTATTTCTGTCATAAAACCAGAGGTAAGAGAGGAAAAAGGTAATAGACAATTTTAGTAATTATAATCACGGTAACAACGACTTGACCATATCCAGTAATCTGACCCCTTATTTGGTATACTTCCACTTCTTCCTGAACGGTTACCGCAAGGTGAGTATCCTTTTCTATCGGAATAGGGTAACCGACTCTTATCTCCGATGTCTGTCATTTACTATGTAGAACTACAACGACTTCAGGATCAGTCTCGCCTTGAGCTCATCTCTCGATTGCTTATGGTAAAGTTGATGCAGTCATCGAACGCAGTGACATAAGCACGGTGATATAAGCAGCAGTGGTTTTACTCTGAAATATTAAGCTATTTTCGGTTTGTACTATTTTTCATGGATTCTTTATTTTAAACACTACAGTGTATGTAACTGGAAAAGTTTTCACAATAATTTGCTTATTTAGTAGATAAGATTAATTTTTAGTTATTTATTTTTTATTTTTTTTTATTTTTTTTTTTGCCGGTCTGCAAACCGGAAATTCATGATTCATCTGTATGTAAGCGATGCCATTATCTTAGCAAATTATTACTGAGCGAATTCTTCTGAATTTATGAAATAAATTACTGCGATATATTTTTACATGTATTTATGATTGATGAAAAGGAGATTGGGGTGGGGGTTCACAATGCTTAAGGAAAACAACCCCCTCCCACCCCGCTCTACATTCCACGGCCACCAAGCGACCTAAATGCTAGGATTCGTCAACATAGGTTGGTTGAGTTTGTATCCCTTTTGAAATATTTTTTTTCAGGTTATTCTTATATTTTTAGCGATTTTTTCCTAATTTGGAGGTGCTGGGGAAGAGAGAGAGAGAGAGGAGAGAGAGAGAGAGAGAGAGAGAGAGAGAGAGCAACCTCGGACAAATGATTTACGAACAAATAAGCATAGACCAGAATCACTCGAAACACCATGGAAATGATCGGGAAAAGTGTATATATATATATATATATATATATATATATATATATATATATATATATATATATATATATATATATATATTTGCGAAGGCACTGTAGCGTGCATTTACGAAGTGACACCCTACAAACTAATGTGGTTATAAACGCATAAATTCATCTTCCTGGTAATAAACGAATCTTCATAAAGGAATCTTTTTTTTTTTCTTTTTTTAATCATTAAAAGGGCCTTAAAACCCTGCTAAAATCTAAGTAACTAATAGGCAAACTTTGGATAAATATTCCGTCATCTTTCATAATGGATAGCCCGGATTTCTTAAAAATACATTTAATTACGTGACATGTTTTGGGTCGGCTGAGCACTGAGCGCCTGTCGTCGAAGGATTAAAGAAAAAAAAATAATAAAAAAAAGAGGAGGAGGGGGGAAAAGGGCGGAGGGAGAGGGGGGTGGGGAGGGAGAAGACTCATCAATTTCCCTGCATCGCTCCATAATTAGATGTGATTTGTTCGAGAACCAGTAAGCAATAATTTATTGTTGACTAGTTCTGATTAT
>NC_061088.1:81708087-81740587 GCF_015104395.2 Macrobrachium nipponense
GTGAATATATGAAAGTGAGAACGTTGGTTTTCTGTATATGGTAAATTTGTATTCTGTCGTGTCTCTGATTATTAAAACATCAAGAAAAGGAATTTTGTTGTCTGTTTCCCATTCAACTTTAAATTTGATGCTGGGCACTAATGCGTTTAATTTTGAGAGGAATTCATTAAAATTACCCCACTTATTATCCCAAAATGTTAGTATGTCATCCACGTATCTCATCCACAGCATGTTTTTGGGTTTTATTGCATTTATTACTGTAGTTTCAAAGTATTCCATGTACAGATTGGCTAAAATAGGACTTAAAGGACTACCCATACTACACCCGAATTTTTGCTTGTAGAATGATTCCCCGAATGAAAATACGTTATTAGATGCACATAATTCAACTAACTTTATTATTTTGTCAAGTGCCAAAGGGAAATGATCTGAATAGGGGGATAATTTTTCCCTTAAAAACTGAAGAACGTCCTGTACTGGTACTTTTGTGAATAGGGAGTCTACGTCAAGGCTTAAAAGTTTTATGTTGTGAAGTGGTATATGTGCTTCTCTGAATTTGTGACAAAAGTCGTCCGAATGTTTGATGTGACTGGGAGAAAAAGTGCCTAAAAAAGGAGAAAGGAGGCCAGCTAACCATTTAGAAATTTTGTAATTGAAAGCTCCGGCGCATGAAACGATGGGTCTGAATGGAAGATTGTCTTTGTGAGTTTTGGGAAGACCATAAAAGTAGGGTAATTTAGGATTAATTACTTTAAATTTCTCTAATAGTTCAATACTCTTTTTGTCTTGGCCAATTAATCTTACTTTCCCAAAAAATTCTGTGGGAACGTTCTGGAGGGATTTTTCGTCAGTTTTTCGTAAGTATTTGTGTCGCTAAGGAGCTGGTTGATTTTGTCGAGGTAGAAGTCTTTGTCCATTATTACAATTTTGCCGTCTTTGTCGGATCTACTTATTATAACATCTAACTTTTTTAGCGAGTGGATGGCTATCATGAATCTGCGGGGAACAGGATATTTCTTATGAAGGTCAGTTAAAGCATTTAGTAACACTCCTTTTAAACATATCTCTTCACGGCTGTAGTTTTTGTCAGATATGAATTTATCAAAAGCCACTATGAAGTCTAGGTTGTTTTTGCGGTCTGGCATTAGGGCAAAGGATAAGCCTAAATTTAAAACTAAATGTTGATTTACAGTAAGGGGGGTGTTGGATAAGTTTAAAACTTTGTCTTGTTGTTCAAGATTATTCCATGCGCTATTATCTATTAGGTTATTTAACTTGCGTAAAAGTCTGTTGGAATGAGTCACGCTATTATAGGCAGCAATGTCGGAACAGAATGAAATCAGATACCTGTATACGTGGTCCGTAGTGAGGAGGCGAAGATTAGATTGAGTTCCATATATCACTCTGCGTAGCACGAAGATGTCGTTTCTCGTATTGGTGATTCTTTCTTCCAGGAAAATCTTGTGTGATAGAGGGAAGGGGTTTGATTGCAGAGTCCATCTCCCGAATCCGTACATTTTTGGAAGTACTTTTCTGTAAACTTTTCTCAATCATATACCTGAAGAGAGAGACAGCAGTCTCTGAAATATAGTACTTTTCTCTCTACATTTTGGTGTTTTTATGGCTCCTTTTATTAGATGGAATTTTTTCTTTTGTTACCAGAACACTTTTACCAGTCATTGTCAGCCCATATGGAATTCAACCGCCTTTACCACGATTCTTCACTCACTTCCAGAAGTCAAGCCAGTTTTCCGCAAGTTTGAAAAAGAACTGAACAGACTACACCGGCTGAAAAACCAAAAACAAAAACACTTTTTGGAAGAATGCCTCAAGAACAAGTACTTCCAAAATGTACGGATTCGGGAGATGGACTCTGCAATCAAACCCCTTCCCTCTATCACACAAGATTTTCCTGGAAGAAAGAATCACCAATACGAGAAACGACATCTTCGTGCTACGCAGAGTGATATATGGAACTCAATCTAATCTTCGCCTCCTCACTACGGACCACGTATACAGGTATCTGATTTCATTCTGTTCCGACATTGCTGCCTATAATAGCGTGACTCATTCCAACAGACTTTTACGCAAGTTAAATAACCTAATAGATAAAATAGCGCATGGAATAATCTTGAACAACAAGACAAAGTTTTAAACAACTTATCCAACACCCCCCTTACTGTAAATCAACATTTAGTTTTAATTTAAAAAGGCTTATCCTTTGCCCTAATGCCAGACCGCAAAAACAACCTAGACTTCATAGTGGCTTTTGATAAATTCATATCTGACAAAAACTACAGCCGTGAAGAGATATGTTTAAAAGGAGTGTTACTAAATGCTTTAACTGACCTTCATAAGAAATATCCTGTTCCCCGCAGATTCATGATAGCCATCCACTCGCTAAAAAAGTTAGATGTTATAATAAGTAGATCCGACAAAGACGGCAAAATTGTAATAATGGACAAAGACTTCTACCTCGACAAAATCAACCAGCTCCTTAGCGACACAAATACTTACGAAAAACTGACGAAAATCCCTCCAGAACGTTCCCACAGAATTTTTTTGGGAAAGTAAGATTAATTGGCCAAGACAAAAAGAGTATTGAACTATTAGAGAAATTTAAAGTAATTAATCCTAAATTACCCTACTTTTATGGTCTTCCCAAAACTCACAAAGACAATCTTCCATTCAGACCCATCGTTTCATGCGCCGGAGCTTTCAATTACAAAATTTCTAAATGGTTAGCTGGCCTCCTTTTCCTTTTTTCCTTTTTAGGCACTTTTTCTCCCAGTCACATCAAACATTCGGACGACTTTTGTCACAAATTCAGAGAAGCACATATACCACTTCACAACATAAAACTTTTAAGCCTTGACGTAGACTCCCTATTCACAAAAGTACCAGTACAGGACGTTCTTCAGTTTTTAAGGGAAAAATTATCCCCCTATTCAGATCATTTCCCTTTGGCACTTGACAAAATAATAAAGTTAGTTGAATTATGTGCATCTAATAACGTATTTTCATTCGGGGAATCATTCTACAAGCAAAAATTCGGGTGTAGTATGGGTAGTCCTTTAAGTCCTATTTTAGCCAATCTGTACATGGAATACTTTGAAACTACAGTAATAAATGCAATAAAACCCAAAAACATGCTGTGGATGAGATACGTGGATGACATACTAACATTTTGGGATAATAAGTGGGGTAATTTTAATGAATTCCTCTCAAAATTAAACGCATTAGTGCCCAGCAATCAAATTTAAAGTTGAATGGGAAACAGACAACAAAATTCCTTTTCTTGATGTTTTAATAATCAGAGACACGACAGAATACAAATTTACCATATACAGAAAACCAACGTTCTCACTTTCATATATTCACTACTTTAGCTATCATGACAATACTATCAAGATAGATCTAGCTAGCAACCTATTCTTAAGAGCCTTACGAATTTGTTCCCCAGATTTCCTGGAAAAAGAATTTGAACTAATTCGCAAGCAACTTTCATCTTTAAAGTATCCTGACCATATAAATGAGGAAAGCAATTCAAAAAGCAAACGTAATTTTCTACCGACCCCCTAAAGACAAGACCAGAGACACACCCAACAATAAAATAAAAATTCCCCACCTGGAGACGATTAAGAGAGTAACTCACACCTTGGGAAATCCAACCCTTTTGCATTTACCTACCCAAATACCTTAGCCAAATCCCTGATTAACGTCCAACAAAAGACATCGCCCAAAGACTCTGGGGTATATGAGATCCCATGCCAGGACTGACCAATCTTACATCGGATTACAGGTAAATCACTTCCCCAGAGATTAAATACAACACAAACGGTCAGTTAGGTATGGACAACAGAACTCGGCTATTTCAATCATATAAATGAACATAACCATAGAATAAACTGGAATATGTCACGTGTAATTTATAGCAGCAACTGCCGGTACAAGAGTCAAATGATGGAATCGGCCTTAATAAAAGAGAAGCAGGTAATGAACATCTCAAAAGGGAATTGGACATCGGACATCGTCGACGCAGTGTTCATTCAACCAACGCTTAAGAAGATTAAAGGAAGATTATCAGCGGGGGTGACCTAAATTGGCTTACTTGTGGACGAATCTCTTGGTATAAATACCACCTTTTCTGTAAACTTTTCTCATTCATATACCTGAAGAGAGAGAACAGCAGTCTGAAATATAGTACTTTTCTCTCTACATTTGGTGTTTTTATGGGCTCCTTTTATTAGATGGAATTCTGTTGTTACAGAACACTTTTACCAGTCATATATATATTATATATATATATATATATATATATATATATATATATATATATACTATATATATATATATATATATATAAACAGTGGTGGGCAGACAAAAAAAAACCAATATGTATAGATCAAGAAGTGCTTGTTACGAAGCAGTTAAGGAAAATATGAGAGTAAAGGGAAATGCCCCTGAATGCCGTACATAAATTTAGAAAAATCTTATAATAAAATCGACAGGAGTTCACTGCGGAGTATGGCGAGGAAATATAAAACAGAAAGTAATTTTCAGAGGGTAAGCAACATTTTATGTGCCATTTAAGGAGGGTCGTACACAGTTTACAAACAGGAGAGTGCCTGGTTTGGTGTAAATGTGCATCTTACACAAAATATGCGTTGTTTCATATTTTTGTAGATGGAGTGAGGCAAGTGATAGGGAAAGGATGCAAATGAAAAAACAAGGGGCTACATGCACATTCAAAGATGTGGGAAAAGAAAATGGCTTGTGTTGAATGGCGGGTTCTCGCCGAAGGTGAATATTTGAGATGAAATCTTTGCTTGATACATGACATTCGGAAGATTAAAATAGCCACGAATTTGGGGAAGCAGATTTGGAGAATGGATAATATAAGAGCTTGCAGAGGGATCTGTCGTGTATTGAGGATGGAAGACGATGGGTTGGTGGAAATTATTTATAATTTAGAATTGTCCGGAGGAAGGATGGTGAATGACGTTTTGTACAGGAAAGAGATTTGGTCCATGGGAGGTATATATAGGTGAATGGTGAAGTGTGCGTTGGAGGTATAATGTGCTGCTGATGAGTCAATCATTGTAGGTGTGTGACGTGGTTAACTCAGAGGAAGATTTCTGCACGAGGCTTCATCAGTGGCTCAGCTGTCAAAAGGATGAATTTGACAGTGACCATTCTCTTATATTTAATTTTGTCACCCCTGTTCGGTGAATCGTCTTAATGTATACACAAACATACATACATATATGTAAATATATATATATATATATGTATATATATGTATATATATATATATATATATATATATATATATATATACTATATATATATATATGGCTTTACTAGATTTCATTTATATTCCGGGTAAATTCCATTTTTCCTTCTAAGTGTACGTGTGTGTGTTTGTGAATGTATGTTAAGTAAGACAGCTGGTACGGGTTCTCTCTTGTTTCGAATATGATTATGTGAATGAAATATCAATCAAATGTATTTTTGTTATCTCACATATTGTTGTCTCTTTCTGACAGTGTGTCTCGTATTTATTAAGTAATACAGTAATCCCTGTTCCTTCACTTCTCTCCTTTTTAGACGATATTTTCCCACCCCTCTTCTCACCCCTATATCTCTCCTTTAATCCCCTCTTGCTTCATCATACTAAAGGATATTGCAAAACGTCTCAGTGAGTCAACGCATCCTGTAGATCACCTGGGAAGGCGGGTAAACAGAGAAAGGATATATCCTACTGGCGACGCTAGAGAAACCTTAGGACGAAGGTGAGAACCTTCTAGAGGATCTTCCTTCCTTCGTTCTCTTCCCACAGCACCCTTACCCTTACCCTTTTAACAAGCAAAGATATCTCTCTCTCTCTCTCTCTCTCTCTCTCTCTCTCTCTCTCTCTCTCTGAGGTTGATGGTGGAATGGACGTGCTATCTGATTGTTATTTTTATTTACTGTTGAAAACGATAGGAAATAAAACCCAACTAGTTTCCTCTGTTTTTTCATTCGATGCGGGAATTTTGCCAGCATCTACAAATGTTATGCACGGTCTGTGATCATATGAGAAGGATTAATACATATAGTAAAGAGACATAATAAAGAGACGATTTCCTCATTCCTAAGTGAAACTAATAATTACTGAGGATTTCAGATAACCATTAGAACTATATAGCATTCTTTGCTGAAGCGTATTGTCAATAATCAGTTGACCTTTTGTGAAAGCTCGACCCTTGTTCAGATGTGGTGGCATTGACTGATATATATTAAGTAAGGTTATAGAGAAAATCTTTTTTGATATTGTTAACTTTCTAGTTCGCATGTGAAGGATTTTTTATCTTAAAGTAAGAAACAAATGCGAAATCCACATCTCTTCTTTATTGAAAGCGTTGCAGACGCTCCAAGGGATACATCTGTCTCCAGAAGTTATTGTGCTATTCAGCCTTTCTTGAATAGCACAAGATTCTAGGGAATAAATACAAGGTTTTTTGTGATGATGCGTATTTCGCAAAGAATTAGATGACATGCACACTACCTGCATGATTTGTCTTTTTTTTTTTGCCTAAAAATCAAAAAAGGAAATAGAAGCGTATTGATAAGTATGGCTAGCGATTAAAACGTCAACAAATGAATTTGGTCCTGTAGAATAGAACGAGTAACACTTATTACATTATAGTATGCAACGCTGCGATGGGAAGGGATTATTTAATTACCTAATCGCCTTTATAGCAATTTAAGCAACCATTTTCATGTTTGTTATCAGAACACGTGACAAAATTAATCCACATGGATTGCACTGGGCAGACTTTCGTCAATCGTTGGTACAAGTGTAGATATGAAATAGAGATTATTTTAAAGACTCTCTCTCTCTCTCTTCTCTCTCTCTCTCTCTCTCTCTCTCTCTCTCTTCTCTCTCCTTGTTGTTGTCCTTCTTCTTCTTGCTTATAAGTATCATCTTCCTCCAGGTTTAAGGAAGCTTTTAAGATGACGTCACGAGTAGTATAAGCTCCCGGTGAGTAATCCCGTCCTTACGTAAACTTTTTATTTACATTTATTATGAATACATTTATCTGATGGAAGCTCGTCATAGCTCATCGTACAGTCACGTGATTAAGGTCTGTAGACTTTTTCTTGGCTGAAAGAAAAATCATTTAGTTAGTAAGTGATTTCTTTAATAAGGATAAACAGCTTTACTTGAAATTTCAGAGAAATGCGTGTGCTCTGCAGTTATAGTAATGAAACTTAATAATCCCGGAAGGGAATATTATGTTGTATATAATAATTCCCTTCGGAGAGAGAGAGAGAGAGAGAGAGAGATTATTACCTCTCTCTCTCTCTCTCTCTCTCTCTCTCTCTCTCTCTCTCTCTCTCTCTCTCTCTCTCTCCGAAGGGAAATATCCTTGGCCACCTGACGTCAACATGGGGTAATAACGTCAGGAAATTTTTTCCGATTTATTTATTTATTTATTTATTTCTTTTATTTTTTTTTTGGGGGGGGGTTGCTGGAGGGTGGTTTTATGAAGAGAGCATGGATTTCCATGTGAGGTGGAAACCCATTTGAGATTTTACGGAGACTTATTCCAATGTATGCGACTGGATGTTGATTAATTTTCAGGCATTGGTTTAAGTAATGAACGGGAGAGTTTTCTGGGGAATTCATAAATTCTTCGCTAAATTCGCTCTGGTTTTTTGGAGGTAGGTTCATGGTCTTTTTACCGGTATCAGTCTGCGTACGTCTATTTAATTTCTAACAGGATGCCATGAATTTTTTTTTTTTTACCAGTGTAAACGGGACGATTGACAGTTTTATGTATGTATATCTATAGACATACACACACAAACAAATATATATATATAATATATATATATATATATATATATATATATATATATATATGTATATATATATATATATATATATATATATCTATATATATATATATATATATATATATAGTGTATGTATATATATGTGTGTATATATATATATATATATACTATATATATATATATATCTATATATATATATATATATATATATATATATATATATATATTATATGTGTGTGTGTGTGTGTGTGTGTGTAGTCTGTATGTATATGATGAGTTTATGCTATTTCTGCATTAGCACCGAATCACCCCTCTCCAACCCGCAAAATACCGAAATATTTGATTATTACCATTTACCAACGATAAAATTAAAAAAATCATAAGAAACACACACACACACACACACACATACACACACACTCAAAAGAATATCGAGACGAAGTAAAGAACTTACAAATCGTTTGTATGCACAATAATTGTCACGCTGCCGTAAACAGGAACCGCTTTTTCCTGTCTGAAGGGACCAGGTTCGTCTTTCAATGAAAGTGTCGGGTGTCGGCTTTTCCGTCCACGTTACCTTACGTAATCTTCGCTGCTTGTAACGCTAATACCGACAAGAAAGCCGCAGTTTAAACGATGGTAATAGACAATAAACACCCATTCTACATTGATTAGCTCTCTCTCTCTCTCTCTCTCTCTCTCTCTCTCTCTCTCAAATATAGCTTATATTCCTTGTAATTACATTTCATTGTGAAGAAATGCTGTCTTGTAAGTATTCTCTCTCTCTCTCTCTCTCTCTCTCTCTCTCTCTCTCTCTCTCTCTCTCAAATATAGCTTATATTTCTTGTAATTACATTTCATTGTGATGAAAGGCTGTCTTTTAGGTATTCTCTCTCTCTCTCTCTCTCATTTTGCAGTCGTCGAAATATATGAATTTTTTCTGTTTTACTGACATGATTCTTTATGTATTAATTGGTTAAAGGCCTCTCTCTCTCTCTCTCTCTCTCTCTCCTCTCTCTCTCTCTCTCTCTCTCTCTCTCTCTGTATTGTTAACGTCCTATTGTGATCTTTTTCGGGTACGGCCACTATGAAGAAAGGAGTTAACTGCTTTTGACGTCAATTCCTCGAAATGAATTTATATTTTTCCATTCCGTGGCTTTATCTATTTTATGTTTTTATTCTTTGTAGATGCAGTAAGAATCAGTCACTTCTATAGAACACAACTCAAACATTTGTCTATATGATCAGCTGATTCTGGGTATTCGTGGGTATAAATGCAACCAAGGAAATCATTGTCCATTTCCATAGGAAAAATTCAAATTCATTTTCTTTTTCTCCTTAATATATTTTTTTTTCATTTCTCTCTGAATGAAGTGTTGAAGCCATGAAAGAAGGCCACCCTGCTGTCCTGTTAATCGGGCAAGGATGCTTGAATAATACGTAGATTTTTCTGGTCATTAGATAGCATAGTTGGGTAAAAGGTAACCTTACTCGTAATAGGGTGCGGCGTAGGTTCGAATGCCAGCACGGAATGGCAAGATTTCTTCATTCGTTTACCCTCTGGATTGAAGGCTTGTTGTACGTATACCCAGAAAAGTGTTAGGAGATTGAAAGGTTAAAGGGGATTGTGGCGTTCGTTTTAGTGCGGGTGTTTTCATCGTGTATAAAATACCATAAGCTTCCGATGCCGTTCTAGATGTTATAACATCAACGAACAAGACTTAAAGAATGATAAAATCCAAGATGATCAAGTTATTATTTCTGGCAAGAGGAAGATGATAGTGTTTATATATATATACATATATATACTGTGTATAGAGATATATATAAAAAACCTATTAAGGAACATTGGTTCCCGTGTTACATTATACCCAAAGTAGGATTACTTTTTAAGCAAAGAGATATTAACAATGGAAAAATAAAAAAGGAAGGTGTAGGCCTGTATATTACCCATCATTATAGTATGATGATGATCTGAGGGTATCTAGACCGTAAAAGAGAAAAGACATTAAAGCGATGTAACTCCTTTAGAAATTGTAATGCTAGGTAGCTGGTTATCGCATTAAAAAGATGCCGGAAGCTCTCTCCAGTAAGGATTAGGCCAAGGCTGTAATATGAATTGAGCTGCGCAAAAGTTCTATAAAAAATTAGTCTTCCCTCACTGTGTCCGTAGAGGATACCTGTCATTAATAGATTATTTAGACGTATGGAAGGTTTTCGTCCTGTTACCCCTTTCCCCAGTACTTGTGTTTCATCGGATTTATACGTATCGTTGATGTACATCCAGTCCTTAATAACCGTCTGACAAATTATGTCGTCGCAGTGTTTAGAATCCGTCTTTTACACCCTCATCCTAAGTTACAATCGTGTTTATTAAAGACGACGGATGTCTATAATCTGTTTCTTAAGAGGCTTAGGCTGCGTTTGTTTGGGTATTATAGATAAATAGGTAGACTTAAAAATTGGTAACATAATTCCAGAAGAACTTATTGGTGGGGGTAACGCCAAATACCAAGTCGGTTAATGAGTCACTATAGATCGTGGAGCAGCCCACACTGGGATTAAGCAGGTGTATCGTACTCACCCACAGAAATATATAAAAACTTAACGACCCTCTTGTGATGTGTATTTGCCCCCACCGGGAAAGTTGTGTATGTGTATGAGTTTTTGTGCGCCTATGAATGAACGCATCTGAATGAATTCTGACGTTTTTTGTGCATATCGAAGACTGGATGATTTGTCGCCATCGAAATCTTTAGCCCTGTTATGATGTAGTACATCGTAAACTTTTTATGGTTATAAGCCTAACACATCGGTCTATTGATCTAGCACAGTAGATCTGTTGCTGAATTTGTTATCGGCACCAACTGAGACAATGGTAACAACATGCACCAGAACTTTGTATGAATATATTTGATTAGAGTTGAGTGATGCTAACAAAAGTATATTCACTCGTGAGTGAATTTGTTTTAGGTTTTGGCCTGCTATTTAGAAAAATGAAGAAAACTGAGTTATTCCCCTGAATAAATACCGGTCATTATGACCAGTCAGTGATAGTTTCAAATAAAAAAAATTAGATGTAGATGCTCGTATTACTGTACGTAATAATGAACTGTAAGAGAACTCCTGCTATTCACAGTGGCAAGAATAAAAGACAATCCCAAAGCAGAAGGTTCATAATGAACTCCCTTACACAGTATAAAACATATTGATTTTAGGATCGAGCTCGGCAAGGGGCCTAAGGGGTTAAGGGCTCAAAAGGGAGAAGCAAGGCCCCAGTTGAAAGGACTTTTCATAATAGGGTCGTGATATGTATGGTTCAGCCTTCGGGGACATCCACAGACCAGAAACAAAGAAGCAGAAGGAGAACGAAAGAATAAAGCGGCTGGTTAATGAATAAAACCCTCTGGATTAATGAATAAAGTTCGGGGTTCAATGAATGGGACTTGAGTGAAGATGATGCAGTCTTTTGGGGAGATGGTCTCGAGTTTTCCCGAAATCGGGAAGTTTTATATAGCTGACTTAAAGGCAAAGTTGCAATATAGTATATTCGGTCAAGGATGCCTGGTATTAAAAGCCTAGATGGGCAGAACATAAAAATGATAAGAGAAAATAGAATTGCTTATTCGTCTGAACTTTTCTAGATTAAGGGGTGGGTTACGGGGAGAGAGAGGAGAGAGAGAGAGAGAGAGAGAGGAGAGTACTAAAGAAATAAGATATATGTTATTATCACGGGGAATTTTTTTAGAGAAGAATTTACGGCAGTTCTTTTCCTGCCTATCATAATAAGTTATGTGAAAATACGCGTAGATATTTTAAAACTTTTATAATATTATCTCTCTGTGTCATTTCAGAAATGAATATCTCAAGTATACCTTATGATAGAGTATTATCATTCTCTGTCATTCCAGAAATGAATATCTCAAGTATACCTTATGATAGAGAATGTCTAAGTAGTCACATTTTTACTTGTTTTGCAGAGGAATTTCTCCTGGAACACGACGTGCAATTTTAAACGAGAATGTAATACGGGAAAATAACCATCACCTAATCTAACAGGAAAAGTTCGAATTCATCTCTGCAATTTTTTTTCCCTTTTTTCTGTTTTTTAACCCAAGCCTGAAAGGCTAGATTCCAGCCATGCAAACTTTTTTGACAATTTTATTAAACTTTCGAACAAGTTAGTGGGATTCGGCTAAAGACTTTTTGTTTTCGCCAGAGGTCCGAAAAGCTGCGCAAAACTGTAGGACTTCTTCGAGGAACTAATTTGGCCGAAAGGGAATAATTCCAATAGCCATCCCGAAACTTCGGTCGGGACATTACCACACTGGTTAGCCCTATTCGAGCCCAGTCATAGGGATTTGTCATGCGAGCGAATTTTGAGGCGGAGGGGAACTATTTTCTCTCCTTAACAGCTGGTTCTCCTTTAGAAGGGATTACTTCAGGTAGCCATTTCTTTGACACGGAGAATGAGGCTGCAAGCTTAATCCCTAATCCTAATGTCACATTACGGCCCTCACTGAGGAAGGCTAGACTTGAAATGGTGTAGTGTCGTCTGCCTGATAAACGAAACCATTTAAGAGTTGTGCACTAGCAAGAACTTGCCAGTAACATGGTATACGTAGATAGATGGTGACTGAAAGCAGAAGAACAGACATTATTACGAATTTCTTGCCCGAGGCAGTATATATACTGCGAAGAAGTCACTGACTGGGTATTTTGAAATTTGTAGTATATGGCAGTATTTTTTGTAGAACAAGCTTCCTTCTACAGGAGTCGTCAAAGAAAGCTAAATAATAGTTCTCGTTGAGGAAAGATTTCAGGCGTGAAAAATTGATATTATCTGAAACATTCGTTGTTTGGCATCCTTTTTCTTTTCTCACTCAGCTTCACCATTATCGGTGTGTTGTTCTTGCTACCGTGGAATAATATGTTACTCTTGTTTAGATGATACTTAAGTTTAGATTATACTAATCTCATTTGTGAATTAGAGTAAGTAATTAAGCGCTTATGAAGAAGTTATTTGATTAATGTAGTTGTCTACCTTTAGTTTGTAAAACTAAAATTTCAAACATAACAGAATTACAATGGAGAGGGTTATTGATCTGAATTCAAATATGACGCACAGGTATTAGGTACATATTCTAAAATGTAGAATATAGGTAGATGGCAAAATAAATACATTTTCTTAAGATTTGCACTTGAAAATGAAAGTAATAGAGGCACATTCTGTATCAGTTTTCTCATTAGATTTCTCCGAGATCTTGTTCACCACATTCAGAATTTTCCATTGACTTGAAACATAGCAGGGGTTGACGGATTAAAAAGTTAGATGCAGCAGCTTGGTCGGTCTCCGAAGTGTGGCGTCCAAGGTTTGTATGTTATACATGGGTGAGGGGAAGGTTTCAAAATATTGAGATGAATAATTGTTCCCTAGTATCAAGGTAAAGGGATGGAGGTAACGCTAAGAATTATAAGGTTATAACAGCACTGATTATGCCACAGAAGGTGTATACAGAAGATGTATCGTAGGCTGTTGATAGAACAAGAACGGATGATAATAGTAGTATGGGTATTGGAGAACAGCGGTTTCAAACAAGGAAGAAGGTGAGTGAATCAAGTATTTGATATGAAACAGTTGTATATGGAGCTTCAGAGTCAAGAGAAAAAACTGCAAGAGGCGTACGTTGATCTAGGAAATGCTTATGATTAAACCAACTGAATTCATGTAGAGGATGAATATGTTTTATATTGTAGAAGCTCAGTTGTTGAGAGCAACAGAATCGCTTTTTTCTTTTTATGTGTGAGTATGTAGATAGGAGAGTGACGGGTTCGGTATAAAAGTTGAAGTGAGAAGTCAGGAAAAGGACAATGTATATGTAGGTACACTTGTCTCCATGGGGATTTCTGTGAAATGCTTTACGTGCGTACCTTACTGTTGGTTGCCCAGCTATTATCCAGACATCCCCGTGAGCGGAGCAAGGGTGGGGGGGGGTGAGGGGGGGGGGGGGGGTGGGGGGGGGGGGGGGGGGGGGGGGGTGGGGGGGGGGGGGGGGGGGGGGGGGGGGGGGGGGGGTGGGGGGGGGGGGGGGGGGGGGGGGGGGGGGGGGGGGGGGGGGGGGGGGGGGGGGGGGGGGGGGGGGGGGGGGGGGGGGGGGGGGGGGGGGGGGGGTGGGGGGGGTTTCGCCTCGAGAGGCCCAGGTCAAGCTGTCGTGTCCGTTTCATTACACGCCTCTCTGGCTCCGGCTATTTTCGGGTTTTGTTTATCGGCCTAAATGCATTTCCTGACTTTTAAAGGTTCCCCAGTTTGGCGTTCAATTCCTGAACAGGTCAGATTCTTATTTCTAGTATTATCTGGTCTTCCTTTAGGCAACCTTTGGAGTGAGGTATTCTCAAGGTTCCTCAGTATTCCACCCAACTAATGAAATAGATAAAAAGAAAAAAAAATTGCGTCAGATTTGCTTATGAAGATGTTTTGGGTTATTTTAACTTCTACTGATTGAACGTTCAGGAAATTATACATGTTCAAAGTATTACATTCGGTTCTGTAGTATTATTATAGCTTGCATCGTTATTACCGACGTTGAGATTGAATTGCGCAATCAGAAATTTTACGTATTGAATTTATAGAGGCGTGTTTTTGCAATGTATTTCATTATTCGTTTCTTCGGACCCTGGAATACATTTGACGCCATTTCGTTCGTTCGCTTTCACTGTCACGACAACGTTTATCGACGCTTCAATGTATTAAACTCGGTAATAAATTTCGATTGAAAAACATTTGTTTGAAAATATACGCGTTGTTTATGTCTCTTGAAGCCGATGCGATGTATGAGAGGAATTAAGCAGAGGATCAGAAACGGGCCGTCATCAGTATTTGCTCCGAAGAAAATCCGTTAAACTCTCCGGGTATAGCACGAAATAATTCATGAAATAAATCAGACTTTAGGTTCTTGCATATTTTACTTCATTTTCTGCAGACACGCAGAGCATGTGCGCGCGCGAGGGCACACAGACATAGGCACACACACACATTATATTTATATGTATACATATATTTATTCATAAATGTACCAAAAGAAAAATGAAACTCAGGGTGTACGTCTTTATCGGGTGAATTTTTCTTTGTGGTGCATTACATCTATATATATATATATATATATATATATAATATATATATATATATAATATATATGTGTGTGTGTGTGTGTGTGTATGTGTGTTTGCGTATTAGTGCTATGACTGACAATTAATTGAGAGAATAGAACTGTAGCTCCTGCATTAATGTGCATCACGCGAAAAAAGGAATGTCAAACACATGTATACATGCATGTTTAATTATAAACACACACACACACAGACACACGGACACACACACACACACACACACACACATATATATATATATATATATATATATATATATATACTATAATAAAAAAAATTTATGTATGTTACTATTACTTGTTAAGCAACATTCGATTTTCTTTTTACAGAAAATTGGTTACAGGTTGTGCCATGTGTTCGTTTGTGGAGGTGCATTCATTATGGTTTCGGATGAAAAATCATGAGATTTACCATCCATCCTGAATAGATACTACTTAAAAAGAAGAAATATATATATTTTCATATATATATATATATATATTATATATATATATATATATATATATATTTTATATATATATATATGCGCGAATATATAGAATTATTGTTTAGTGTCTTCTTGATCGTTATATACTTCATAGGTATCCTTTTCATATTGATGCTTCGAACAGGAAACATCTATAAACAGTATTTGCGACACAACTAAAAACAATGGCAGGAATCGTAGTAACGGTTCAGAATTACTGTTGCATTGTTATTTTAGTTTCCAGATTTATAATGCAATTTTAGATTGATACCTCTCACAGCGGTGATATAAAGTTCGAGACGGTAAAGGAAATAGGAAATTTGAACCCACGTGCGCAGGAATAAAATCATGAGCGAATTGTGATGAAACCTTTCTCTTGAAGGGATGTACCGAGACAGAGCTCGAGGGAACAAGAAATAACGGAGACTCGAAAGCAAGAGAAATAAAACAGGGTATATAGATAGTCTCTGTTGGGTACTTAACAGATCTGGAACACCATTGATTTGGGAACATCCAATTTTGTGGCGTACTAGGACGCACGCGGACACACGAGAGACCCAAATCCGAATAGAAAAACCGAACATCGTTTTGTGGGAACAGAAGAGCCACTCGGGTTGAAGCGTCGTCAGTGCCATGTTTAATTCACCATCTGCCTCTGGGAGTGGAACAAAGGGAAATTTCAGAATTCCTTCTCTCAAAGCTGAATGGATAATAAGATTTCGACCCGACCTCTGGAGTTCTCCTTCTTCCTTCGATTAACTTCCTTTCCCCAACGTTGATGGCGGCGGCGTCTCCTCTCGCCCTCTCCGTTGTAACGGGATTTTTCTCTTTCGCTTGTTTAAGAGGAAATGGTATTGATCTGGAAGACCAAGACTCGTGGAATAAAGGATTGTTAAAGAGTGGAAAGCAAAGGAAGAGGCAGGTTGTGGAGGTCATGATACAGCAATTAGTAGGCGGTGCTGGGTAAGAATCAGAGATATATTGAATAGCGAGCTGTTTTGGATGAGGAAGTAGAGGCGGTTGTGGTTCGTGATAAGAGTTTTGTCATCTTAAATTCAGGCTATAATGCCATGATTTCTACCTACGTGTAAATTACTACTGCTGGAACATGGAAATTGTTTTTCTTGTTTTTGTTGTATTTAGAATTTCGTAATTGTTTTTCATTCATTTCATTTGTCTCTGGCTAGCTCTAATGACGAGTATGTTTACTACATTTTTAAAGTAACGCCAAACCTAATTTCTTTTTAGTGACGTGATTCTATGAAATTGTTTTCAGGGAAAATTATTTTAAGTTCCAGGTTTCACAGCAGTCATTTAAAATGGAGGCTGAAAAGGGAGTTTTACAAGGGAGGTGTTTGTATTTCTCTTTTAAATCCTGGATTTTGTTCATCGGTTTATCATCTAATGGCCTCTTTCTCAAGGCCCTTTGCCTTACTGTCAACTCTCCCCGCCTCTTGAAAAAATAAAAGAAAAAAAAATCGTACTATGTAAGTCTGCGTAAATCTAAGTAGAAGGGCTGCTCACACGAGGTGCGCTTTTCTCCGTGGGAAACAAAAGGAATCTCTAACCTTCCCCATAGAAACATCCCCAACGCTGTAAGAGAGAGCAGCAACGAGTTTCTGAATTTTTAAACCGTTCCAGTTCTGACAACATATAAGAAACTATGACTGCTGGGTCGGCAGAGGCGAAAATTTATGCAAGACCCGTGAGTGACTTTGGAAATTAAAAACTTTTCCTCCGACCCAACTTTGGAATATATAATAACATCTTTTGTCTCAGGCACAAGTTTAAATGCATTATAAAATGTCCCCCCGGTCGAGGCGTTGTTGAAGTTAATCTTAAACTACAAACCGACTGAGACTGATCTCGAGAGGAGCCTTGCTTAGTCAGAACTCAGAAGGTCCAGTTTTATGATGTTTATCCTCCTGGTTATTATTATCGCTTTTATAAAGTTAATATTAATGAAATTTTCGTTGTTCACGTAAGTTTTATTAATATGATAACTGCCGTTGTTTTTGTCATGCTATGGTAATAATAATAATAATAATAATAATAATAATAATAATAATAATAATAATAATAATAATAATAATAATAATAATTCAGAACCGATAGGATGATACGCGCCAATAGACCAGACGTGACGTTGATTGACAAAATCAAGAAGAAAGTATCACTCATTGATGTCGCAGCCCCATGGGACACTATAGAGTAGATGAGAAAGAAAGAGAAAAAATTTGTATGTTTCAAGACCTGAAAATAGAAATAAGAAGAATATGGGATATGCCATTGGAAATTGTACCTATAATCATAGGAACACTAAGCATGATCCCAAGATCCTTGAAAAGTAACCTGAGAAACCTAGATGCTGAAGTAGCTTCAGGGCTTGCAGAAGAGTGTGCTACTAGAAAAAGCGCACATTGTGAGAAATGTGATTGACTCCTAAGGAGGCAGGATGCAGCCCGGAAACTCACTCTATGAAAACCACCCAGTCGAATTGGATGACTGTGAAATAAGGAAATAGTATGATGATGTTAATAATCACTAATGGGGCATAACTCGTAATTGTTAGTATAAATCATGGGTGTTCATTGTGTTGCATAAACAAGGTTTTAGCTTTAAGAATTCAAAGTTGGAATATTGTGTCTGATCTTTTGAGAAAACATAAGAACTTACAGGTCGACATTCACTTCCAGTCGAACCGGCGGATCAGTAGGCAAGTTATTGGTCGAATGAGGAAAGCCGAAGGGAGGTTCGCGAGCAGGGCGCATTTTATCGAATTTATATTAGCAATCAGAAGTTCCTTTAAATGAGGCCTTTAAATAAGATTTGAAGCCACATTACGAGCAGAAACAGGATTGATAGTTAAATCAGATTACACTGATCGTCCATTTAGGCGATTGCTTCAATTCGTCCACATCTTACGGTTGGTCGTCTAATAAAATCGCAGGGAATTGCAGTCGTTTTCCCTGTATTTATAAATATGATTTTGTTTCACGACAAACCTTTATATGCTTTGCTGTCACGTTCAGAGTCATGTCAAAGGTTTTGACCGAGATTGCAGAAGCTCGTTACTTTTTTTAGTGGCGCAAAAGACGCGAACCAAGGATTATGGCTTCTATGGAGTTTTGCCACAGCTAAGAATCATAATCCAGTTTTACACCTTTATGGGAAATAAGAATTTTCTCATTTGCATGTTATTAGAGGTATTTTTTTTAAGAAAAACAATAGGAATGATGCCGATGTATGGTAAAAAATAAGCAAGGTATTAGTTTTAGAATTCTCTCTCTCTCTCTCTCTCTCTCTCTCTCTCTCTCCACTTTGGAAACTTAACGACTTTTTTAAATCGTCATGAAAATATTTTGTATATTACATACATACAGTTTTTTTTTATTGTAACTATAATATAAGTAAGTTGTGGTTCAATACTGCGGATGATCAGAAATTCGACTTTCAACAGAAATCTGTGCAAGGAAATATGCTTGTAATCCCTTTAAGATAGTTTAATTTCTTCTCTCTCTCTCTCTCTCTCTCTCTCTCTCTCTCTCTCTCTCTCTGTTTTGATTTTTACTCCAGGTTTCCATGAGTGATAGCAAATTTGCCGTTGGGGACCTGGAGAGAGAAGGAGAGAGAGAAAAAAAAAACAAGCTACTGAAACTTATCCGGGTCAGGATACTTAATAAATTTTGCTGAGCTGTTAAATCCATTTTACGGGTGTTGATGGAGGATGATAATATTATTTTTCAATTCTCTCATATTTTTTATTCAATTGAAAGCAAAAAGAAGAGCGCGACTGTATTGAGGCATAAATCGATGCAAATTGTATAAATCACAAACGTCTGATAACTATCGAATCGTTTATGTTCCTTTGGCTGATCCTCATTATTTTTTATGCTGTTCTTGATAGACTTGTTCGATGGAGGTTTACTGATTCGTTTCTATAGCGATTGTTCCACATTAGATCATCATTCCGTCAATTTATAGAGTTCGCTGTTATTTCGTTTCTGAAAGAGTTTCCGCCTTACTGTCAACACCCACATCATTAAGTAGGTCTGTCAATTAATCTTATATGTAATCCCCGGATTTCCTCTCGTCGACTTCCCTTCTTTCTTTCCAGCGTTGGCGCTAACACCAAATTACTATTTAAATCCCTAGCCTCACCCTCTTGTCCTTTTGCTTGGCAACGTACCCGCTCGGTGATTGGTGCAAACTTTTAACCTGATTAATTCCCCCTGGCCAATCAGCTTCGGCCTTCAATACACACGTTCTTGTTAAGTAACTTAACCAGATGGAAGTCAGAAAAACTATCAAAGTCCGTTTCACTTCCTTTTATATTGCCATCGTTGTATTTTTTTTTAAGTCTTTTACTTTCTCCTAAGATGTGTAGAATTATTTTCATTGCCAATAATCCTCGTGGATAATCCTGTGCCAGGGTAATCTCAGATTATTCCATTTCACGTGTCTTTTTGTCTGACCTTAGTTTTTGCTTGCTTTTGGCTAGAAACATGTTTTGAGGGTATGATTATCGCAATGATTTTAAAAATCAAGAAAAGATACTGTCTTCTGTTTGTTTTAAAAGTTTATTTCTTGGTAAAGTAATTGCTAATAACTTATTCCGAATACAGTTTTGACACAGGGCAAAAATGTGTCTTCTATTTATTACATTACGTCTTGTATATATCTAATATATATTCATATACATATATGTATATATATTATATCTATAATATATAATACATATACGTGTTTATATATATATATATATATATATATATATATACTGTGTATATATATATAATATATATATATATATAATATATATATATATATATATATAATATATATTCATATACTTATATGTATGTATACATACATACAAACACTATATATACTAACTGACCTACCTGGTGCTGCCCGGGATAACTGTGAATAAAGAGCTATGGGTAGTGGGCAAGAAGAGGGAGGGGGAAATGGAGGGAAGAGGGTGGGGAAGGGGAGGGAGAAAGAAGGGAAAGGCGTAGTGAGATGGAAAAAGAAGGGAAGAGGGATGGGGTGGTGGAACTAGGAAGGGGAGAGAGATGGGAGGGTGATGGGTAGGGAAGGGGAAGGTGAAGTTACGTTTCTGTATTAGAAGAGAAAAATAATCACTGCTGAACATAAGCCTGCATGTATTCCAACAACAGTTAGACCTTTTATCGATTGCATGAAATAAACTGCACAGCAAAGCGGAGGAGAAACGTGCAAGGATCTGTCTTCAGCAAACTGCACGAATTTGTAATGGATTCAGTATACAAGAATGTACTGCCAACTCACTGCTGTACTATTCTTCAGAAACTCCCCCTTATTTTCCCTCCCCCTACCCGTAGTCTGTCATTCACAGTTTTCCCAGGCCATGCCTGGTAGGTCAGCTAGTATATAAGACAGACAGACAAAACGCCCATTATAGTATTATAATCCTTTTTCTTACCCTGTTTCTTCTCGCTAACACTCCATCTACTCTTCCTCTCACTCTCTCTCTCTGTCACACCCTGCCCTACCCCGACCCCCTTTGGCGCCATTGATGTCTTATCCCCACAGTATTCGATAGTAAGTCATACATATTTAATATGCATACCGAAAATCGAAAGTCATATTATTTACTACGTACGCCGAAAATTAGGTATGATAAATTCGTAACGTTATTATGTCTACGGGCTGAACCAGCCCCTTTTTGGGGAAGGTGCCCTGCCCCTCTGGCGCCTTTGGTGTCTTTTGTTGCTTGAAACCTCATTATAAAGCATCTTATTGCCGTTTGGCTTTGATTGAATGACAGACGGACATAACGCCCATTATATTAAGATTTATTTATAAATATTTAAAAAAAAATTTATTTACTCTATATATACGTACGTGTACATACTAAAGTCGTGCGTGTGTGCGCGCGCGTGCGCGTGTATGTATATATATATATATATATATATATATATATATATATATATATATTTATATATATATATATATATAAGTCTATCACATTATCGTGATTCATATACATATATCGAACTACAAATGTCCTTTAATATCTAATTCGCTCTACCTCGGAATTAATATATTTTCATATATGCTTAACCGAGGGGGAATTTATTAAGCGATAATAGAATTGGCGACCAACAGGCGCGAACAAGCGACCTCTCAATTCTAGGACTGGCAGTGAAGCCTTAAACCACCCCGCCACCGCAAGAGATATAAGTTCATGCCGCCTCCCACCTGAAATACCTTTCGCGTGCAGGTATTTTTTGTTTTGGAGACTGCATCAACCCATCTCGTTCTCAGTGGCGTGGTAGTGCTTTTGCCCGCACGTAGTCATTATATAAGTCTATCACATTATCGTGATTCATATACATATATCGAACTACAAATGTCCTTTAATATCTAATTCGCTCTACCCCGGAATTAATATATTTTCATATATGCTTAACCGAGGGGGAATTTATTAAGCGATAATAGAATTGGCGATCGACAGGCGCGAACCAGCGACCTCTCAATTCTAGGACTGGCAGTGAAGCCTTAAACCACCCCGAATTAGATATTAAAGGCCATTTGTAGTTCGATATATATATATATATACATACACACACACACACACATATATATATATATATATATATATATATATATATCATATATATATATATACACAACACACACCATATATATATATATATATATATTATATATATATATATATATCTATATATATATATATATATATACACACCCACACACACACACACACATATATATATATATATATATATATATATATATATATATATATATGTATATATATATATATATATATATATATATATGGTATATGTATATGTAACCCTCAAAAACCACCACATCTGTTAACGGGATATTAACCTCTTTATTTATTTGGTAAACGTGTAACTCGAGCGTCATGCAAACCAACACACAAATCTCTCTCTCTCTCTCTCTCTCTCTCTCTCTCCAAGCAACCAACGGCTTGCGACTTTTCTTTCTTTCACTCTCTCTCTCTCTCTCTCTCTACTTCTTTCTCTCCACTCTAGCAGGTAATCAAATGAGAGAGTTGCATTACAAAAATACATTTATTCAACAACGGAAAGATTACAAATCAATCAAGTCTCACAGACTAACCCATTACAGTTAAACCCCCAACATCGAAATGTCTAAAACAGTAAATGTCACACCAAATGTCTATTCTCCCATCTGGGACCCTCTAGGTTCCCCCCTTTGCCAGAACCCATAGTTCCGCCAGAACCGTCTGTTTCAAAGACACGAGAAACTCCCTCGTAAGTACACATAAGTTTAACAACAAAGTCAAAGATTAGATATTCTTATAAATGTCAAATAGACAACAAGCCACCCCTTTGGCTAAAATAGTTCAAGACTCACCCATGCAGCCAGAACTTTTCACTCACAAAATATAAATAAACTTTCGCAGAGCTTCCCCAGCATCTTGCCTTTCTCCCAAAGATGTCTCTATGCCAAGTCCTCCATAGACTTGGGTTATGATACATTATCAATAGAAGAATCGCATACGCACATACGAACGCACACTTCGTTAATGCCTCATATTACTGGCTACAACCAGTTTCCCAAAGGCACTTTGAAAAGAGCCCATGAACTCGTGAAAGTTGACTCGTCTAACTATGCAGTTTCATATCACGCCACCCACAGAAATCATTTATCAGCTTTTCTCAGGTTGTTGCTTCGGTTCTGTTTTCCACATTCCAAAAAGGTCACAGCGAACATATTGGCAATATATCATTAATTATAACCCTAGGCTTTATATATATATATATATATCATATATATATATATATATATATATATATATATATATATATATATATATATATCAGGGATTTCAGGGGTAAATAAAACTGCAAGTTTTAGGGAATTGGAATACAATAAAATGGGAAAGCCATTAAAAAAAAAAAACTTCGAATGGAGTTAAGATGAAATCTGTTACATTCAAATTACACTTTTAATTCTGTATACTTGTAATTACATTAGTTGATAAATGAAGATGAGAAATCGGATGATAATATGCCTGAGCTCAGCCAGAGGCAAAGTGTTTTATTAAACTGATTATACCTCATTTCACTTCAGCGAACTGACTGACAGAAGCTGATGCGAATAACATTTAATTGCATTTTAACATTTAATCCTGATTACATCCCTTGAGGTCCTGTGACATCCTAGATAACAGAATTACTAATCTAAAATGCTATATCTTTTGAAGTCTAGAATTACTTAGCTAAAATGCTATATGTTTTGAATTATAGAAATATATCTAAAATGCTATATTTTTTAATGTCTATAATTACTTATATAAAATGCTGTATGTTTTCAAGTCTAGGAACGTATCTAAAATGCTATGTGTTTTGAAGTTTTTTTTTACCAAAGTTTTATATGTAGATGACATAGTAAACATTCCGGGAGATATTGATGAAAGGTTAGGGCAATTTTTTTTATTCGTTGGTTTAATGGAAAACTTGACATTTTTGTATACTTCAAGATCTGAATACTTGTAACGAAGTCAACTGGAAACTTTAACTTTCTAATAAATGCTAACTTTCTTTTAGATCACTGAGCACCCATCACTACTACTTTACTTTACCGTAAGTAAATTAGAACCTTATTTAACGGTAAGCTAAGCAAATGAAATCAATATCGCATTCCCATTTTCATATGTTATTGTAAAGTTCTGTCTGTGATCTGCATCCCTATATCTAAAAACGGAATATCCAGAGAAGAACTTTATAGGCGACTGTAAATTGATAACTTTAATATATTGAGATTAAAATCGAAAGAGCATTTGCACATTGTAACGTAACTTTTAATTACTTCAACGGGGAACGTACTATACATATCGAACGATGGGTAGTCATACTTTTTTATAAATTGCCGATTGTCATTCATAACAATACATATACGCCACAGTATTCGTCGTTTTACTACTGTAATGGCCAAGGGTTTTGGAAATATTCTGGTCCGAATTTGAGAGGGGCTTCGCATATAGCGATGAACAGTTTGTTGTTCTTTTTTCTTTATTCAGTGCCGGACGTAGATTGGGGTCAATATATTCATACGTTATTGCATGTTCTATCCCTCACAAAGACGCAAATATTTCATTTAATTTCTCTGGTACATTTTTCTGTTATTGTTCCGGCTTTCGTGGGAAAGGATGGACCTTTTATTGCTCCCTACTGTGGAATTTCCTGTAATAGTAATTTAGTCCGATGCACATTTGGCTTTTCTTACCAACTTTCTAATTGCAAGGAATAATCTCAGGGCCGTTTACTCTGACGTCAGTGGTAATTCCTTTCACGGGTGGATGATTGATTACTGATTAATTAAAACAGAGAGACTTCACAATTGAAAGGATTCTCACAGGCAATTAGGGACTGGGGACATTCACTTCCGCCCCGATTTTTGCAAGCAATTTACTTTAAAGAAAAGTAAACTCCCCGTACCCCGTTTAGTAGAGTACATTCATGCTGGAATCTCATGAAAACTTCAGGTTTCCCATAGAATAGTAGAAACAACGTTCGAATTGTGGGGCAGAGTTCAGTTCTCAGAGTTCATTCGCATTTCCCAAAAATGGTCAGTATCGCAAGAAAAAGCAGCACATTCGAGGGGAAACAGAATAATAAGAATATTTTCTCCTAACATCAAGAAGCCAAACCTCGTACGAATAGCCTAAATTTCATAAATGAGATCTTTTCCTTTATACTAGAATGAACAGGAAGCAATTTCCTGAGAAGTATGCCAGTATTGCACCAGTCTCCCCCCCTCCCCCCCCCCCCCCCCCTTTTTTTTTTTTTTTTTTTGCCAAGCCTATAGGTTAGGATGAGTTGAGTTGGACTCGATTGTAATTTAGGTGTGGAAAACTTAATGAGTTTATTTTCAAGGAAATTTTATGGTTAGTTTTCAAGATATGGCGTTCCGCTTATTTCAGGGAAAGGCCCTGAAACTAGTTTACATCTCGGGAAAGTGTGAACAAGAAAGGTCGTCTCTCCGTCATCCTAACGTAAAGAATCACTCTGTGGCCATTTTGAAAACAATTATATCGCCTGTGCAGATATGAAAAAATAACGCAGGCGAATTTATTTATATAAGCAATAATCCGAATCACCAGGTTGAAGTAGCTTTTCCTCTAATTTTTGCAGTCTTTAAATGTTTGGTAGTCAGACATTTTCTGGGATGCCTTCAAGCGCACCAACTTAAAAGGGTGTTTCCTTCCTCCAAACATAAGAAGGACCCAATATGTACCCTGCGCTAGTATTTACCCAGGGGCAGAGTAGCCTTGCCCCAGAAGATTTCTCCAAGTCCAAGGGGAACGTAGACTGGAAATCTTCAGCCGCCTTCCCCACGAACTCCTCTCAGGTTTTCCCAATTCTTTTCATCCTGAAAGAATCTCCCCTTAGGCAGCTCATTCTGATTTCATTTTTAAAGCTACTCGTACTGTGAAGGTTGGTAATAGAAATGATTTCTCCAAGTGCCTTCTTATGATATAAAGTTCAGCAGTAAAAGCTGAAGGACTATGAGATAAAATGGGATTTTGGTATAAAGGAATACAAGCCTGAACATATCTTATACATTTTGTGCTTTTAGGATTTTCATTTGTAGGACGTCTATCTAATTATTTGGCATTAATTACGCACATTCTGTCTTATTCTTATTGCTCTAGCATTTTTATCGCTATTTCACCCTCATTTTAAAAAATTTTTCTCTGGGAAAACTTAACAAACAAGTTCGTGGCATTTGGCACATTCCTTAATCATTTTTATGATCTGATATATTTTGTAAAAGTTTGTGCATGTATCTGTATCCCACAGATACAACTAAGCATTTACCACTAACTGGTCTTCCTTGAAAATTTTCACGTGGAACTCTGGGGGGTATGCACAATACCTGGCGAGGAACAGTGGATCCTTGAACCGTGAATATTTGAAAATTGAGAGGATCCCAACTGCAGAATCTGCAACCACATGTTCCTGACCGTTTCACTTGGTTTTATGTCCTTTTTTTTGTTGACGTTTTCAAGGCCATTTTTTATGGGAGTTGTGACAGATACTGATTTTATTTTTTGCGATGATCCCTGCAGTCGGGGATGATTAAGCATGAGCAATAGGAACCGGGCAAATAGATTATTCGTGTCCATTAATTTTCAAAGTGATTTTATGGTAAAAAATGAGTAAATAAATTAACAAATACCTTCAAAATAAATGAAGCGTTCTCATCCAATGAATCCAGTGTTATTATTCAATGGGCATGCATTAGCTGTATGACCTTGCACACATAGTACATTACTTGACAAAAACATTCACAGTGACTGATATAAGAGTAGTAGAAAGGTATTTTGTTCAGAAGGAATCCAACGGTGTTTTAAAAGCAATTATTCCCTCATTAATAATAATTGTCCAAAAGGTTTTTTTCAGCATGGGCAACGTATTCACGAAAGTCTGATGTAAATGAAATTGCTAACGTTCATCTTCAGCTAATATATGCAAAGATTTCCAAACTTGGTAAATTTATAATTAACTCTTTTTTCAATTTGTGTTTGAGGGTTGTATTAATTTGATAATCAGAGCAATTTTTAATATTATTATTACACCTTTTTATTATTTTAATGTTTGTACGAGGAAACTTCCATTATTCTGATTTTTTCAATTAATTGCATTTATTTACTTGCAAACTTTACATCACAATAATATAACTGTTAATTTGATTTCCGCATCAAGGTGGCGATGATTGTGGATTATCATGGAGATTTGATTATTAATAAAATCTAACAATAAAAAACTCTTCCAAGAAGAATGAATAATTTTTTAATTTACTCATGCTAGCTTTGGATTTTGATTGAAATGGATTATTATTGCTCAAGCGGCCTTGGTTGATCGTATTGCATCAGAATACAAACTCGTGTGTGTTACAGTGATTGTATGTTTTTATAACTGTTTCTTTCGCCTTTCCATTTCGCTTCTATTCTGTACTATCTTAGACGATGTTTCCCACTCGTCTCTGTGCCTGAGTCATGTGCTCTTCAGTAATGAGTACAGATGAGAGGGGGTCGTTACGGAAGTTCTAATGATGAACAGTTTACTGCTACTAATGATTACAAAATTAGGATTTTCCCCCGAGACTTCTGCCATCATCATTATTATTGCGCTTGCTTCATTTGCCATGAGACTTCTTCTTCTTTTTTTTTTTTTCTTTTTATCCTTCTCCCTCTTACCACCCTTCCCGTCTTTAGCGAACATTTCCCCAGCTATCTTTCTCCCCGTCTGTCTACTTCCTCCTCCACGAACTTCAAGAGGCATGTTGGTGGAAGCTGTGGACAAATTGAAGATGGTGAAGGGCACTCCACTTCCAGCCAAGTAGCCCCTTCAGCGGGAACCTGCCGGGCCTTCCAAAAGAAAACGGATCCACAACACAGTAAAGCTGACAGCGTCTTTTACTCCTTCCGTTCCATCCTAACGTTCATATTGCCGCATTGTGAACCTCCCGCCCCCTCCCCCCCCCTTTTTTTTTCCGAGTACCGTTTTCACAACTTTCTGATGAAGCGATAGTCTCATGTCGTGGGCTTTAAACGTTTGTCGTCCACCGTCCAGTTTGTTATTGGTATTAAGAAGAGGAACACAAATAGTGCAATAAGATATGTAACGTCATCATTTTGAGTGGGAATCGTAAGGGGGGTTGGGGAGGCTGGAGTGGCGTATAGTAGGTAGCCCATTGACACACATCAGAATTCTGAAATTTGTTGACATTGCAAGTTACACAAGCACACTTTATATTTCCGTTATACTGTATAAGTTCTTGAGTAACCCTACATGATACAGAGACTTTATTGCAAAATTTCACCTGTTTTTGGGACGTTGTGAGGCACACCTTGTGAGGATAGATTTCATGCTTCATACTTTCACGGTGTCCTCCTCTGTACAAAGGTGGATTCTGAAGCTTTTGTTCGTTTTCAGGTCAACCTCTAGACTTGTAAAGGCGTACCCTGAGAGCTCGCGCGCACCTTCACGTGGTCATTATTTGTCGAGAATTTGCTCCTCATATTTTTGTTTGGCGCGCTTGAGTTCTTGGTGACGTGATCGCTGTTCGGTAATTCCAGGTGGCTTTGCTTTGAAATTCCAATTCGGGAGAATGAAACCACTGTCGTGAAGGCCCACGTGGCATTTCTGTTATATTTGCTGTGAATACAGACTACATTTCATTAACGAGATTTGCAGTTAACTAAAAAGAATTAATTAAATTTTTCAGTCAACTAAGAAATGAATTAGCAGTTTTCAGTCAACTAAAAAATTAAGCAAATTTGCATTTAGCTAAAAAACGAAACGATGGAGAGAGAGCGAGAGAAGAGAGAAAAGAGAGGAGATAGAGAGAGAGAGTCCAGAGAGAGAGAGAGAGAGAGAGAGAGAGAGAGAAGAGGCCTCCATTGCAATTAGGTTGATAATGAATAAGACTACAATTTTGGCAGTGTTGTTTTTTTATTTTTTATTTATTATTTTTATATTTTATTATAACTCGCTTACAAAAACGTTTCGTGTGAAACATAAACGACTCTACAAATCAATCAGCTGACATGATTAGTCGACAAAATACCAGTTTTTGGCATTATTTAAATTTTCAAAAGCACTCATTAATTCAAGTAATACCGCTACATTTCACAATGGCATTTGAGGTCAGTGCATAGAAAATGCTTTAATCATAGGTTTTTTGTATGCAGTGCGGAACTACAGTATATATATATATATATATATATATATATATATATTATATATATATTATATCATATCATATAATATATATATATATATATAGTGATATAATATATATATATATATATATATATATATATATATATATATATATAATGTTGCTGAATATGTGTCATATGTTTAAGAATTTCACGTGCTGGCGACTTTTTAATTCTCGTACAGTTCTGAATTTTCAACGGTATAACAACAAAGCTTCTAATATAAGTAGGTAATCTCCTATACCTTTTAAACTCAACTGATGTGTGTCCTTTCCCTATCCTCTATATTTATTTCATATATATATATATATAGCTATAGATACTGTAACTACCCATTAATGTAATGTGTAGAGAGCTTTAATATGTAGAAAAAGCGCGTGAAAAAAGAAATGTGAAGATAAACCGATTTTCCAGGATATAGTATTTAGAAAGAAAGTTCTCTCTCTCTCTCTCTCTCTCTCTCTCTCTCTCTCTCTCTCTCTCTCTCTCTCTCTCTCAATGTTAGCTCTCAGGCCTAGCCGTTCAGTCAAAAGTATTTGATGAATAAATAAGTGATGAATAAGCGGAGCGGATTGCACCGGATGCGCTCCTACCATCCAAATCTGGGTGATTCATCCCGGAAGAGAAAGATAGAAAATTCACCCACTTGGAAAGAATATTAGATAAGGAAGACGAATGATAAAATCGACCAAAGTCGTGTTCTTCTTCTTCGGTTACTTCGGGATAGGCCTCCTTCCTTAGCACAACCCTCGGTTTGTTTGGAGTGAAAACAAGTCGGAGTTTAAAAAAAAAAAAAAAAAAAAAAACCGGCCAGATACATGTTCTTGGAATCGTCGCTAGGATTTTTTTTTCTTTTTTTTTTTTTACATTTTTTATGTATGTTTTTTCAAGCTTTCGTTTTCATCCGAGTTCTCGTTACATCCAAGACCTTTTTTTTTTTGTTTTTTCATCTTTTTTTCTTGGTACAGGGTCAGGGCTTGCTTCATTCGTTTACCGTTTTTCTGATAGGTTCGGTTGCTATTTCACTTTTATATTTTTTCTTTTTCTTTTAGTTCTGTTAATTCGGTTTTATCTCTTAATGGTTTTAGTAACTGCGATATCTGTAGGCTTTTGGTATGGGCTTCGAGAGTGAACGTTGTTCGGGAAACCTTTCATAAAAATTTTATCCTTCACACCTCTTTATTCGGCACTTTCTCTTTTATACATTTGTTTCGATCTCCTTATATAAATCTGTATTAAGAAAAACCTCGTGCTTTGGTCTTTCTATAGTACACTGTTTCGTTACTGATCACATTTTGAGCAAACTGCTGTCAGTCTTCGCTTGGGTTCCGTATGTCAGCTTGCAGCTAACGATCCATGCAAAGCACTGTAGAATCATGCCAACTCGCCTGTATCCTAAATGTTTGGACAGTATTTTAAGTCGTTTTTGCACCTGAGGAACGATGAACACAATTTTTCCTTTCTGGTGATAAATGTTCACTCTTGACGTGGTTCGGAAGTCACGTAAAGCCGTTAGTCACGTTGCTGAATAACCACTGGTTCCATGCAACGTAAAAACACCATACAAACAAACAAACAAACAAGATTTTTCCACAATTTATGATTCTAAGAATTGGGTTTGTAAATTGTCCTAGCCGCGTTCGGTTCCCAGATGGTCGCGTTCAGTAAAACCTTGATACCAATCCGAGATTTCGAGTTGGCGCATTGAATGTATTCATACATTGTTCTTGTCGGTCGCACTAGTTGCTGAAGCGTATATCTACATTCACTCGACATGTTTTGAAGTTTTCTATTGTATTTGTGGTGTTTTGGGGCTTTTGTCGGTTGATGCTTCTAATAAGATGAATTGAAGGAAATTCGTTTGATTGTTTTCATCCGCCCTAACCTGCCTTGTAGGTCCTCAGTTACTCACCAGGATTGCTCATTCCTTTTACTATACCTCCGTTCATATTGTCTTTCATCTTACTTTCTACCTCCTGTCACACCTTTAAAGCCTCTGTTACTCGCAGCTTCCCTTTTCAAAGAATGACCTCATAGGTCCCAGCGCTTGGCCTTCGGTGTATATTTTATTTTCCGACTCCAACTACAGGAGGCCTTGATTTTCGTTTCCCTTGACTACATTTTTAGCAAGTACCTTATATTAATTTGAAAGGAGAGGTGTCTTATTAGAAATGTTTAGTTTTAATTTTGTAAATTACTTGCCCTTCGATTGCTTGCCTAGGTTAACGTTTCTTTAGCCTCTGCTGGAACTTTGGAATATTTTTCTAGCTTCCGTTTTCCCGGATTCCTGTCATTTCTTCGTATTCTAAAGTCGTATTAGAGCACTTCCATCTTGGCCTGGCTGATCCCTCTCGTCTCAGATTTTAGAAACTACTGAGGCTAGAGGGCTGCAAATTGGTGTGTTGATCATCCACCCTCCAGTCATCAAACATACCAAATTGCAGCCTTCTAGCCTCAGTAGATTTTATTCTATTTAAGTTTGAAGTTAGCTATGATCGTGCGTCTGGAACCGCAACAATACAGACCACCATACCGCAACTGAGAGTTTCGTACAGTATTATGTTCTGTACAGAAAACTCGATTGAGTCGAAGAAACGTCGGCGGATTTTTTACTTGTATTATTTCGTCATTAGACTTGTGCTCAGTAAAGGGATGAAGCTTTGCCTTTATTGGCGTTTTCCAGGAATAAAATAACTGGAAATCTGTCGGAACTACAAATAACGATTTTCCTCATTTGTTTTGAGGAAGTGTAATTATACAACATTATTTTCAACCTATTCTAGACTATCTATTGCTGTTGTCCTTGTGAGTTGAAAATTGAGTATTTTTGTTAAACGCGTTCATTCTTGATAAATAAAGTGTCAATAATTGAATTACTAAGTTTATCCAATCTTAATTTTAATCTCTTCTCTCTCTCTCTCTCTCTCTCTCTCTCTCTCTCTCTCTCGCTGAGAAAGTCTACGGAAAATAAGGCCCACGTTTAGACTCCCTCTCACCACTTGAGCTTACAACCAAGTCTCATTTTGTGTTTTTCCCGCAGGTATGTGATTCGTTCTTGTAAAGACTTTCTTTCTCAGTCCCTGTTCAGATAAGATGGAGCAGATGAAAAAAGCGGTCGCATTTAATCCTGTGAACTGTTTTGCAATTGACAAGGTAAAGTTCAAGTGGGGGATTATGTTTTCTCTTGTATAAGAATACAAATTGTTATCAACAAAGTTTTTTTT
>NC_061088.1:81750587-81760587 GCF_015104395.2 Macrobrachium nipponense
AACAGGAAATCGATATGATCCTGTTTTTTTTATTTTTTTTTTATTTTTTTTTATAGGAAAATTCTTGAAAAAGATTATATTTGTGTACGTATATCCACACATATATGTATGTGTATAATATGTGTAGTAAATATACATGTATATATATATATATATATATATATATATATATATATATATATATATGTGTTGTGTGTGTGTGTGTGTGTGTGTGTGTGTGTGTGTGTGGAACCTGCTTATTTTGAAGTTGGGCGGATTCGCTATTTTCATTAGTTTTAAGTGGAAACTCCTCTTTGTGTAAAGAGAAAAGAAGTCCTGTTGTTTTTATCCATTAACAGTATTTCTGATATCTTTTTTGATATTTTTCTTTCTTCGCATCACTTTTATTGTCGTCTTCCCCACTGCTCTTGATCCTGTTACTCTGGCCCTCTAATCCTATGTCATGACTTGTATTATCTTCTTGTGAGGTTCGTAAGTTTTGTCGTCCATGAAGAGCATCGGGTTGCTGTCTTTAAGTAGCGTTGGGACGAGGTATTGACTCTGCTTTTCCTTCTGTTTCATCATATTGATTTCTACACTTCTTCAAAACATGCACTAATGCTATGATCTCAATGTTGATTTAATTTTTCCATCGACAACCTCTATAACAAAGATCTACGTACTACGACCTTCTTTTGTTACCATTCTGAAGTACCCGTAACATATACTATATGTTATTTTAGGAACTTGAACGTAGGAATCGGAACACTGTAGGATCTAAAGTCCTCTGCGTATGTTTTTTTTTTTACTACTACTACTACTACTACTCTACTACTACTACTACTACTACTATTTACTCTCTCTGCCACTGCTACTCATGAAGTTGTGCAATTATTCAGAGCCTCAAAGTCCTCCCCACATTTCCAGGTAACCATTTTGGTTCGCGATCTCGAATTGCTCTGTAAACAGTCGATGATTGGAGTATATCTAATTTAGCCATTTTTCCGTCGCTTTTGCCGATTTCTCGGTCGTCTTTCATCGTCTTGTCTTTTGATTCATTTAAATGTCTATCCATATTCGCCTCTTGTTTCTGTAAGTGGTTTAAATTGTCAGGAAACACTCCAACTTTTCTTGGAAAGGTCATATGATTCAAAATTAATTCTTGTCTTCTGTAAGCTCATTCCATTGCTGCAGTTTCGAGGTTCATTTTTCCATCACAATCATTGGAAATGAGCTGTATTTGGTCCTCATTAAAGTCTTGCTCTCATATATAGGATTATTCTTTATTGCTCTTTCTGATTGTCTGTAACAGAACGTAATTACTCAGATTTACTTTAACGTTCTATAGATCCTTTAGGGTGCTTTCTGAAAAGTGTCGTCTGTGTTTAATCAACAAACCTAAGTACTAACGTAAGGTCATCGCAAAGGAGAGAGAGAGATAGAGAGAGGTAAAACATGCTTTACAAAAGTGAGTCTGAGACTGACGCTGGCGTCTCCCCGTTGTTGTATTGAAATTAAGCTGGGCTATATGCCAGCACGGTACTTGCTTTATAGAGCAGCCTGTAAGAGTCAATCTGATGATTTCCATGTGGTTCTCATACCCCCGAGGGATATGGATACCCCTTGTTAAGAATCCCTGTTCAAGAAGGTTAATGATCTCGAATGAGAAAAAAAAGGAGATGCAGAGTCTCTCTCTCCCAAGGTGTATGCTTCTGTATTCTGCTCGTTAAAAGGAGAATATTGAACGATTAGCCTTGGAGGATAGGCTCCGTTACTCGGGAACGAAAAGCAGCTCACGCAGAGGGGAATGTCTGCTCAAGAAAATGCAAGAACCGTGCTGGAAGAGAAGCTAGCCCATTTGAAAGCAGAAATAAACGTCTTAATTGAAGAAGATGCCGAAACTCAAGCTGTACTGATACCTTGAACAACGAAATGATGAGCTTGACTGCGTAATTCAGCTGGTCAAGCTCAATGGTGAATTTCGCCAAGAAGAGGAAGTAGCAGGTTATCCAGAGACTACGTGAGATGCCGGAAGGAAGCTGCAGCTGAACATCCGAGAACTGGAAAGCTTAGCGTGAGATGCAGGAAGGAAAGATGCAGATAACTAAACATCCGAGAACTGGAAAGCTTAGCGTGAGATGCGGGAAGGAAAGATGCAAATAGCTAAACATCCGAGAACTGGAAAGCGCAGCGTGAGATGCGGGAAGGGAAGATGCAGATAGCTAAACATCCGAGAACTGGAAAGCTTAGCGTGAGATGCGGGAAGGAAAGATGCAAATAGCTAAACATCCGAGAACTGGAAAGCTTAGCGTGAGATGCGGGAAGGAAAGATGCAAATAGCTAAACATCCGAGAACTGGAAAGCTTAGCGTGAGATGCGGGAAGGGAAGATGCAGATAGCTAAACATCCGAGAACTGGAAAGCTTAGCGTGAGATGCGGGAAGGGAAGATGCAGATAGCTAAACATCCGAGAACTGGAAAGCGCTGCGTGAGATGCGGGAAGGGAAGATGCAGATAGCTAAACATCCGAGAACTGGAAAGCTTAGCGTGAGATGCGGGAAGGGAAGATGCAAATAGCTAAACATCCGAGAACTGGAAAGCTTAGCGTGAGATGCGGGAAGGGAAGATGCAGATAGCTAAACATCCGAGAACTGGAAAGCGCTGCGTGAGATGCGGGAAGGGAAGATGCAGATAGCTAAACATCCGAGAACTGGAAAGCGCTGCGTGAGATGCGGGAAGGGAAGATGCAGATAGCTAAACATCCGAGAACTGGAAAGCGTACTCAACCTCTGTAAGATTGAGAATGAAAACCTCCAAATTAACATTCGAGAGCTGCAAGTTTGAAAGATGTGGAGAGAAAATGGCTCCCTTTAGTGTCAGCCACAGGAAAATGGAAGGAGGTCCATTTTACTGGAGGCGAAAGTCCGCCATCTGAACCTTTTGGAGGAATCCTCAGGCAAAGAATGAAATACATTACTTCGCAACTTCAATAACCTACTAATGACGAAGGAATGCTTGGAAAAATATTTATGATTACAAATTACATACACACAAAGACACCCACATCCACATACAGATATACGAATACTCTCTCTCTCACTCTCTCTTTGTGTCTGTATGTGGGTATATATATATATATATATATATATATATATATATTATATATATTATATATAGATATATATATATATATATATATACATATACATATACATACATATACATATTATATCATATATATACACATATCTATTTATATATACCATGTGTGTGTGTGTGTGTAGGTAGGTAGAACTATGGCGGTCGGCTATGCATTTGTATTTTTGGAAGCATTCCATTTTGTTGAAATTTAATAAATAAATAAATATCTATACTGAATGTACCTGTGAAAATACCACTTAGGATGGGCTACTAGTTATATTTATTTGGAATTGTTCACTGAAAGCAGCGAGTCGCTCCAGGGAACTATATTGTGTTGGCTATATACCAGTCTTTTTACCCAGCGATTTCGTTAGTGCTTACTGGGAGGTGCTGACCTCTAAACTGTCCTTTAAGTTTAGGCGTCACTGTATATATATATATATATATATATATATATATATATATATATATATATATATATATATATATATGTGTGTGTGTGTGTATGTGTGTGTGTGTGTACACACGTACATACACATACACACACACACATATGTATATATATATATATATATATATATAATATATTGTATATATATATATATATAAATATATATATATATATATATATATATATATATATATATATATATATATATATATATATATATATATATATATATATGATATATTAATTATATATATGTCCAAGTTCATGAATATATTTATATATATTTCTTTGCACGTACGCATGATGTTGCCCCAGAACTCTATACTACGTACATTTTGGACTAAAACATCTTGCCATTTTCCCTCTTCACTCAGCATCAGAACTGGAAGGCAGAGGCAGATGCAGGAACGTTTTGGGTCCTCCACCTAACGAGGTTCTCTTTATTAGACGATGGCTAACATCTGCGCTCGTTGTTGCTTCGTTCCTTCTAAGCTACCATCTCAATTTATCTCCAGACAAGGTTGTTGAACTTGCTTTCTTTCAGCTCCAAATTAAAGTAGTCGAATGGAAGTCCAGCTGTATGAAAAGTTCGTTGCTTTAAAAGAAGACTATTTTTCCGGCTTTGTCTGTCTGTCTGCCCTCAGATCTTAAAAACTACGGACGCTAAAGGGCTGCAAATTGATATGTTGATCGCCCACCCTCCAATCATCAGACATACCAAATTGCTGCCTTCTAATCTCAGTAGTTTTTATTTTTGATTAAGTTTATATTTAGCCATAGTCGTACTTTTGGAGGCGCTGTAGGTACCCATAAACACAGGCCACTTCTGGACAGAAAGCTCGATTTCTTTGGCGCATTTTTTACGTGTTTATATCATTGTTCATTTGATTCTTTCTTCTTGAACCTGTTAATCGAAAACCTTCTTTTGGAATAAAGGCTAAGGCATCCAGGCTCCTTGTATCTTTATAAACGGAGCCTTCACTCTGCTTGTTCAAGACAGTAAAACGCGTTTGGTATTAGTAGATAGGTAGTGGAATAATATAAAGTAATTTCACTAAGTAGAATAAGCTTTTCCTAAGTCATGAACGTGTAACATTTTATTCTCTTAAATATTAAGTCAGGTATCACTCAATGTCGATTTCGCATTCAGAAAAGAATTTTCCTTACGTTTAAGTAATTCCAATGGCATTGTGAACTCGGGTTTTAATTATATTGTAGCTATATATATATATATATATATATATATATATATATATATATATATGTATATGTATATATATATATATATATATATATATGTATATATGTATATATATTATATATATATATATATATATATATATATATATATATATATATATACATATATATGTGTGTGTGTGTGTGTGTGTGTGTGTGTGTGTGTGTGTGGGTGGTGTACATAATGGGGATAAACTATGGGTAAATATTTTATTCATGTTCTAATATTAACAGATTCTAGGAATAATGACTTTGAATGTCTTTCATTTTTCTGTTCTATGAATGGCCGGTATTTTGTTTTAATTTCAGCCCAATTTAGATTAGATCAAATTTATGGATTCCGGATGCTACGAATACGATTTTAAAGATGTTCACTATCCGATGAATAGAGAGAGAGAGAGAGGAGAGAGAGAGAGAGAGAGAGAGAGAGGAACGCTTTAGTTTACGTCAAGTTATTTATAATTTATTTTCCTCAGAAAGCTTTGTCTAAGGATGAAATTATGTTTTTCTTTTCTTTTTTTTTCTTTTGAACATACATAACATGGTTACAGGATGTTAAATATACCATGGTATTTTTAGCATTGATATATACGACGGTACATCAAGTAATTCTTACATTACTAAGTTCTTGTTGGCAGATGCACTTAGTAGAGGTGAAGATTTCTTTGCCAAATCTCGTAGATTACGTTTGAAGACCGTTCTTTTAAAAAGGAGATAATACCCTCTAGTGATAGTGAACATTAGTTTATATTACTACTTGGCACCTCTTTATACTTACCTCTCTGGGACTTTTCACATCTGTCCATCCGTAAAAATGCCAACATACCGCACCTATATGTTTCACATATATTTTACCCCAAACAAGTCTTTTTCTGTCTTCGTTTAAAGTGAATCGGTTTCGGTAACGTATCCTATGGCATGCATTCTCAGTAACCCTCACCCCCATAACGCCTCTCTTTCAAGGTCCATTTATGCCACATAACAACTATTCCCTCTGATCTTCAAACTTGTCACATGACTTACATGACAAACACTTAACCCACACACCTTCTTGCTTGTCTTAACCCGCCCTGTTCTTCCCCTGTAATTCTCACTCCTTGTGTCTGTATATGGGTGTATATATATATATATATATATATATATATATATATATATTATATATTATATATATATATACATATATCATATATATATATATATATATATATATATATATATATATATATATATATATACACCCCATATACAGACACAAGGAGTGAGAGAGAGAGTATCTGTATATCTGTATGTGATGTGCACATGTATAAGTGTGTTTGCAATGACACACATTTTTACATTAAAAAATTATCTATGCTTTCCCGATTCACTTATGTATGTATTGACTAGATGCATATATGCATTAGAATCTTTTGACGCTCTAATGAGCGTCAATTGACATTCTTTGAATAATTGAAATTAGAAGAGAAGAGCAATTAATAAAATTTCCATTAATTATCAACGATAGGTTATGCAGCTGGGCGCTCCTCCGCTTTTTCTCATTTTTGTGCGTTGTGAAATAAGTTGTATATGAATTTAAGGTTCAAGCAAAGTCGAGGAAGTTTTGATCCTGTACTGAATGTTACAACTGTAATTATCAAGAGTTAATACCTCTATAGGAAAAAGAAAATCGGCCGTTTTATTCAGATATTCTTACATTTTTCATTTTAGCTGTTTCGTTTTGCCGAATAGCCATTGTACTGTCTAATTATTTTGACATAATCTTTCATAGTTTTTCTTATGACCGCATAATTACATGATTTCTGTGCATAGTACACGACGAAGCTGAGTAAACATCGTATTCTCTTACTTCCTTTGCTGCAGTTTGCGCTGTTAATATATATGCGAATTACTAAACACTTTTGGATGTGTATAAACATGAATATAATGTCAATTCCTCACTCTTATTTCGAATATTCAGGTGTTCGTATGGTATGTAGCAAATAGGACTCAAAAGTCATAAAAATGGACAATGAAACTTAGGAATCTCGAGTTGCGGACGGTCATAAATCGTGAGAGTTAAGAACAATAATGATTAAAAAAGCGTTCGCCGAATCGGCCCCGAAGAGCCCCCCAAGTGGACCATTTGAAATGTCGACCTTGCCAGACTTCTCGGTCTACATATGGAATCATTGTTTACAAAGATCTGGACTGACGGTGTTTGTCTTCTCCAATCAAGAACAACTTTTATTTGACTGAGTTAATGTGTGTGTATGTTACGCATATATAAATATATGCATATATATACATACACATATATATGTGTATGTATACGTATATTAATAAATCACAAAAGAAAGCACGTGATTTTGTTTATTAGCTGAAGTCACTAGGAAAGTATGTATATATACATACATATATAATACATACATATAATATATATATATATATATATATATATATATATATATATATATATATATATATATATATATATATAGAAAATAAGTGCCTGTGATTTTCAGTTAACAGTTTGGGACACTGAGTGGGGAGCTCCATAAGATTGGATTCCCACACTGGACATGATACATTTACTGAATGGCTCCTCCGTCCAAAGATAACGATCGCAAGTGGCGTTACACTGACCCTATAATTCCATGAAGATATGGGGTTTCCTAGGATATGAACATTTTGGAAAACGTATGTGAAATCCGTTATTACCTCTTCCATAACGTTCGCACACACTTTCTTTCCTCTTCACCTGTTTCTCATTTAGGTTTTCTTTATTCTTGTCCTCTTTCTCTTGGAGGTTTTCTTTATTCTTGCCCTGTTTCCCTTGGAGGTTTCTTAAGTATACATTGAAACCATATTGATCTTAGGGCTGAACCACAAAAGAAAGCAGTAATGTCCCTTTTCACTTATGCTAGCATTTCATCTTTCCTCTCTGCTCTACATGTTTTACCCTTTAAACCAAGAAAGAGATGGCGTGATTGTGTAGGGGAAGATATGGTATTGAAAGGTATAAATGAGAACGAGGCACAGGACAGAAATCGATGGAAACGACTCATTCACCACAATGGCGACCCCATATAAAAATGGGTTTAAGTAGGAATAGGGAAGAAGAATATATATATATATATATATATATATATATATATATATATATATATATATACTATATATGCATAAATGAATATACCTTTTTATTACTCTTATTAATCTTATCAGTTCCCAAACTATCTTTTTTTGTATAAGCTACACTTACATGTATGTATATGTATATATATATCTGTATATTATAATCTTATCAGTTCCCAAACTATCTTTTTTGTAGCAAGCTACACTTACATGTGTATATATATATATATATATATATATATATATATATATATATATATATATATATATATGTATATATATATATTTATATATCTGTGTGTATATACTTCAACATCACAGAATAACTTGGAATAAGTATGTACTTTATCATACACAGATATTCTCCCACAAATAGCGTGATCTGGCTGTCGTTTTGATATATCGTTGTTTTGTGAATGACTGTGTGTATATACATCAGTGTCAACAAAAGCACGCTTATGGGTGTAAAACGCTCATGTACCCAATCAAAAGCACTTGTAGTCTCCCATCCCAATATAGATAGGTATAAACCACCGTTCTGTTGTTGTTTAGTAATATGCACTGAAAATGAAATTGTATCTTTTTTACGAAATAAAATGTTGATTTTGTTAACAGTGGCCTAAAGGTTTACCCTGATTGAACAGTGCTGGTGTTGCAAAAACAAATGAAACACTGCAATTTAATATTGGCCATTGATATCATTTAAATGATCAATTGCAACGGGCTATTTCTAGCTCATGGAAATCATAACCGCCCTTTCTTTTTCACTTCTGTTATTATGTTGTTTTCGTGATTGTTTATAATGTGTTTTCGCATTGCTTGTTAATTGAAGCTTCTATTTCAGCTTGGTGTAAGTGATATGCGCAGATTTCGCTCGGTTTCATTCGGGGCTGAATTCGCGTGACGATTTCGATGCCTGAATGTCTCGCTGGGTTTTGGCGTCGCTCACTTAAGTTGAATCGAACACACTTGCGGTGGACAACGGACGCTTAACGCTGATAAGAACGGAATGTTGGTAGTTATCTGGTCTCTCTCTCTCTCTCTCTCTCTCTCTCCGTGCGTGGGTCTGTATATGAAGAACGATTGAGCGGTGAGAGAAAAATCTCAAGAGAGTTAATGAACAACGTATGCAGAAGGGGAATAAAGGCAGCACCACATGAAAGGAAAACCAGTATTATAATAATAGTTGGCATCCTTCTGGTGCCAAGTGACAGGGCGGGAGTGGAGTGGAGCGCTTATGCTGACATCAAAATATAGAATTACAACCGTTAATGAAAACTCTGCCGTAAGTTATGGCTCGAAAATCTAATTACCCACGACGCATTCTTCCTTCGCTCATAGATTAACAGCGCCCGGGAGAGGAAAGCCATCGCTAATTTGGGCTAATGACACACCTACCGGGGACAATTAGCGGAGGTTATTTTCTTGCAAAATGCTTCATGGCGGACCTCATTCGTCCTTGGTGAGCGCCGATGACAGAGGTCAGGCTAATGCCGATTCATTAAGGGGAAATGAATCGAGTAAGTGCCATTAAATGCAATAATGCCACAAACCAAGCTGAAATTGGCGCTTTCTCTTGATTTTGCTCTTAAATAAGTAATGGAATATTTTACGCGTTCTTCGTAACTAAGTTGATCGAAGAATTACGTCGTGTCACAAGAGAGACGACAAAGCGAAAGGAATCGTTTTATTTAAAAGTCAAGGAGTAAAATATATAAATTTTGCAAAGAGGAAATGAATTAATAACATTTATTGGGCATTTCAAACAAACCGGGTATAACTAGGTTCATACTGAAATTCCATTTCTGAATATATTTTATATGTATTTGAGAAGACTTTAAATTTGAACGGGAATAAGGTACTTAGTTATCCATATGTTACAGTAAGAACACGTACCTAGAGAGTACGCGTAATCCCTGAATATTTCAGTGAATACGCGTAATCACCGTTTGCGCGCTCAACCGACCCCTGACTTTGGGGATGGCGAGGCTTACCATGCACCAGTGTTAGTTTTGGCCAAACTTCCTTCAGCTCTGTAATGACTTGTGAAGTGAACTCGGATCCGCTATCGCTTTGG
>NC_061088.1:81763087-81788087 GCF_015104395.2 Macrobrachium nipponense
AGAGAGAGAAACACAATAAATGCCACGAATAAAATCAGAAAGCAGTTGGGCAGCTTTAAGGTAGACTAGCTTGCCGATAATCACTCCGAATTATGGGACATTGAAGAAATTGGAGAACTAACCTTTCACTTTCTGCAGTAACTCTGCGCAAGGTTCTAGAAGCACAAAACAGAAAGAAAGAAAGAAAAAAACAATATATTATGACCCCGCGAAACAAATGCCTTATTTTCTCTTATCACCAGAAGGGTAATCGCAATGTCCTAGTGTCCTGTAATTATTTTTCTATGGAAATCATAACATTTGAAGTCGAGACTTTATATTGGTTTGTAATTAATATTGTAACATACTTAGCGGAAGTTCAGTCGTTTTTAATATTAATTAGCTGGTCCGATCGTATAGTGGTTAGTGTCGTGATAAGCCACTCAGACGACGGGAGTTCTCATCTTCCCTCGGGCGATGAAAAATCACTGGCTCCCTGTCATGATCATTTACTGCCGAAGGGGGTGGGGGTGGGGTGGGGGGGGGGGGGGGGTTGCTGGGCGGGGTCGTCCTTAGGGATGGGAGGTAGAAACCAACATTCTTTGGCAGCTTCAATTTTGAAGTCAGTGGCCCCTTGGTTGTGCTTGTTCCATGTGAAAAGGTTTCGTCTACTGAAGTAATAATAATTATATTAAATGACATAGTAATATGGAATGTCTAGTCGGTGGAAAGGGAGAAGCCAACTTTATGCAGGAATTTTCTGACTTCTTATACATGTTGGTTTCTAGCAAGGAGCCAAATTTCATTTCTACTCATTCATTACGGCTTGAGTTTGTTTATATTTTTCCCTCGTGTGTGAATCTGATTATCAGATATTGTTGGTCTTGGGACTCGAATGAATTTGAATTTCTTCTGTTTATTCACTGTTCGACAAACGTGAAATTATAACCTTTGTAAAGTATGAATCCTGTGTAGTTATTTTAACTTAATTCTGAGGAAATACCGAAAATTAAATTTGCCCTTAGGATGCATTTCTTGAGATTCACTTTAATATATGTTATTGTGATAATCACAATTAAATATTTGTAAGCTATAATATGCCATTAAAAATATGATTGATTCAACTGCCACTCAAAAACTCACCAGCTTACCGTAACTTATTACTTTTCACCCTCTCTAACAGTTGATTCAGAGTGCAACTGCGAGGTTTCCCTCCTGTTACACCTTTGAAACATTTTTACTGTCCATTTCAGTTTCAGCGCTGAATGGCCTAGTAGGTCCCAGCGCTAGGTCTTTGGTCTAAATTTTATATTCTGTTCTATACTATTTCAGGATGCGTGGCTTTCCACTAATATGTCCCAGCGCTAGATCTTTGGTCTAAATTCTAAATTCTATATTCTGTTCTATTCTAATTCTGGATGCGCGGGTTTCTACGAATATCAGTGCATAGCAGCTCATGACGGTGTCTATGTATGTAACTGGCATGGAGGTGTCGGCATGGCTGCGTCTGAATTTAAAGACCCAGACCTTTTTGGATGAGAACTATGAAACGAGAGGCTGCAGATGAGTGGAGATTTGTGGAGGTCAAAGTGCGGGAAATCCAAAGGTGACGGAATTTCATAGAGACCGTTTGTGTGCGACATTGCGTTGGAGAATGTAGAACAATGTTGATAGAAATGTATGTCTCCGAGCATGTAGCAGTGTACGTATACGGGGAGATAAAGGTACCGCCTGAAAGAAAGCTCAACAAGCAGTTTCTTGAAGAAAAAAGAAACACACACACACAAAATAGAATAACCCTTGCTATTCTTCATTCTCTTCTTTAACTATAACACTAAGTTAAGGCCAGAAACGAAAATGAATTGCTGGATGTGATAGTTACCCGTTTTATTTGAAGTCTTACCAAGAGAATTTTCATCTGATTTTTTCACACAGGCATTATAAGTATTCCAATTGAGGGCGTGACCTTTGAGTGAGCCGCTACAATGTCTCTGTCGTTTATGCTATAGTAGATTCACAACAACCTTGCATTTGATGTCTAGGCCAGTCCCTTACGACGCTCCTGATTGGCTGTTGATAATCCAACCACAGGGCTGAAAACTCAGTCTCTCACGAGAGTTCACATAGGTAGGATGTATTGTGTTCGACTTCTCCTGAGGGATACTTTTGAAAGACCATATCCCTCAGGAGAAGTGGAACATACATCCTGCCTATTTGAACTCTTGAGAGAGACTGAGGGTTTCCAGCCCTGTGATTGGCTTATCAACAGCCAATCAGGAGCGTCGTAAAGGACTGGCCTAGACATCAGATGCACGGCAATGTGAATCTACCATAGTTAACCCTTGTTTTCCAGTATTTTTTTAAGTATGCCACAAACATTCCTACCCGAGTTCATAGAGCGCGTGTTATGCCTTCGCCTTCCACAGCGCTCACAATCTTTCCATTAATGTGGTAAATAATAGTAGCCGACTGGAATATTAAAAAGAAAAAAAAAGAAAAAAAAAGAGAGAAAAAAACCGTTTGTTCCTTTCTTGCAAGGGGTAAATAATAGTAGCCTACTGGAATATTATAAATTAAAAAGAAAGCTGTTTGTTCTTTGTTTTTTTCATACAAGAAACATTAAAGTTATAAAAACTAAGGAGTTTTTTATTTTTAAAATGAACAGTTAATATGATCATTAAAATATGTGTTAGCTCCAGCAACCTTCCTATAAAAGTGTTGTAGGGCTCCATTCTATTTCATGCCCAGAATTTGTTTAATTTCCATTTGCATATGAATGCATCGTTTCCCTTTGAAATATAAACAAAACAAAAACAATAGAGTCCCAAATGCTGCTGCCTCTGTGAAGTCACAAAAATGGATGAGTTTGACAACCTGTCACAAGTGTATACACTGTATACTGTATACACTGCGCTTTTTAATTTCTTGCACATATTTGCAAATTACCATATGAACCTTAAAATGTTTTGAAGAATACAAAGGAAGAGGTCTTTTGACATTAAATAATTATTGGTGTGTTCCGCAAATAAAGGCAATGCTTGAATGTTAGTTCCATCCTTTACGGTGTAAGACCCTTCGATTAAGAAAATATATTTTTTATTTCCAGACAGCCTACTTACTAAATCCGTTCTTATATATTCATCATCCATGTGTTATTTTCTAATGATTCAAAATTCGCTGAATCTTCAAACAGACTTCTTGTCATAAAATCTGCTGTAGAGATTCTTGTCACAGGTTCATTAAAATGTAGGTAGTCGAATCATAATTATATTTTTAGCTGTGCTGTGTTTCTGGTATTTAGCAAAAAATAAATAAAGTAAAATAAAAAAAGAATAAAAAATACATAAATAAAGGGCAGCGAGTCATTTAATACTAAAGAAGAGTGAATTCAGTATCGTACAAAAGTATAGCAAGTGAAACAAGACTGAATTCCTTTTCTTAAATAAAAGCATGTGGCATAGTCTTGGTCCTGTAAAATGACGAATGGAATGGAAAAAGATGCAGTATAGGAATCAGGGAATACAGCACTGCTGGGACTTACAGGCGAATTTGTATGTAAATTCAGTTTTTTAATGCAGATGATTCATTGCAAGAAAAGACATCACTATAACTGATTCACTTAAGGTAGATTCTCGGATGTGCCTTATTCTTACGAGACGTTTGTTTGATGGCTGCTGATTGGCTGGTACCGGGAGGTAGGCAGCTCCCAGCCAATCAGCGGCCGCCAAACTAACGTCTCGTAGGCATAGGGCTCAACCAAGAATCTACCTTAAGTGAACCAGTTATAGTGATAACTTACTAAGTTACCTTTCGGACTAAAGAGTCTCTGTTTTATGCGCTATTTCGCTATTGCATACACTCCAGCAAGTAACAGAACTTCAAGAAGGCTTTTATGTGTTTTTTTTTTACCCAAGCGGACTTCTACAACTTTTCTCCTAATCTCATTATGATGATAATTTCTGATGTTTAAAATATATGATAAGCAAAAGATCCCTCTAGCGTATGTATGGGTTTGCTTCAAGTGAAGTCGTACTGCTAGATTTTGGTTTAAGCAATTACCGTTTCTTTTCTGGAAATGTTGTCTTGATGACTTTCCAGACATAGCTTGAGTATGAATAGACATTTGTCTCAGATATAAGTTCTCTCTCTCTCTCTCTCTCTCTCTCTCTCTCTCTCTCTCTCTCTCTCTCTCTCTTTGTCAGTCGAAATCTGCTGGTATTATTGCCTGCAACTCACCCGCCAAATATCACGTTATTATTTTTTATTTTTATTATTTTTGTTTAATCTGATCATCCTGATCTGTTTTGAATCGTTAAGGCATGGTGAAAACCCCGTTTTTTTTTTTTTTTTGTTTTTTTTTTTTTTTTTTTTATTCCAACTGCTTGGAGAATTTAGGAATCGTTCTTTAACACAAGATATTCATGTGATGTCATTGTAGGAAGAGGTCAATGTAGTATTCTTCATTACGAAGCTGAATGACTGCTGATATTTTCGTCGATATATATTCTTTGTATAAAGTGAAAAGTCCTCCAGATGCCACACATTTAAACTACAAGGAAAAATAAATGAATACGAAGTTCGTCATTCTGCTGATATTTTCGTTGATGCATATTCTCTGTATAAAGTGAAAAAAAAAAGTCCTAGAGCTTTCGGCGTCGGGGTTTACGGCGTACATTTCAGTCTTACACTCGAGCTGTCATATTAACTGAAGTATTGAAAGGAGGTAAAGCGGTTCTTCCATCATGGCCACGAGAAGGAGGAGAACATTTAGTGAAATGGAATGCAGCTTAGAAGAGGGTATACGAGCCCCAAGGAGGAGCGAGGCCTTCCCCGGGGTCTCTCGGCCATACCCTTAGTATATTATGGAGATAGGAGAGAAAAGCTCCCGTAACAAATCACCGCCAGGACGGGAGAGCGTTTTCCTTTCTTCCAAGAAATTGAGCTGTCACCTGGGACCATAATAGGTGAAGGAAGTAGGGGACGAAAGGAGATACGAGTGAACGAGCTGTAAAACGGAGGGCTTTGTGTTTAATTGTTATTATTACAAATATTATTATTCACACTGAGTAAACTGGCTTTGATACTACTTATTTTGCTTGTGAAAACAGAGTATCTAATTTGGAGATCAGTCGTTTGTTATTTTTACAAAAATTATTATTCACACTTGAGTAAACTGATTTTTGATGCTATTCATTTTCTGTTGAAAAAACTCTTTTTTTTCAGTCTTTCTCTGTTTTCTCCAGTTTTATTTACGGATCGACGCCCTTACCATCGCTTTCACTTTTTATTTTGGGTAACCGCTGTGCAAGGGTGAATGGAAAATGCGAGAAAAATGTACTTGATAAGGTTTTGCATTCTAGTCCTGTCATTTTTTGGGGGGATACATTTTCTGCGCTTGCAAGGTTTTAAGAAATACATCGGCTTTTGCCATTCCATTAGCGCTCAAAATATTTTCGTGATTTACTAATTTTATGTTCTATTATTTATCACCATTTTTTTTTATTATTTTCACATATTCATTAAATAACTCTAACGAGAATCACACTTTTTTTTACAGCTTCTTTTGTTCATAACAAAAATATTAACATAAATTTTATGTTCTCTTATTTTTTTTCACATATGTCATTCATTTCATAACTAATACACCTTTTGCACAAAACAGAAAATATTAACATTACTTTGAATTCCACTTTCGAGGGTAAAAGTTTATCGCGATTAATTATTTTGAAAGATAAGCTATCGTTGGTTTTATGTTACGTGTTTTCGCTTACTCGCGGAGTAACTCTGCAAACTATTTTGTTGTTGTTCTTGTTGGGGGTTAGTAAATGTCTATGGAAGAGGCTAAAAACGTCCGAAAAATGTGTTTCGTGTCGAGATAAAAATATAGTAATTTTAGGATAGGATATTTATGATTTATTTATGATAATTAAAATGCAAGAAATAAAGAACGTGCACGTTAAACAGCACATAAACATTATTTCCATAGAATATAGCATATTTATTCAAATTTTCGTTGGTGAAATAAGGCTCTATTTACGCCTAGATTTTAGCGCTTTTTCATTTATTTAGCGTACTGACCATAGGCTATGTTTCTGTTTAATTATTTTGTGTTTCCACTAATATTAATATTCGCTTCTTTCTTCTGTGCTTTAAGTATGGTATTGTATAGGTTGAAAACTTTTTAGAATTAAGCTATTGACGTTATAAGTAGTAATAATAATAATAATAATAATAATAATAATAATAATAATAATAATAATAATAATGTGTGGGTCAATTCTAGTTTTCCTTTCACATTTGGTGATCCAGGTTCAATACCACGAAGCTATTAAGCACAATCCTGTAGTGTTTATCATAAATGGTGTCTCCATTAGAATATGAACACCCGGATTCATAGCCCTTATGTTATAACACCTTGACTTCTTGGTAAAATCCATGTCGCATCAGCTGAACTTTGACATGGGAGTACTATCTTCCGTGCTTACAGTCAGAACATGCTGTTTCTTAATGATAGTGACGACATAAATAATAATAACTATGATAGTAACCATAGCATTTGTAGTATAGTAGTAGTAGTTTTTTTTTTTTTTTTTTTTTTAGAAGATTGAATCGCTAACATTCAGAACCATAAAAGGTGTTTACGGATATCTGTACCATGGAATGAATACGGATTTTAATCTGTATGAAACGGTGGGATGTATTTCAATATGCTGTTCCTTGCCACTAACCTCAGTCGTGCGTTCTATGGGAATAGTTGGTGCCTGGTGGGTGAGAACCTGTAGTCTGGTGATATAACTTTGAAAGGTGTGATAAAGGAACGATTTTTGAGTTTTTAATCAGTTTTTACATTAATTCCTGAGATAAAACTACGTAACATTAATTACTTCACATACAGAAATCTCGTCAATGGGACTTCATAGGACCCATTTTAAAAAGGGGGTAATATTTTACAGTTTCCAGTGTTAGCCATAGCCTGGTTAATCCACCATCTAGTTATCTCCCTTGTAAAGCTTTTTCGTGTCTTTATCTTGAGTTTTCGGCTTTATCGCCAATTATCTGAAGAATAGATACGAAGTTATACAGTATTTAACAACATACTTTTGCCTCTATGCTTAAAATATAAAGACGTATAGTTCATCTGGTGTGTCAGTTCCCTGCAGACATTGCTATAACAACAATTCATTCTAATAGATTCCACTTTTTACATCTCTCTCCCATGCCTTCTCGTCTTCATATACGTATTTATGTGTGTGTTTGTGTCTGGATGGGGACATAAAGTTAAAAAAGAACTTGCAAACTCGAGTCTATCTCTCGATAATAGTTTAACTTTAAGTTGTCTTGGAACGCTGACTGTTACCTAATCATTATAATATTGGCTTACGTAGTGCAACTGGTCTTCTTGTACGAGATGTGTAGGTCAGACATCAGAGTAACCGTAATTTACGAAAAGATTGCCCAGCCTAGTGTTCTCATATCAGTAACAAATAACCTCTCAGGGAGCTGGAAGAAGTAATTATTCCTGACAGAAAGGCTAACAAAAGAGGAAAAAAAAAAAATGGCCTGGGAAAAAATATGGTGTAGGCCTATAGCTGATCGGTTGTCTTAGGATGGCCGTCTGTCCTTCATTTTGTTTTCTATAGTGACTTGTTAACTCTTTGGTCAGTTTTCTTCGTTGATCTAATTAGTTGTAGCTGGTCTCAGTGAACGATTGTTATATTTACGACAATAAAAATGTTAGAAAAAATAAGCTCATCTTTAAAATAAATTGAAAAATGCGCCGAAGTTTCTTCGGTGCAATCGAGTTTTTTTTTGTACAGCATATGATGGTAAACGAAACTCTCAGCCACAACTTGACAGCACTCAATTGCTCCCCAGATGCGGTCAACTGAAGATTCATCGACGGCTGGCACCTTTAGCGGTGCCAGACGCAAGATCCATGGGTAATCTTAACCTTAAATAAAATAAAAACTACTGAGGCTAGAGGGTTGCAATTTGGTATGTTTGATGACTGGAGGGTGGATGATCAACAAACCAATTTGCAGCCCTCTTGCTTCAGTAGTTTGGGCGGACAGAAAAAGTGCGGACGGATAGACAAAGCCATCCCAATAGTTCTCTTTTACAGAAAATCAAAACATAGGGATCCCCTGAAGTTCCTTGGCATCTGTGTTCATTTCTTATCCATCGTTTTAAAGCGCTGTCAGCGTGCAAACATTGGTGTATATTTGAAGCTACCATTTGCTGACTAAATGATAGAATGGAAAAATTCCGCTTGTAATACAGCCGTTTTAACATGGTGAACGAAGGCATTAACATTTTTAAACCCGCAGGCAACAACAAAACACTGGAGACGTGAATCACTGCAGAATTAGTTTGTAACGAAAGAAGCAGGGAAAATATTATAGCATAAGACCTTTTGCGCCTAAAGGCTTGAAGGAAACCGAATATTCGGATAAACATAGATGTTCCTTTATCCCAAAACATGCAGCAGAAAGGAAACATTTTATATTCAGTGGCAGGTAATAAGAATCAATCACATTCATGGCTTCGCATTATTCCTGCAGTTTGATAGAATGCTCATCCGATCCAGTCTTAAGAAACCTTCCTGCTAGTTTCTGCAATAAGAAGCGCTTGAGGCAAGACTAAAGAAAAATATTTTCAGTTAAATGAAACGAGAAGCAGACAGTCGTCCACTATGTACATACGTACGTCATCTCATAAACCTTAGACGAAACGCTGCATAATTCTTTTATCGGGATCATTTGTTAGTCATCTTTGGTAACTACTAATTCTTACGATGGCAACTATTGGATATATTTTTTTGGGGGGTCATGAATTTTAAATTTTAGAAACATTTATTCAGTAACGAATCTCAAAGAGGCGCCCTTAGAAATTTGATCTTATTTCACAGCTGAAAGACATATAGTGGTTTATTTTCTTAAGTCGCCTTTTCAAAGCGAATGGAACGAAAGAGGATCTACTAAAATTAAATTCACCCAATCCTTAGGACGTTCATTTGATAGGTAAAAATCTAGAATGTTTTCCATCGCGCAAACAATATATGATTTAAGAGAATATTTGATATGCTAGAACATATCCATAACCCGAGTATTGTTACTAAAAACAAAATCATGCGAAAGATGCATGATTTCCAGTAATAACTCCCATTTGCGTGCATCACTGATTGGATGCGTGTTTTAACGCTGTAGTTTAAACGCAACACCTCTCGAATAATATTCGAGGCTTGTGGGCGCCACTACAGGCGTTAGGGGAATTCATCCATTCCACCTTATGCTAATTATGATAGTCATAACAATAACGCTGTCACAAAGCCTGTAGGCTTCGGAAGTCTAATTGCAAGGCTCTAATTGCACATAGAAAAGCAAGGGCCTAGCTTAACATGGAGGTACAATTATGTTTTGTGCTACACAAACACACTCACTGTAAGAGCTATTATAAACAGGCACACATATACAAGCTCTCAAGGAGCAACTCCAGTATTAGGAGCACGCAAACATTCACACACACACACACACACACAATCCCGTGATAAGAGCACCATGAAGGATGGCAAGGGCTTTATATATATATATATATATATATATATATATATATATATATATATATATATATATATATATATATATATATATATATATATATATATATATATATATATATATATATATATATACATATATATTTTACGTATATAGCGGCCTTGAGAGGCTAGATACGTAAACGAAGTAATTTAGGGATTTCAAGAGGGAATTGCTTTAACTTACCGTAAGCTGAAAGTTATTATTAATTTCAGCACGGGCCTTTTTGTAAATAAATAGTTGTTAAGTAACGAGCTGAGTTTTCTGGCGACCTTCCCTCTAAAGAAATTAATAATGACTTTCAGCTTACGGTAAGTTAAAGCAATTCCCTCTTGAAATCCCTAAATTACTTCCGTTTACGTATCTAGCCTCTCTCAAGGCCGCTATATACGTAAAATTGGCGAATCTTGCCTGGATTGAACCTAGCTTGCTTAAAAAAAAAAACTTGTAAATCGCGTTATCCGTTGTAAAACGTAAACTGTAAATTATTTTACAAAAAGCAAATCAAGCACACTTGCAGGGAAGAAGACACACTGGCTCACGGTAAGGTATTCCATTCATTAATATGATTATTCTATAACCTATGTTAGATTAAGGTACGTTTAAGTATTTTTTATTGTAGAAGTGTGTTAAACAAATGTGAAGGTAGAAATATTATTATATTGAAACGGCCAGAGCGTCGAGCGAATTCTATTTTGTAAATCGCATTGTTGTCGAACGAGCACTAACACGTGTGCAGATAGATGCCAGAAAGGACCAGATCAAACTAGGAAGTGCTTTGCCAGGGTTTATTGCTGTATTAGAAAGCCTAGCTAGTTAGGAGTGTTTTACTAATAGTTTACGGCAAAAGAAGTGTACAATCTTTTGTCTGGGATATGTTAGGGAATCCATTTTTAACTTAGTTTTCATTCCAAGTGTTGGTAACCGCTTACCTCTCAGCTTAAATTCAGCTTAGAGCATTTTCGCGCCTGCGCGGTCTCAACCAGCCTTCGTTTTCGCTCACAGCGGCAGCCATGTTTTTATCCCTTTCAGAATTATCTAAACCATTTAAGCAAAGTAACGTAAGTCTCAAAGTTTTAACGTAAAATAATATCAATTCTCGGGTACTAGTATCTATCGTCCTGCCAGAGAAAATTAACGTAATTCGCCTTGAATAAGAAAGTAGAATCTTGGGTGTAAATTGTCTTCGCATTTACAGAGAATCAGCTGATTCGCCATCAATGCTAGCACACCGTGGTGCTAACCCCCGCTCTTCTCGCCTCACGTGTTTCACCTCGCATCGCTCACTCGCGCGCTGAGCGAAAATTTCATTTCACTTAACGTAACCTCATTTACAATTGTTTGCTAACATCGTTTTCAAATCCTTACCGTAATTTTTCACTTGTCCTTACGTATAGTTAACGTAAATCTTAAAAAGTAGAGTCACTTGCAAGAACTGTTAACGTAAAACGCGTCTTTGTAAATTTCATATTGAAACGCAAATCATTTCATAAGCGCAAGCCGCTAACATTAACGTAAACATCGTTCACCGCGAGCGCGTTATCATTTTTCATAAAACGTTTTCAAAAGTAATTCATTCAGTAAACGTTAACGTAAGTAAATCATTTAACGCAAGTTGCGTCATATTAAACTAACATTAGTAGTTCAATTCAAATATAAGGGAGTTCATTCATATATCATTTTTCACCCTCTCCGAGAGAGAGAGAGAGAGAGAGAGAAAACCAGAACACAGTATTCACGAAGCCAAGAGTACTACATCTTACCATTAATTATAGCATGCAGAATTAACATTATTTTAGTCTCTTGTGTCTTTCATTTACACAGCGTGATACGTACGCGCATGTGTCCATTGCAGTTTGCAAACATTTATTTGTTTTTTTGTTTTCATTTTACCGAGTACTTCAGCGAGGGCCTGAGCATTTCTAAAATTTCCATTACCTGTCGTTGCCCGAGTGGTCTTGTTCATTCTTTTATCACAAAAGACTTGCGTATACCGCAAGCACCATTCGCACAGTGTGCCACGCAAATTCATTACTTCCAGACAGGGAAGTCGTTACCAGGTTAGGACTGGCCACCACCAGTGCACGTCAGGTCTTACCATTTCACAGTGCCACTAATTCTTGACACTGTCCATCGACTGGCGGCTGAAGTACTCCACCTTTTACTTTCTCTCCTCCACCATTACACTCTGCCCATGAGCAGTGCCATTTCACTTCAGTATATTTAAGTATACTGCATGTAGTGTCCGGGACACACCAGCGCGATACCAGTGCTCAGGACGCCTCCATAAGGGCCATTGCACCTGTACAGGCCGTACAGGTAGCCATTAAACCTGCGTGTCCGTCCTTACGGAACGCCCAAATAATTAGTGTGTCCGTGTACATGGGTCAGTGATCCTTCGGAACACTCAACAAGGGAACGCCTCCCAGAAGTGCCGCAATACCAGCCCTAAGTGCTGACAAACCTGCGTGTCCGTCCTTACGGAACGCCCAACTTCATTAATGTATCCGCCATTTTGGTTTGGATCACTGAACCAAGGAAACGCCTCCTCATAAGTGCCGTGCACCTGTATTGGACCTACAGGTAGCCCATTCCAACGTCTCCCAAGTTGGGAACGCCCGTAAGTGTGACGTACGCCACACACTTCATTTGATTTTTTCCACCTCAGGCAGAAGGTGCCATTCACAAAGTGCCACCGAGCACCCGGCTTTTTCATTTTTCATTACACGTCGCAGAACACATTTCCAAGTGAGTGCTACTTTCCACAGTAGGCTACTCCTATTCCAGTCAGTACCCTTTCCTGGCCATTATTTTCATTTCATCCGAGCCTCTACTGCAGCCTAAGGGAAATGTCTTCCCTGCTTCCTGCGACTTCTTTGCCGTAGAGCTCGAGAGGCTCCGAGTCCTCATAACTCTGGGCAAGGAGGCTGGTTACACTGGACCAGCACTAGACCAGTGGATAAAGGCGCAGCAGGCTGCCGCGCGCCTGCAAGAAAAGGAAGAAAGGGAAAACCAGAGAAAAGCCGGAGAAGCAGAGAGAATAGAAAGAGAAGCAGAAAGGAAGGCAAGGGAAGAGGAGCGAAAGCATGAGCTCGCTCTCAAGGAGGAACTCGACATCAAGCGGGAGAAGGCCCGTAAGGAGAGTATCCTAGCTCAAGCCACTCTGCCAGCTTCCAGCCCTGCACCCACTGTCTCTCTTAGTCCCGCCGTCTCTGGTCAGCCTGACATCCTTTCGATTTGCGAGCCTGGTCCTGATCCAGTGCCCGAGATAGAAATTTCTTCCGCACCATCTCAGCCTCTTACCCTTTTACCGCCTACCTCCTCCCTTTTGGAAGAGGTAAGCCCACCAGTTAACCCCAGACTTGTTTCCGAGGGTGATTCAACGGAGGTTCCCTTAACTCCCCACGTCACATCACTGCCAGAGAGGACTCTTCACCTGTGCCAGAGCACACTGCCAGCCTTGGTGACTCCGCAGATTCGCAACCTGTGGGGCCATCTCGGCCTTATCATCCAGTGCCACGGAAGAGGTTCTGGAACAAGTTCTGCCGAGACTGTGGCCGCAAGGGTCACATGTCTGCCAACTATGGAGGGTGCGCAAACCACCATATTCCTGCCATCGCAATGGCCGTCACCAATCTCTTCACTAGGACCCCCAGCTAAGGGCCCTATAACAGTCGCACCACCCTCCAAAGTCATTATCAGCCAAGCCACGTCAGAGCCTACGACGACTCTGGCGCTCGAAGTCCTCCCTGATACGGGAAGACAGAATTCCCCGAGGGGCTACCGTCGATAGACGACAACTAATCACCATCGAAGGTATCAACCATATCAAGCTGATCCTTCCAACCGTGCAATTGAGAGTCACCCGACCTCATTTCTCCAAAGTTTGTACCCTTGCAGTTGCAAGCTACATCCAGGAGGTTATGACCTCCTCCTATGGCAAGACATGAAGTCTCCCTCAAAATTCAAAAAGCCTAGGGGTCCTAGCCCCACCACAAATCACTACAAAGCAAGGAGCCATCGCAATTCTACTTCCTCCAGGAAGTACGTCCACCAACAGTCTCCCACGTTACCAAGGAGGGAGATTGACCATTCAACAGTTCCGTTGCAAGACCTGCATCGTAATAGGGCACTCCACGAATTGGCCTAGGTGCCCTAGCCGACTACCAGCAGCGGACAATGTCCACTTTCCACAAGGCTTAGCCTTCCAAAAGAGACAGGAGCCTCTGTCTCCCATTTCCAAGGGCACGCTGAGAGGTATTGCACCTCCGGTACCCGCCACAGGTCCAGTCGACCTCAACTCTCTGCCAGTGCCACTTGGTAGCACTGAGCAGTGCCAAGCTTCGTCCAGCCTGGACGTAGAGCCACCACCGAACTTGACCTCTGCGCCTGGCCCCCCGAGCTAGCGCCGGCGCCTAACCTTATCAAGGATCCTCCTACAGGAATCCTCCAACAGGCATGGAGCTTACCACAGCCCATGGCCAATCACTAGTTCCTTCTTCTTCATCCTTACCTCTGTCGCCCGAGGATGAACCTCCGGCAGACCTTACCTTTGTACCTCCTCTGGAAAACCAGGAACTGCCCGACCAGGAGTCAGCCTGGAGTTTTCCCCTCACGACGGCTGTCGCAGCAGCCGGAGTGAGGGCCTCCCCTGCAGGAGGTTCCACCTCTACGACGGTTGCTGCAGAGACCGAAGTAGGGGTGTTCGCCTGAATCCTTCAGGCTACCGCTGCCTCAGCTCCTGCCGGCGTTTTCTTCTGGTCTGGCCTTACCCCAGAGTCGTTGCCTCCGTCTACTCCTAGGACTGGTATAGCCAGGTCCTGGAGGAATAAGAAGAAGAAGAAGAAGGGACGTAATTAACATATTAACAAAAAGAGCCACATGCTCTCCTTGACACCTGTGCCCGAGGTACAGTGTCGCATTCATTTGCAGAATGATCCTGGCACCTACCCAGAGAAGGTAGCCAGCCTAATCTCTGCCAGTAGCACTAACCCTCTAACCCCTAGCCATTGTAATACTAACCCTCACTTAAATATAATTACCTCATTGCATTTCCCTCCTGGTCAATTAACCACTCATCATCCCCATGCATCATTACCTCTCATTATGTATTTTAACAATTCCGGCGACACATTACTGCTGTGCGTACCACACTCTGGAATGATTGCGTCTTCATTTAACTGTATTGAGTAGGTTAGGCTAATGATTTAGTACCAGGGCATTAGGTTAGTAGCAAGTAGAATTTTCAAGTAACCTTATCTAGGGGTAGAGTAGACTGTCGTCACAAGACAACCCGTAGTTATTAATTAGGCTAGACTACATCACTACATTAAGTTAGTACACTTAGCATCTTTGCCTATAAGTTAGGCAGGCCACTGTAGTTAGCTGTATCGCTGCTCAAAAAACTTCAAGTTGGAGTAGGAGAACTGGGTAGTCGAGGCGATCAACTTATTTAAGCCAAGACCTTCACGCCCGAAAGGGAGTGAATGCCTTCTTAACAGGGGGAGCTGCTACGTCTATAGAACGCCTCGCCTTCCCAGCAGAGTTAGTTATATTTAATTATAAAAGTAGCAGCCATGCCTTCTCCTGAAGCGACTGTTGTTGGGAGAGTGGGTAGGTCGTAGGAATGATATTTCCGGTGTCTGACGGAAGCTTAGGGTAAGAGAGGCAAGTCACAAGAGTAGCTAGGCTTCGAGATGGATTTAGGGACTTCTACAATAAGACCTATTTTCCTTCCCAATTTGTTGCGTTGTGTTTACCACCTTTCAGGCAATGCTCGAGGCGGTCTTTGGAAGCCCCGTGATTCGAAAACAACCAGTATCGCTCTCAGTCAACTGCAGTCGGGAGTCCAAGACGGATGTCCACCCGGCCAGCCTCCCAAACTTAGGCCTACCCACGACGTACTGGTGGACACGAACCCCAGACCTGAACCGAGGTCAGGCCGCATTCTTCTACAAGGATACACTGAATATTGCATAAAGGTACGTCTGAAAGTGAAAACTTCAACCCAGCACTTTACTACCATACGACTCTTGCTAAATTCATTTTCAATTCTCATTTTTACCCCTTCTACATCAAAAGACCCTTTGTCCTCATCGGGCCACGTGCTCCCCTTGTGACTTGTTAAAGACCAAGCTTTCGTGCATACCTCAGTGAACCATTCGAGTTTACCTTCACCTCCCCCAATGTTAGAGAATTAATCAGCCTTAATCAAAGCAAGAAGTCATTTTCCTTTTATCTCGTTTAATCTGGGATTCCTTTTCCAGATTCCATGAGTCACGTGCCGTCTCTCTGCCGCAAGTGTGCATTACCCCAAGTGTATGAAAACCATCTATAACAGCTCAATGGAGCCATCATTTACCTTTTCTCCAGCCCAGCACGGGCCTTTTAGTAAATAAATAGTTGTTAAGTAACGAGCTGAGTTTTTCTGGCGAACCTTCCCTCTAAAGAAATTAATAATGACTTTCAGCTTACGGTAAGTTAAAGCAATTCCTCTTGAAATCCCTAAATTACTTCCGTTTACGTATCTAGCCTCTCTCAAGGCCGCTATATACGTAAAAATATATATATATATATATATATATATATATATATATATATATATATATATATATATATATATATATACATACACACTTACTTTATTGTTTGTATTGATTTCATGATTAATCTTATAACATAAAAAATATTCCATAACAAAAGCAACCTGCCTGTCTGTGCCAGAAACGATTTCGAGTTGTGGGAACGTTTGTAAATTCGCGTATTTTAATTTTTCATGTATTTGCTTGTGAAATGAAATCGCAGTAACAAAAGGTTAGGCTGCCAATGAAAACTTTTATCTTTGAAATCAAATTCATATGCAGACAATGAAGTCATATTCAAATTGAATCAGTTTATTTGTAATACACCAGAATATGAAAAAGCAAATTCTGATGTTGGAAGGGGTATTCACGTAATCTGTAAATGTAATGTGAATAATTCGTTAGTCTTGAACGGGATGAAAGAGAGAAACATATGGCGATGCTTCCCTTTGCCTTGGTGGATATTCTGTCTATTCACCTGGGCCAGATTCTCTCTCTCTCTCTCTCTCTCTCTCTCTCTCTCTCTCTCTCTCTCTCTCTGTGTGTGTGTGTGTGTGTGTCTGTTATTTCTTTAATTGTAATTGCAATGCGGAACCTCTTTCTACCTTCTGTTTTAAGTCACGTTGGAGATATTTCTGAAATGGGGCTTTGGATAAATAAAAATATGAAATGATGAAAGAAAATATAAAATATAGTCTTGAAATATTTCCAAGTGTAACCTTAAAGAAGGGTGTCTAACGGCCGCGAACTTCACTCTATAAACGAAATGTCAGTCACATTTTCAAGACTGCAGATCCATAAAAGTATTGTATATCTTAATGTGGATAAGTGTTTCGTGGTGAGGCAGGCTGAATCATATACGGAATTTTCTGAAATGTTCACTGGGTCATGTTTCCCTTACAATATACCAAATCACCGCAGGGTAGTGTTGCAGCTTGCATTAAGAGACTAGAGAATGAAGTCAGGGCACTGTATAAAGAATATGGAATAATTCTGCAAAATATGTCATAGTTCCTGTTTTGTATGAAATTGACTATGGAAGAATAAATCGAAGAAGTTGCGTGTAGCATTACAGCCTTGCTTGGCTTAGCTGTCTGATCTCATTATAAAGTTATTTTTTATTGCTTTTTCTATTGATTTGATGCTAAAGTTACAAGCGAAAGTCTCAAATTCCAATAGAAAACGGGGATTCTCGGTTATATTTTGTTTTATATTGACAGAAGAAACATTTACATATCTCTTGGTAGATGACATAGTTGATGCTATTATTTGGAAACAAAATCCTCGCGGTGTTCCTACATAGGTAAAACGAGCAGCCTGAGGCATGAACTTTAAAGTTGAGAAACTGAGAAACAAAGGGATTTGTCCTTTCGAATGGATTTACAATTTTGAGATAATTTTTTCTTTTAAAGAGAACGACGTAAGTAAACTTCGTTGATATTAATGAAACAAGTGAAAAATTTCGGATAACTTGATAAGTCAGTAACAACTTCTCGTGTTCCTTCTGTATGTTTAGCATCGTTTCACTTGTTTTGCATGAGCAGCTGTTGTATTAAGAAAGAGGGTAATTTTATTATATACTTAGAACCTGTAGAACTAATTGTATGTCTCCTACACGAAGCTGTATATGCCATTTGTTCATAAAAAAAAATTAAATGTGGATGAACAAATTTGAAAGTTTTTGGAAAAATAATTTCATTAATAAAATGAAAATCCTCTCTGTTCAGACTTATGAGATGAAGTACAGTATTAGCTGTCGATAGAGATGGAAAAATTCCAGGATTTTCCTCTCACGAACATTGAGAAAATCCCGAATATTTTAAGCCTCTTTAAACCCCTTTCTTTGTGAAGACATTACCTTGCTTTCATAAGGGAACCACAAAGTTGTTAAAGGGTCGGGTGCTTTGTAAAGCATTGCATACAGAAAACATCTGTTTGTTCCGAGTTAACAGAGGACGACGAAGCTACAGCCAGAAACGAAACAGCTTCAGGTCTCTTGATATTAAGTGGATAGTTTTTCAAAAGCTACATTGTGTTATGATAAGAGATGATTATTGCGATGTACATAAAGTGATCTATACGACTGAAGTTTTAATGGAAGCTTAAATAAGCCCCATCTCTTAATCACAAGGTATATTCGAGCAGTGATATCCGTATCCTAGTCGTTCAGGGTTCTCCTCTCCAGATAATAAATGTTAACAAATAAGAAACATTGCATACATACTGAATGTGAAAGGGGCGCAAGAGATGCTGTTGAGCCAAAGGAAAGTTTTTGTGAATATAATGCACTCAGATCCCGGAGAACATAGAATGTCAGAGTATAGAATGTCAGCCTGTTAGAATATTTGTTGAAATTCATATTCAGGGCCATGAACACTACATGTTGGGGAAAACTTTCATGCTTTCAATACGTCATGATATATATATATATATATATATAATATATATATATATATGTATATATATATATATAATATATATATATATATATATATATGTATATATATATATAGATATATATATATAGTAAAATGAGTAGGAATTTATCAGGAATTCGTTTCATTCAGACCGGGGATAGTATTTATTATTGGTTATATCCAGTTTGTAACGTCTTTCATGTACAGCAATAATAATTATGTAACATAGTTACCTCGTCTTTAATTCGTTAACAACCTTGCTTTAAGGAACTTTGTTATACGATCTGCGATGTTAAAAGTGAGCGTCCGCTTGCAAAGCTACGGGCTGCTTTTTGAGCAAGAGCCCGTGCTGGCATAAGGCCAGCTTAATCAACAACGACAACGTGCAAATCAGGCCTGATAGTTAATTTCGAGTAGAAGCGTCAGTCCTCTTGTTTTATGTTTTTGCTAAGCATCCAATTTGTGGGAAAACAGAAAATGTCAAGATGCTTTATATAGATTATTTGTATTTGGTATTTCATAAGGAAAACTTTTTCTACAAAAGGAATAAATTGTTTATCAGAATAGTTTCCACTGCTGTGTTTATTTATTGAGTATTGTTACTTACTACATGCCCTTAGACAGTAAGACTCGCGCCTGAGCAATTGCTCAAAGCAGAAAAATTAATATTTCATAAAGTATGCTATGTTCTCTCTTACAAATAAAAAATAAAATTGCAACTTTCGTAAATAGTATCGGGTAAAAACGAAAAGACACTCATGTTAATTACAGTATCTGTAATCTCTCTCTCTCTCTCTCTCTCCTCTCTCTCTCTCTCTTTCTTTCTTTTTTTGTGTGTGTGCGTAGCATCGGGAAAATTAACCTGCTCTTTAGCAAACCGTTAATGATAATGTTTACCGCATGTAACCAGCAAATGGGGAAATTCTATTCTAATGCAACTGAAATCCGAATAAGATGTAAACAAAGGAGGAGAGGAAAGACTTTGTTGTCCCCTTGGCCCTGTTAATACCAGGCTTTTCGCCTGTTGTGCTGGAATCCCATTATCCTAATTAATTACTCTCTCATCCGTTCCACAAACAGGGAAAGTGTCTTTGCAAAGGTCGGAGATCCATCACATTGTTGTGTTAGATAATAAATGCAAAGTTAATTCCCTTCCGTAATTCAGAAAAAAAGAAGAAAAAAAAAACACGAGGAAAAGAGGAAGGGAAAAAGGCGAGCAGAGAACACCAGATGATGATGGCCATAAATTTGGGGTTTAACACGCCACTTCCCTGCAAAGAGAGCCGAAAAGATAAAAAGGGCTCTTGGGGAGGCTTCGCGTGAGCCTCCAGCGGCTAAGAAGTTGTCTTCAGTACCTGCGTTTACTTGCCGTTGATCACTCCAGAGTGATCACCCCTACAGGAAGATTTTGAACCAATTTATATGAAATCATGTACAAGTCAGCCTTGTTATGAATACTTATCACATCACCATGATTCAAATAAATCATTCGAGCTACAAATGTCCTTTAATATCTAATTCACTCTACCTCTGAACTGATATATTTTCATATATGTACCAAGGGGGAATTTTTAGTTGATAATAATTTCGTCCCCCCATGGGATCGAACCACCGTCCAGTTGGACGGGAAACGAAATCAGAAACGGACAGTGACGCTACCGAGTCTGCTAGCATAGAGGCTATAAGTTTATATCGATTCTGACCATTACAAATCACCGCCGATCTCGGTGTTTTCGTAATTAGAATCGACATGAAACCCCCTCAACCATTCATATCGATTCTAATTACGAAAACGCCGAGATCGACGGTGATTTGTAATGGTCAGAATCGATATAAACTTATAGCCTCTCTGCTAGCAGACTCGGTAGCGTCACTGTCCGTTTCTGATTTCGTTTCCCATCCAACTGGACGGTGGTTCGATCCCATGGGGGGACGAAATTATTATCAACTAAAAATTCCCCCTCGGTACATATAAGAAAATATATCAATTCCGAGGTAGAGCGAATTAGATATTAAAGGACATTTGTAGCTCGAATGATTTATATGAATCACGGTGATGTGATAAGTATTCATATATATATATATATATTATATAATTTTATAATAATAATAATTGCTGGAAATAATTTCAAGTAGTTGTTCTCTCCTTTTGCTATCGGTTACTAACTTTTCCTCTCCATCCTTGCATATCTTTTATGTTTATTTTCCATTTATATCTAACGTGTCATTTCAAAGCTCAACAAGTTGCAACATTTATGTATATAAATGCCTGTCTTATTTCTCGTAAATTAATGTTGAAAGTAATTATAGTTTTACTAGTGTTGTCGTTCGCTACTGCTAAATCAAAATGTGTCTGCCAGTGTAGCTCTCTTCCCCTAAAGAAAATGATGGGTTAAAATGCGGTACAAAGTTTGAAACAATATTTATCTAGATCTTGGTTAGAACTGTGCGTCGTCGGCGAAAGGCGTCGGTATTGGATTAGGGATTAGGAAGTCAGTTAGCCAAACACGGCAGCACTTTCTCTTGGGAAATCGTGTTGCAGCTGCCATCCCATTAGTGTGCTGTCGCTTCAGGAGAAGGCTGTGACCTTCCTTCGGAAAAGGTGGAGGAAAATACTTGATTGAAGTTCGTCTCTTGCGCTAGAAACGAGGAAATACATAATTACCGTTAATTGTTTCAGGTTCAGACAACAAGGCTTGGCGCATGTATATGTTCCAGTGTCTTCAAGGGTGGTTAAAGAGGCTAGTCGATAAGACTTAACCTAATTTTACGTTGAAATATCACCACCATTATGAATCATTGCATTTCATTTGCTTTTCTTAAGGCATTTGCACCCATTTTTATCGGTCTGTTTTAACATAAATGATTTCACTTGTCTTTTTATGGAAAAGTAAACTGTCCACATACAGGGGTCATATGAACTTGGTTTTGCACTTACTTACGTGTATGTATAGCGTTACAGTGGCTACACTGAAAAAATGTTCTGAAAAACTATTAACATTATTAGGGTTTCTTCTGCATATTAAGCAACGTGACCAAACACCAATTAGTCAGAGCAATCGATTGCATTTTGTGCGGATAGAATCAGCCCAGTATGTTGGCAAAGCCTGAACCGTGATTCAATAAATGAGGATGAAATCGCATTGCAAAGAAGGATATGCTTTAAGAAACTAGTAGTATTTCCAAAAATTGGGACAAATATATATATAAAAATAAAAGCCATTCTTTACACTGAAACGATTACCGGTATATTCCTTATCTTAGACAGGAAAATTCTGGCCATTCTTTTAAAAATAGAATAGGGAAGAAGAATTATACGATGGTGTGATTTGAAATAAAAAATCGGTGGTATACCAATATCCCACATGGTTATGTCTAGTTCTTTAGTGGACGAGTGGGTTGCATACTCGCCTTTGATTTGGTAACCCGAGTTCGGCCTCCTCCCGCTCTGCCAGTGTGGAACCAGAGGGATTTATATCTGGTGATTAGAAATTTATTTCTCGATATAATGTGGTTCCGATCCCACAAAAAGCTGTAAGTCCCGTTGCTAAGTAACCAATTGGTTCCTAGCCCACGTAAAATTAACTAATCCTTCTATGCGCAACAGCTGACCTGAAGACAATGAATTTCCATTGGATATCGGAGGGTGAGAAATGAAATTTCTATATAAAGGCTTATTTTTTCCACTTCATTTCAGAATTCTATTTGTGTAGAATCGCGTGAATTTTGTTACATATCAGTACTGCAATTTTCCAAATAGGATTTTTTTTTTTTTTTTTTTTTTTTTTTTTTTTTTTTTTTTTGAACAACCCACTATAGCAGTTTACTTCGTCAACAAAATATGCGAGTCCCCAAACTCACAACTTTTAAGTTCTATGGGATTTTTTTTTTTTTTTTCGTGACAAAACATCTCTAGGAATCTTTCTAGTTTTATGTGAATTCTCTTCGTGATAAAAACATTTCTAGGAATAAAGAGAAGCAAATTAGCTTTACTTTAAAATCTATGTGCACAGTATTTCCTCGGCACATCAAAGACATATATTTCAACAGTGATATATCCGGGGCTTCTTTCTTAGACCGTAACCCAACGTGGCATCGTGTATATGTTACAGTAAATATGTGAAATCAGGAACTTCATGATATCGCCAGGGAATATGTGAAATGACCAATTCGCTTAGGAACATTGATCCTCCGATGGCTAGTACTAAGCACGTCTAACGATTGATTCATGTACACTTTCTCGCCGTGTTTAGTATTGGCCCCTAAGGGGTCAAATGTGTTTGGCCTTGTTTAGTACTAGCCCTCGGGGACCGAATGTTCCTAATGAAGCGAATTGGTCATTTCATATATTCCCCAGGGATATCATGAAATGCCTGGATTTCACATATTTATTGTAACATGTTTATGAGAGCGATTTCTCTGCAACTCTCCCGAAGTATTACACTTCTTCGCACTGCATTGTTGGAGTCTGACATGTAGCCATGTGTCAGTGATTCTTTTCAGAACATTCTAGTATAAGGATTTAATTTTCTCTCTCTCTCTCTCTCTCTCTCTCTCTCTCTCTCTCTCTCTCAGATGTAGGTCAGACATTGTTTTCGTGTTTATGGCATAAAATCTAAAAAGGCGATCTTTCTCCCATCGTTGATAATAAATTTCATGTATATATGCACACAGTTCATACGCACCTTCAAACATTCATTAATTATCAGATTTCGATTTATGAATAGTGACGAAGGTGTCATTAACACAAGTCAAAACGGCGGACGCATTCTCTCTCTCTCTCTCTCTCTCTCTAGAATATGGCTAAGTGCGTTCCGCTAAGCCTAAAAACAGTTGCATCCCCTCAGCCCGGTTTGTGTGTCAAGATTAAAGCGGGCGTCGAGAGATCTACCTAACGTACAATCTTTTACGGCGATTTAGCGGTCGGGGGATTTACTCAATGGAGGGAGGATTCGTCAGGATTTATTGCTAATCACCACGGGGAATCCCCGGTCTTGAGAGAACAGTTTATCAGGTTTGAGAAGACTTTCTTCAGTTGATTTCTTTCTGGGTCGGGATCAGAGAGAGATGGCTCTCTCGCTTGTTTCTGGTTGCAGATGGCTGGCACCTAGTTAGCGGACATTTCAACAGATACCATAGCCATCTCTCTCTCTCTCTCTCTCTCTCTCTCTCTCTCTCTCTCTCTCTCTCTCTCTCTCTCTCATTTTGGAAAATATTCGGCCTAAGATGTCATTGTTTATATTTGATCGGTGGCATTCCATTGGTGACGACGACTTTTTATTCTTTTATTATTTTTTTTTTATGTTACTATGATTATTATATTGATGAATGCGACAGTAGCTTTATTGCAAACATACTAAAGAAAGCAGCTTGAGTTACTTCCCTTAAATGCGTAAATGGAAACGACATGTTGAGGGAAAAAAAAGAAAGAAAAAAAAATTCGTGCCAGCTAGAAGCGAAGTTTTTGTATTGGAACTGTGTTTTAGTACGAGATTATTTCACCCGATTCCGTGATTGTCCGGGATCCTTTTGCTTTTACACCTAAAAGCAACCTTGTCAAAAATGGATGTTCATGGATGGTTAAAAATTTAGCTCAGCCTGCATCACTGACTTTGGTCCACCAAAAGAATTCCATTCAAGAGAGTTCCCTCTTACTTCCTCAGCCTTCCCCTAAAGGAAAAAAAAAATCTAAAAGAAAAAAAAAATGTAAGGAAGTAGCCTGGTGTCAGAATTTTTAAGTAGATAGAGAAAGGGGCAGAGAGACGATCTGGACGCAGGCAAGCACTCATAGGGAAAAAGGACTGGTGAGGGACCCCTATTCATGTAATCTTTCAAATGCACTGAAGTTAAGGCTTGGCGAAGGGATCAACAACACTGTGGATGACGTTTTCTATTCAGAGAGAGGAGAGGGGAAACTGCACAAAATCAATGGCATACGAGGGGAGAATGGCATGTCCCTGAAAATAAAAGAAGGAAGGATGAAAGAAAAAGTATTATGATTCTTCGTTTCAATTTGAGCAAACCTTTGTTTTATGTGTTATTTGAAAATAGAGTGCCGGATAATGAATGGTGAAATCCTCTGGTCTTTGGAATAAGAGTTACTAATGGTCAAAATAGCAGTGATGCGAAGGACCCGAGTAATTAAAAAGATATAGTTTTTTTTCACTCGCCCGCCAAATACCAGACAAAAAACGAAACGTGTCACGGTATCTTTACAGGATATTCTTAAATGTTATCTCTTTTGTATCCTTTGAACAAATCTTTAGTCTCTTTTGCTGCCCAATTCTAGTCTGATTTCTGCAATAAGTAGAACTTGATAAAAATACTTGAAATTATCCTATAATCTGTTCTTAGCATTTCAGTGGCAATTTACCTTAAATTCATTCATGTGTGAAGTCTTTTACCAGAAAACCTTACTATATAACTG
>NC_061088.1:81793087-81818087 GCF_015104395.2 Macrobrachium nipponense
GGGAGGTCCAGGTTATTAAGAAAAGGAAGATGGTGGTGTATTTCATGGGTTTTTGAAACATGTATATGAGAATTTTAGAAGTAAATGGATAGAGGTGTACGGGGTGGGGGGCGGTGAAGTATGGACATAGGAAACACTTATGAAAAAGTCAGTGAAAGAAGCATTGTAGATGGCAGTGAGGACATAAGGCACAGAGGATGGTTGTACAGTGTGATCAAAAGATTCTGTGAAGGAAGCAAATCGTCTCTCATACCATGAAGGCAGGAGAGTGACTGACTGGTTGGGTGTAAAAGAAGGTCTGAGATTTGGACGTTTTACGAGTTCATGGTTGTTTAATATATTCATGGAAAAAGTGATTTCAGAACTTAGAGAAAGGATGTTAAGCATACGTTTAATGGTGTAGGATGAGAATATATATATATATATATATATATATATATATATATATATATATATATATATATATATATATATATATATATATATATATATATATATATATATATATATATATATATATATATATATATATATATATATATATATTATATAATTCATAAACATTTGCCAACCGAATTGACCATACCCTCTATTCTTGTGTAATTACCAAAATCAAAGTATTTTCTCATTTCTTTAAAGATTAAAGCTTATACTATTCGACTTCAACTTCCCATTCTGGTTCCTTACATATTTCCTCATAATGCGAACATCATTTTTTTTCTTATCGGGCCATTCTATTCACCTCCGCGGCACCAAAGCAGGAAGTAAGAAAAAAAGATAAAGATATTGGAAACAGAAACGAAAAAGAGAAAGAAACAAAAGGCGGGGCCTGCTGACACAAAGGGACTCGTCCTCGCTTCATTTTGCTGCAGAACCTTAGGTGGGGTTTCTCCTGAATGTCCTTTAGATAACATTTGAATAGGTGGGAGAAGCATTAAGGCTTGGTAAATTCTCTCTCTCTCTCTCTCTCTCTCTCTCTCTCACACACACACACACACACACACACACACACTCATGTTACATATCACAATATTTATTAACAGTTGGTCATATATTTATCAACTTCATTAACAAATGCGTATGTTCCATATTCTTTTTCTGACTAATTTCCGGAAACTCGTATAATTGACGACGAAAAGCAACACTTGCTTAACCTAAATGATTGAAAACTGTTATTGGACTGAGCCTTATGCCGAGCGTATATCCATGAGTCTTTTATAGTAGTCTATACTTTTTGGTAGTTTGTCCTCTCCGTATGCTAACGAAATTTGCTCTTTCCGGAGTTTAACCAACTTACCTTCAACATTTCCATAAACAGCTTTGGGCTCATTAAAGAACGTATGGCCGCTATGGAATCTTCCTTAGTTATTAATACACTTAATGTGCTTGACTTTTTCCTCTCTTCAGATTCAAAGGTTCCGGCACATATTGCTTGAAATTCGGCCTCTGTGTCGTCTCAGTTACTTGGGATTTTGTTGTTGATCCCGACCTTCCCCTTAATCTGAACAATCGCAAGAGGCAAGAGACAAGTAGTACAATGTATTTAATACAGACGCAGTTCATCTAATTTTAGCTACTGAGCACCTGTTGATGATTCAGCTCATACTCTGTTCCTTACAGAAGTGGATCCTTAATTTCCTAACTCTCTCTCTCTCTCTCTCTCTCTCTCTCTCTCTCTCTCTCTCATTAGGAACTTAGATGTTACTGTCGACTACCAACTGCCTATCCACCCCAATAATCTACGTGCTTTAATAGAAGGCTTTGTGTCGTTAGTCATTATTATTTTTATAACAAAACAAACGAAGTTCATTATACTATTTGACTACTCTTTTTCATTATGCCTCGTTAGCCACTCGGTCTCATTATTTCTTTTGACCACTCGTTTTAACATCTTGAACCTCAAACTCTTAGTTTGTTTTTCCTTTTCGTTCGAAGGAACGGACATAAAGACGATTCAGGACTAGAAAGATAACGAACATTTGTATTGCTCTTACTTTCTGATGTTAAGAATACCTTCATCGGAGTTGAGTTATCCCTTCTTTGACTTTGCATTGAAAGGTCGAATGTCTTCTAGGCAGAAGATACTTGTGCAGACGTTACACCATGGTCCTTAATTGACTGTCTGATATGTCCTTTGTCAATAGATGTGTCCTCGGAAATCCTTGTAGCTAGAGGGGAAAATATTCCCTCTTATTTTTCTTGTTTGTATGATTTGCAGTCTTTACTGAACACAGAGGAAGTACATAATCATACACGCACATATTTTAAATACATGATATACATACACAAACACACACGAGCGCGCACATAAATACACACATATATATTATGTATTTGAGTGTTATATGCACGAAAGAACTCAAAGGAAAAATTCAAAAGAGGACGAATTCTTGACATATTGACATAAAAAAAATAAATAGAAAAAAATGGTCGTGAAATTTCACATTTAAAAAAAAAATAAATAAGACTTGAGAGAAAACTTTCCTGAAGACTTGCTTCGTAATGAGGAATTTTCGTCACAGGAGCCGGATGTCGAGGGTGACTAGTTCATCAGATCTCGAGTCCTGAAGGGCTCTCCCTCGCGACCCCAAGGACCACTCGAGGCCACTAAAACTTTCCACGAGCTGGTGATGAATTCCTATCACTCACCTCGCGCTGATGCCTTCTTCTTGCTTCTTCTTCTTCTTCGTATTTTCTTCTCATCATTAGCGCTTCCTTCAAAATTATTCGCCTCGTCTTTTGCCTTCTTTCGTCCAGAGGCTTCAAAAGAGATCTCACAATTTTTACTCTTGCTCGTCTTCGTGTTTATAACTTCTGAAGAAGAAATTAATTATGCCTGCGTCAAAGTATCGACGCTTTGTTATTTACTTGTACTTCATTTATGACTTTTATTGAGAGAGAGAGAGAGAGAGAGAGAGAGAGAGAGAGAGAGAGAGAGAGAGTGAGTGAGTTACAACAGTGTGATTGCTTATCAGAAACGAAGGAAAATAGTGACTTATTTCATTAGAATGGTGATGTACCCTTTCTTCTCGTGAATAACATCACTCTCGCTACCAAGTAAGATTATCAGAATGTAAAATCTTTTTTTCACCAAAGGAAAAATATATAGCAGTTGTTTTGTGGTATGGTTTCCATCTCTTTTCTACACTGTAGATATTGCATTGTTGCATCTGTTCTTTCGAGTAATGTTGCATCTTAAACTTTATTTTTTTTCTTTTATTTGACCTATCATTCAAATTAGTCGATAGTAAACAGGTTTCCAATAGATTTATATTCATAAACATTTCTAGAAGTGGTTCGTTCGTAGGAATTGGAGATCTGTCACGATATAAATTTAATCCTTTTACGGTAAAAGTAATTTTAGTGAATTTTTACATCTTATGAAGTGGTGCGTTCGTAGGAATTGGAGATCTGTCACGATATAAATTTAATCCTTTTACGGTAAAAGTAATTTTAGTGAATTTTTACATCTTATGTCAAAGGAGCTGATCTCTTTTGTCAAGCTGCTTTGAGGATTTCGAGATTGAAAGGGGTTTGTGTATTTTGCATTGACTTTTACGTATAATGTTTCATCTGATTATTTAAGTGGATGCAAAGATATATGAACAGTTGCTTTTTTTCTCGGAATGTGAAGTGATAAGCCTTCTATGTTGTTGCTGTTGTTGTTGTTGTTGTTATTTTTATTTTTATATTTTTATTTTTTTCTCCCTTGCATTGAACAGAAATGGTTACTATAAACCTCTGCCTGACTAGTAAGAAGACCATAATGACTATTGATAACCGTGTTGACGTCAAAGAAGGAATTGCTTGGGAAAATAGCCATAGATTAATCGGGCTTGATAATATTACATTAAGGAAAAGGATCCTGTCATGCAGGTAACAGTTTACTTTTAGTTTACTTTTAGTAGACGTAATAATGGAATAAAATGAAATTAAATAAATTAGTATGAAAATTAGCATGAACATTCCTGGGAAGTTAGGAAGTTCTTCATGATTCTATTACGATACTGTCGCCAGATGTTTGTTCTTGGGGCTATTACCGAAAAGATATTGTATCGGGGAACTTTCAGTTACGTAGTCTATTACTCAAAGTGGGCTTGTAGTATCTCACGGCCGCAGAAACACTGACTGCCAGAGCTCTCTCTCTCTCTCTCTCTCTCTCTCTCTCTCTCTCTCTCTCTCTCTCTCTCTCTCTCTCGTTTACTTGGAAAGCGACCTACATAGAAAACGATCATTGACTGGGATTTTCATAAACAGATTCCAAAATAATTGATAATGGGTACTCCTTAAAAACTCCACGATCTGAAGTTTATGTTGCGGAAGGTCATTGTTAGTGTCTATTTATACTTTATTAAATTTCTGAATAATAAAGATAAATCTGTAAAGCTAATTGTATAAGGCTCCCGGATATATATATATATATATATATATATATATATATATATATGTATACATATATATATATATATATATATATATATATATATATATTATGTATATATGTATATATGCATATATATATATATATATATATACATGTATATATATATATATATATATATATATATATATTTTATATATATATATATATATATATATATTATATATATCTGATCCCTTGTATGTAGCCTGAAGAAACGCTGATTAATTGGGGATTATATGGTTGCAGATGATGTATCCAGAAAACACTCCTTACATTGTAGTTTCCTTGTTTAGAATTGTATTCTTTTTATCTAAAGTTGTACGTTGGAAAACTAATTCTTTTTTTAAATTTGCATCTTTTTAACGATGTTTCTATTTATGAAGAAAGTAAGAAGTCATTCTTGTTATTTTAGAGCTAATTCGTCATTTATCAAGAGTATTTTCTGTTCTGTTTACACAAACGACTTGAGAAAGTAGATTTACGTTTTCCGTATGAAATAATTGTTATTTTACGTTCTCATCGTATGGAAGAATTACTATCATTTTCCTACGTCGCCAACTGAAGAATGATTATTACTTTCTATGAATGTTTTATATACAAAACTTTGAATTTATTTTTAAAACCCTTGTTAAGTAAGTAGTTCTCGTAACAAGAGAACCACATTGCCAATTTTCGCCTAGGTATACCTTGTCTTCTTATATTGTAAATAATTAAGTCTCTATGAATATATATATATATATATATATATATATATATATATATATATATTTTTTTTTTTTTTTTTTTTTTTTTTAGCAGCAAGGGTGAGTTCGAGAAGAAACGTTACTGGTTAAATTCGTAATACACACTAGAGATCGAATTAGTGGCTTTCGTAGTAACTGATAAGAATGAAAGTCGAGCTTTACCAGTTCAAGCAGCCTCTAGGATTACATTTACCTCCACTTATTTGAATAAAATCCACCATAATATCCACAGGATCAGTTGACGCAACCCTTAAGATTTTACTTTTGAAATCACAGTTCTCTTTTGGCATTTTAAGAATAGCGTTTTGTAGATATAAGAGCTCACAAATACACAACTGAGAACTAAAGTTGTAGAATGGGATGAACCAAGTGGTTTTCTGTGTTGAGATATTCAGTGTAGGATAGTTATGCATTGTTGCATTCATATATATATATATATATATATATATATATATATATATATATATATATATAATTTATATAATTAATTTATAAAATACTCTTATACGCATGTACGTTAGTCTATAACATCATCAGCAGGTGAATATTTGACAATAATAATCAAATCTGTAGTTAATTCCGTAATGAACCTGACTAGTTGCACTTTACATTACAAAACGCATTTTGAAGAGGTTTTAAGCATTAAGATTACTATGACATAATTATTTAATTATGTAACCACTGTCAATTACTGAAGTGTTGTGTAATGAATGCCATCTTATTCAACTCCATTTTTAACCTCCGGCCAGTGCACTTTGCTGTCCTTGCTCTGAAGAGCAGAGCAGGAGTTGCACGTGGCGCGTGTGGAATTATTCGCCGAAATTGGAGCAAAGTGTGCATATCGAATTTTATAAGAAGAGGTGAAACAGCGCGGTTGAGGAATTATCCAATGCGTTGAAAGAATTCCCAATATTTTTTATTATATGTCCGTTGTTATGTTAGCATTGATCCTTCTCAGTTATTAATGTTGTCGGCATTTTTGCGATGTAGCTAATATGTTCCATTTCATGCTCGCGTTTTAATATATTATACCGATGGTAGATGGAAGAGACTCATTGAAAACGGCGACCCCGAATAGGAATAAAGCTGGGAAGAAGAAGATTTACCCAAATGTGTCCTAAAGATGTACTTGGCCTGAAATCAAATGTCATTACTGCATTCTGTGCAAATAATTACTACTGATTTGATTCAGTATTATAGATTAGGAGTTTGTCGTATTCCAAATATATTTATTATCTTTGAAAAAATTTGGTTTAATTAAGCGTGAGCTATTTTTCCTCACAATGTAAAGTGGTCTTGCTTTGCAAATATTCATTTTTCAAAACTCAATTAGTGACTTTTTTTATGTGCTTCATTACTTTTGTTTCATCTTTAACCTTCCTCAATATAGGAAATGAACACAACCAGTGTGTTTATAATACAGAGACAAATAGGGGATATTTAATCTATCCAATTAATTTTTTTCCCTCCGATGTCTTCTACACCCGAATGCCAATAAAATGACAAACACTCAATAATTCCAAAGTGGATCTTGAAGAGCCCGGCCTCTCGACGTCTCAAGTGACAGGAGAGCCTGTTAATGTATTCTGAACCGGATGTGTACTTAATATGTAGATGAAGACATGGAAAATATATTTTCCGCGCGGCGTAAGCAGTGGGTAGTGTTAACAATCGCTCAGCTGCTAGTAGCGTTCTAGGTTTTGTCTATTTTTTGGTCTCCTATTGTATATTCATTTCACTTCCTGCGTGTGTGACTTAAGTTCATAAACTTTTCAGACATTTTGAAAGCGAGTTGCTGTAGCAGAGAGTAGAACTGGGCAACATTTTGGAACTTTAATCCCAAATGACTAAAGTATCAGAACAACCAAAGGTTATCTTGTTTTGCACCAGAAACAGTATCTGTCTGTGCCAATCAAAGACAGGCTCAAAGATATGAAATCTGAAACTGGACGACTGTGCCCATGTTTTCCCCCGTGTGCAATATTAGGAAAACCGGAAGGTTATCGCTTAGCAGATTTACATAGTGATAATACTAGGATAATGAAATGATCCACTAAAGTATATTTCATTCATGACATAAACATAAACCTTTGTGGGTAGTTTCGAAAGGTGTTTCTAAGAAAACTTTCCCAATACAGTTTCAGTTCATTTGATTCTGAAGCAATCCCGAAGGATTTGTTCGAACTATTTCTTTATTAAATAAGCCGTTTGATAATAATGATGATCATGATCATGAATTCATTATTATATCCACATCACTCTCTCCCAAGAAGTATTTGCGACTCTGCTGATATGCTGAGAAATTCAATCCAAAGAAGTTTGAACGGAAAAGCGATCTCATATTTTACATAATGAATAAATGAAATCTCCCATAGGTACCTTCTATCATTTTCGGGGAAAAGGAAACAACCACTTCCGGCGATTTTGCCTGAAGGTGATGATCCAAGTGAGACTGCTTGGCTCCATACAAGGGGACAACATTCCAGCAGAATAAAATATCTCAGCAGGTGACGTTAATACCATTAACTTTGCAGGTACACGAAGTCTTACGAGCATTGCCCATTTTCCTGGTAGTATTACAAACCAACTCTTTCGGCCAGGCCTTTGCGAGTTAAGTATTTTCACTTGAGTGATCTAATTAAATTACACTATAACAATAAATTAAGTGCTCAGAAAAAATAAAGCTTAGAATCTACGAGTAGTACCTCAGTGCTCAAATATATAAAAATTAGGAATACTTCAGAGAATAATTCGCTGTAATTGCAATTACTGTATTGCATTTATAATTGTATACAGAAACATCTACAAAAGAGATAAGGTCATAATGTAAGAATGGCCTCTCTTTTGTTAGGAGCCATTGTATACGTGTTGCTTACATCCACTACGTTTCATGTGCAGTGCATGTTATTCAGAGCGACTGCAAGAGGCAAGAAAATTTTTGAAAAGTATAAAGGAGATATAAACTTAAAACATCAAAGAGGCCACAGACTTCTCGTTCACTTATTTATCATACACGACCTCATTCAACAGTGATGAGGGGAAGAAAATACCACCTTTTCCTGATGTGAGGTTTCACCTAAGAAACGTAAGTCAATATACACCAACGTGCAGCGCAGATCAAGCATTTTCCTTACTTTCTCATTTATTGTTATTCCCGTACAGGGGATTCCATAGGTAGTGCATTCCTAATTCACTCGTTTCTTTCATTAAATGGAAACTTATGATTTACATAGACAAAAACAATAAGCCATCAACATGAACTTATTAGTCCTCTCATATCTCAGATGCATCCACTTGGATGGGACTTATTCTAAGGTAACTATAAACAGAGTGCAAATTTTAAGGTACATAAATCACTGAATGGAAGAAACTGTGCCATATTGTTCACCTCGTCATCTACACATTAATCCCATATTATGCCTGCAGATTCGCAGGGTAAACCTTTACGAATGAATTTTTGCCGTTAACTCGCTATTTCCCGGATACATGGATTCAGGATAATTATTTCAATTAAAATAATAAATCATTATTTCATCAAACCTAAATCTCACACACATGCACTATATCAGTGTTGGTTTGTTCACTTAACTCAAAAGGTAGTCTGTGTGAACAGTGGTAAGTTGTACAAGAATTGAACTAATGTTATGGAAATCATGTATTTCAATAGAAAAAAAACTTCCTTCCTGTCCTCACTATCATTCAAATATCAAATTATTCTAAGACTTCAAGAAAGTTTGTAAATATGATTCATAGATAAAGCACTTCATTTACAACCAAAGTTTATCTGAATGTGTTGGATTCGCGGTTATGCCTGCAGAGTTTAGCAATCGTATACGACAATTAATTACGTGGTTAACTTTACTCATATGGTCATGCCAGTAACACCTGAACAAGATAACATGCAGTTACTACAAAGCCAGTAACATTTCACAAAGATAACATGCAGTCAGATACTACTACAGTGGCAAATCTTCTCACCAAAATATTACCGATGACTTAAAGGTAAAACACTCAGCGCCAAGTCTCCTAAGGCTACGAAAGAGTAATAAGGGGCATTCAGTACTTCCTGTTGATGACTGCACCATACAAGCTGTTCTCGCTGTCTTGGGCCGAATTTGCCCTTGCAAAATTTCCGAGTCCCTGGGAATGGTTAGCGGGGTTGGTTGTGGGTCCTGCAAGATACGAGCATTCGATATCTGAATAGATATTGCCTTTGCATGGGTATTTTTATTTGGTAACACTATAGCAGCAGCACTGATCCCTACTTTGGTCCAATGAACATTCAGACTGGCTATACGAATCACCGATAAACATTTGTTACTTTAATATACTAGCAGCTACAGCAGAATTGAGTACTTTATACTTAAGAGCTACAGCCAAATTTATTATTCTACATAGCAGTTACAGACAAACATATTCTACATAACAGCTACAGCCAAATTTGTTATTCTACATAGCAGCTACAGCCACTTTATTATTCTACATAGCAGCTACGGCCAATTTATTATTCTACATAGTAGCAGCCACGGCCAAATTTATTATTCTACATAGCAGCTACAGTCAAATGTATTATTTTATACATAGCAGCTACAACAAAATTTATTATCCTACATAGCTACAGCAAAATGTATTATTTTATACATACCAGCTACAGCGAAATTTATTATTTCTCATCCTAGCTACTATATTTGAAAATCCATCTAGATTTCGAATGTTTGATTTCTAGCCTTACAACATTTAAACTTGTACTTATGCGTTTTATATAATCTTTTACCACAAGTGTGCAAGAATGACTTTGGAGGCAGAATGACATAAAATTGATATCTGCTATACCGAATGAAATGCTTCCTTTCAAAGCTCAATTTCTGGAAATATCTGTCTTGAAAAAGTATGGAGAAGAACATGAACAATAGTTTAACCTGTAGCAACGTAAATTTTCAATTTTTGATATCAGTAAGGAACTAAAATGACTAGGATGCACTACCTTCGTCGCTGCGTCTTGAACAGATCTTGCGGAGGCCAAATCTTATCACAAAAAATTTATTGATAAGTAGTGACAAGGCCAAAAGAACTCCGAGCACTGTTGTCACAGTGTTGTTACACCCGCCAGTCGTCGAGTGGGAGTGAGCTTCCTCGTTGGTAGGACTTAGTTCCTTACCTGTTATGAAGATAAAAGGAATTTACAGATATGATATCTACGCATAAAAAAAAAATCCAGCGAGATCTGAAATTGCAACCTATTAGTGAGTGAATTCCATTTTAAAATATGACAACATATATCAAATATTGCGAGAAAAATGATTCAATCCAATCCCACCTTCTGTGGTACCGTAAATATATCCCCGTGTGAACACGAAATCTAACTGGAATTCCCAGTATATAATCATAAATTGCGAAGAAAAATTTGATTCATATTTCCAACTTCTAGATGTAATGTAATATCTCCCGCTTGAATTGAATCTAACTGATTCCCGTATATTTAAAATCATTGAATAATTTAATTTATCTAATTATATATATATATAATATATATAAAAAGTTTCCAATATATTACTTCTTGTAATTGTAATTTACTTCTACCCTGAATAACTTACTTGTTTACTTGTAACTTATACGACTTACGGTGGACCTCTCTTAACAAAAAAACTTCAGACCAAAACAAACTTTCACACTTTTTGGAAACCATTATCTCTACGAAGCCTGAGATACGAATACAAGAATATGAGGAAATTCCGACGTCTGTGGCATGATTTGAACTCGCACTAGGAGTACTAGAAGAAGGTCACGTTACCCACCTGACCACGAGAAGGTCGGGAGGGTCATGACCTTGTCCTGATACGAGGATCCTACCCTTCGGGTCTCAGGTTTTGTAATGTCAAGCTCATGCAAAAAAGTATGAATGAAATCGAGAAGTTAAAAGGCCATTGTCATTTATAAAATGACTTACAATGTGGTTATCAACAGTTCAACCACAGCTGAAGTTTCTGTTTACTGATACAAGTGCGAACAACAGTCTTACCTTTACGAGCAACTGGGGTCTCATCACGAGTTTCCTCCTCATCGTTACTGCCAGAGTTCTTGTTGTGACCTGTAATTCAAATGAAGCAAGGTTGCAGTCTTAAAAGAGCGTCACGATACTTTATATCTCTAAAGGAATTATTACGAGGTGGCCGGTAACTAAGTCTCATGATGTCAGAAAAAAAAGCCACAATACTGGCTAGGAAAAATATAACATAAGAAGGTCACATTAATTTATGGTGGCCGGTAATAAAGTCACAGGAAAAAAGTTATGGTTTACCTGGTGAATAGTGGATGAACCTTCTAAGCAATGAAACTTAAAACATTACCCTCTTCACCAGAAGTATTATCACTACAAATATATTGTAAAGTCTACTGTTTTATTTTCAGTGCTTTGCTCTTTGATTTGCAACCAGGAAAAGAGTACATTTAATTATATAATGGTCTACAAATAACAATTATAATAGTCAACAGACCTATTTAATTATTTATTCAGAACTATTTCCCATCCTACTTTTCAGTTTGGTAAAGCAGCAAATTCGCGTGACACTGAGTCTTCCTAAGAGATTTAAATGAGTACCTAAATAATGCTGACAGACAAAATCAAACACATGCGTAGTTAGGTTCTTATGAAGTCATCACATACAGTACATAAAATGTCGTAACCTGAGTGTTAGCAGTTTTCATATTTTCCCACCATATTTAAAAAAACCCAGAAACAAACAACATACCCATTTTTCGCTATCTAACTGATGACATAAAACAATAAAACCTGTCTTATCACAAATAGAAATACAAAGCATAGACATAAAACAATAAAACCTATCTTATCACAAATAGAAATACAAAGCATAGACAACGAAAGAAGTTCAAACATTCCAGTCAACGTTATTGGAAATCTCAAATCAAGGTAGGATATAGACTTACATAAGGTAACTAATAGTCACCACATTCTACCCCACATGAAAAAAGTTAAATACGAAACTTTAGCCAGGACAAAAATAATCATGCAACACTTACCATTCCGATGTTCTTGGGAACCCCGAGAGCATACCGAAAAAGGACTGGAAGCCTTAAGGCGGAGGAAAGTAACATTATCTCGAGTCAACTCGTGGTTATCTGTATTGTTGGCACTGAAAATGACTTTGGCATTCCCAGTAGATACCTGAAATAATAAAAAAAAAATGTAAGCCTAAATAAAGGGCTTAAGGTCAGGTGATCTGAATCCACTCTCTACACTGCCAGTCAGTTGTTAATTCACACATCTCTCTCCTCCCCGATTAAGATGAGATAATTGAATTCACTCACAATAATTCGTTGCCTTTGCCAAAATTAAATCATCATATTTCTAATATTTTTTTTATCTATTTTTTACTATAAAAGTAATATTAATTTTTTCAAGGAGATAGTCTACATAATAGAAACATGGGGCGCTTCCATAACAAATCAACTTTAAACTTCATAACAGTGAAAATACATTGTTTTACTCAAATAACAAATTGGATGACATTAACAATAAAAAACATCCTAATGTTTTAAGAAAAATGAACATTACAGAGGTAGTGTAACGTAGATATTCTGCTTAGGGTAATGCCCAGTTCGATTAAGACGGAAAACATCATTGGTGTAAAATTTTAATTCTGAAAATTAGTACTTTTGAGAATCGGTGAAATTAATATTCTTGTAATTTTAAGCATCACTACTTAAAAACCAGCAGTGCATAGGGATTATTTTGTAACATATACATCGGCATGATTGTTGAAATGTTCTTTCTCCTTTTATCCTTGCACTAGGTTAACTTTTATCCTACATCTAGATAGTTTCATGACGTGAACAAAATATTTTCCATAAAATTTGATTACTCACTGTTCTAGGATTTGACGTATACTATTTTCATTTGACACAATAGGTATCCATGAAATTATCTACAAACTATCCCCCCAAAAAAAACTGACAATTAAAAAAAGATAACGAAGATATGAACACCTTGCTGAATCATTCTGCGAAAAGTGTGACATAGATACGAACATTTATTTTTCATTTTTCTAATTTTTTTTCCTTTGTAAACAAATCTTTCGGTTTTAATGGAACTTTGCATCTCCATGAGGTCTCATCCACCTACTGAAAATCACGCTTAGTTTTGTTAGGAGCATTTTGGAGCAGAGTGAAAGAAGCAGAACTGCAAAGAGTTTTTCAGGAATATCCTGATGCTAAATTGAAACTCACCTGCAGATTCACGAATACTCTTGGGGTCCACTGAGATGCGATTTCGATGTTTTCTGCATTTTTTAAATTCACATGAAATCATCGTATCTTTCGAAAAAAAAATTTTATGTTGTAACTTTGCAAATCGGTGAGAGAGAGAGAGAGAGAGAGAGAGAGAATAAAATACAACTAAATGGAATTGACAAGAATCATAATGCGTTTCTAAAACTTAATCTTATAAATGACTTACATCGACATCTCACCAGTTAAAACAACTAGACTAACCCTAGGTTGGAGGACGGTGATGTTCATCCAGCAATCACTGCTTATAGAAGCATTGTAACTTGATTTGGTGCCAATCGCCAAGGAATTCTCATCCTTTGGTTCGTTTCCTTTGTAAACTTCCACGTCTACCATAACTTCAGTGTCCTTTTCTTCTGATCTTACAAGTAACTCATCTGGTCTTACAAGTAACTCATAACGTCTAGCAGAGGCAGGCCTAAATAATAATTCATAACGCCAGGGATTAGTACGAGTGTTTTTTCCACATGATTCTTTCGCGGTGAACCAAGAATCACAGCTATCCATGAATTTACCGGTATCTGTTAAGAAAAGAAAAGAGGCTTATCATTCTTGGTGACCTGATCACTCCTCTTATAAGGCACCGCAATTGAGAGTAAGCATATTAAACAAATGCTCGTTTTTAAAAGGTTCATAATAAACTTTAAAATCGGTGTTTCACGTTCACTGCTTTGATGTCTCATGTATAAATTTAGCTGGAATGCTGAATTTAGTCACAAAAGAAATTAACAGTACTATATTACGAAATGACAATGCACAAAATTTTGTGGCAGGAAAATACATCCACCTTCTAATCTATAAACGCAAAAACAAACATTCATTAAGGCACTGAATGTTAAGATAACTACATAACACTAAGATACTTGTGTGAGAATGGATCTATTTCATCCCTAGCTAAAATATCCTTCTCCGACAAATTAAAGAGTTTATCCTCACTGGTGGTGGAAGGGCTTAAGCCGAAACTCAATATAGTGTTATTTTGACCTACAGAATGGTCTGTGTGGCATTGCGGCAAAATTTGAAAACATTATTAAGTTACCGGGTTACCACACATTATCTGCAACCTCTTTCAACTACTTCGGCCAACTTATTTTCCCATAGGTTACGCCATTGTTCCTTTCAATATCAAACGTTCTCTTCATAAATACAATATCTACTTTACCAATCACCCGTTGTTCTTCTATTTTAGTCGTCTAGTTACGTTGCCCCATAATCCATTGTAGCAACATGTTCCTGTCCGGGAGAGGCTGATTCATAACCCACAGCCATAATTCTTATTTTTTATTTACACTGTAGCATCTTGAATGAGCCTCTTATGCTATATATATATATATATATATATATATATATATATATATATATATATATATATAGATATGTATATGTATATAATGTATATATGTATATATATATATATATATATATATATATATATATAAATTAAAAAAGCGAATTTAGTTAATTTTGTTCCTAAATTAACCATAATGACAAGCGGAAACAAATAGGGAGTGGCCAGCACCCATTATCAAGACACGCAAACTATATCATTTCTCCTGTTCGGGGCCAGAAATTCCTATTAATTGTTCGGTTGACACGTCACTACTTGTCCTTTGTCATTCATCAGAATATGTCATAGAAGAAGTGATTTTTTTTATTTTTCCTTTCGTGCTTGGTGACAGTATCTTGGCAAGTTATCGGTCTACATACACACGCACACACACAAACATATATATATATATATATATATATATATATATATATATATATATATATATATATATGTGTGTGTGTGTGTGTGTGTGTGTGTGTGTGTGTGTGTGTGTTTGTGTGCAATCATACATTATCATGCCGCACGTACACTTCTCGAAAGCAAACGTCGAAAATATCGTCGGAATCTCAAGCATATTAAGTGCCTATCTAAATTTCAAGTAAGCTAATATCTTTTTTTTTCCACTACAAAAACCAGCTAAAAGTTTGCAAAACTCACTCTACTTGATGCCGTAGTACCTCTCAGTGATAATAAAGAATCTTACATCTGGTCACTGCTATGAAACATCTACAGTTCTGAAGTAGATCTGAAATCAAGCTGGGGACGCTTGAAGATATAATTAAGATTTTTCTATTTCGTTATTTTTCTCAAAATGTAAATCAGAAGCTACAACACTTCCAGTTCCTAACATTCACGCTTATTAATGCTGAAAATAGTCTGCACTTCTTGCATTACACTATGCTGACGATTACACTTAAATTATATTCTCAATCGTGATGCAAGATAGAGAAAAAAATAATGAGATAATGGTATTTTCACACCTTTCCAAGGGCTTAATTAAGGCTTAAAATGTGTTAAAGGCTATCATATGTTTTCATAAGTATTCATACACAAAACTGCTGTATAAGTCAAAGATAACATAACATGAATGGGCATAGAAAAGTACGCACCTGAAGGTTTCGTAACGCAGTCACCAAAAACGCCGAGACATCGAAAACTCAGGAGCGCTAATGTTCCAAAGATGAGATTCATGCTTCTCTATTCAATGTTCCACGAGAACTGAAGCTCCTTCACTCTGCCTGAATTGCCTGTCGAAAGGAAAGCACAAGGATTGTTTGCAGCAGTATTCAATGGCTTTCGAAATCTAGCAACACTAAAGAAAAGAAAGGAATCCGGGCTTTCTTTGCGGATGCAGCTTTATCACTGATATGACAATCGTGGTCAGACAGCTGTGGTTTCAGAAGCAGCGGATGTCTATATTCCACAGTTGGAAACTCCTTCAATTCTATAATTAGACACTGAACAATAACTCAAGTGGGCTTTAAATGCTTAGTACATTTATGCACGCGTTTGTGTGACTATCAACCAAAATCAATTTCCTTTACGAACCCTCCCTCTCACATTAAAACTGCTAATAAGCTTTCTGATGGAACGGTATGGTGGCATTTGTTTGTATATAATCATCTCTCCGCGTTCGAAGATGTCATTTATTATTACTTACATGCTTTCTTTCATTGGGTATGAAAGAATGAGCGCACGTTAGTACACACCCACAATATACATATATATATATATATATATATATATATATATATATATATATATATATATATATATATATATATATATACGCTCCCAGAAAATGTATAATTTCGTAAATTCTAATAACATTATGACTTCCTTGTTAGTATGTGTATTCTAGTACCGTAAACGTCAATGGTGATTGAAAAAATATGACAATTATGATAAGGAAAAAGTATGAGAGAGAGACACACAGAGACACAGAGACAGAGAGAGAATTCAATTGAATTGAATATCGAGTTAAGGCCAAAGGCCGAGCATTGGGACCTATGAGGTCAATCAGGGGTGAAACGGAAACTTACAATAAAAGGTTCGAAAGGTTCAACAGGAAAACATCGCAGTTGCACCATGAATCAATTGTTACGGAAGGGTGGGAAGTAAGATGGAAGAGAGAGAATATGAAAGTAGATACAGTTAAAGGAACGAACTTAAATAATATCTGGCAAGCTTTCCTAATAAGAAGTGTTTGGGATCTGATATATTGCAAACAGAAGAATAATAATGGATGCAATAGATAAAACCTTCTGGTTAACCCTATGTTTAGAAATATTACTAGTTGTATCGTTGAAATCCATAATAATAATAATAATAATAATAATAATAATAATAATAATAATAATAATAATTTTTTGAAATAGTATGATTAAATCATTCGGAAACAGGCTATGGCGAGAGAGAGAGAGAGAGAAGAGTGTGTGTGTGTGTGTGTCAGGGCAGATTGTTTGTTATCTGTTTGCAGTTTTCCTCATGTTTTGCAATTGGTGCAGTAAAGACCAGAATCCTGTAACACGACGTAATCTAATCCGTTTCCTTTGGTCAGTCCACGCTTGTCTGACTTGCCCACTTTTAAAAACGTTCCTAATGCTAGTTTGTTCTTCCACGCTGTTTACTACTTTTGTCATAAAGCTTTTATATAAGCGTTGCTGATGTTCCTACAAACATGAGTATTTATACGCAAGATAACCTTCAGTCGATTTGAAACTCGTACACCCCACAGACATCAAAGGAGATAGAATCAGTTTTCATAGCAAATGTATTTATACGTAAAATTTGGTCTTTATTCTATTATTAGTCGTCGTTGTCATGCAGAATTTAGAATTTTAGAATATAAGGGTTTTGTATGTAGGTTTTAACATATATAAAAAAAAAAAAAAAATATATATATATATATATATATATATATATATATATATATATATATATATATATAGTATGTATATATATGTGTGTGTGTGTGTGTGTGTGAGAGAGAGAGAGAGAGAGAGAGAGAGAGAGAGAGAGAGAGTAGAGTTCACTACAGCATAGTATACCCCGGAGTTATTTGGCCAGCTACACAATACTGTGAATTTATGCATAAAGTTGGAATCCCTTTTAAAAGTTGAAATCAGGAAGACAAACAGCATACTGCTGTTCCGGGATCAGTGCATTTATTCCTTTTCCAACTGCAATTCTCGTTTTCATAATATTGCTCCTCTCGTACGTGATTCCTTGTGGAATGTAACAGGAACTGCATAAAAAAAAGATGCCTACCACAACACATTAAACTCCTCTGCTAATAAATCTAGCCAATAATAATGTGTCCGTATGTACACTCTCTAAGGGCGCAGTACAGTTTATCAAGCAAATATTGTAGTTATTTAGCCAGCCACACAAAACTTTGTATTTATGCATAAAGTTGGAATTATTTTTAAAGGAGGAAACCGGAAGATATAAGGGAAGCCGGTGGTCTTCAACCAAAGGTTTTCTCTCGGAGATAAACCGCGATGCTTGTGCCAAGGAAACTTTAATCTGGCTGGGAATTATTGGCGTTTATAGCTGCACCATTTCTATTGACTTCTCCGAATACCGAATTGTATAATATTTTAGTAGTGTTTGCAGAAAATAGCAAGTTGTATTTGACTTTATTATACCAAAATCCTTCTCTCTCTCTCTCTCTCTCTCTCTCTCTCTCTCTCTCTCTCTCTCTCTCTCTCTATATATATATATATATATATATATATATATATATATATATATATATATATATATATTGCCATTAGTACGTAATTCCGTAAGTTCCCACACTTACTGATGTTTTGACAAGAATTGTCACGAGTAAAAGTATAAAAAAATATTGAGTAGTTTTATCCCTCGGTATCATATTCCTGCAATCTTGACCTCGCAGTTCTTAGACCGCCTTAATTTCCTCCCGAGTTTTAATTTCATGCCTTTCATTTAAGCAACGCAACACTTGATAAGTAACATGTACAGCGTTGAGTAAAGTTCTCGGATGAATGACCTCCGTACCGTAAAATTAATGACGCATTTAACCTTTTGCTTAATTTATTTTATAACTTAATGAGAAGAATCCAACCATTTCAGTTCCAAATAACCACTCCGAGGTGAATGATATTGTATTGATTCGGGAATTGTAAAAATGGACTTTGGATCTTCTTCATCTTTGTAACTTTCACAAGCAAAGTAAACTAGTCCCTTGCAACCCAATGGAAGCTTCGGAGGAATCTGTTTTTGCACGACAGTAATCCCACTCGAACGATTATACTCCCGAATTTTGGCGGATAACAAGGATTATGTTTTGATCACCTCTGCGATCAGAACTTCCTTCAAGTCACTCTGGTTTCCAAATGCGGCATTCGTATAATGTTAGTCTCCGCAATATATGTATGTAAGGTTTTCCATATGTATTATACACATACATGTAGTGTGTGTGTGTGTGTGTGTGTTTGTATAATACAAATATACATATGTACAATAAAAATAATACATTGTACAGTATATATATTATAATATATATTATATATGTATATATGTATGTATTTATGTAGATACTGTACATATGTTACAGTGTAGGCGAGTCACTGTTTCGCAATGTATAATACTAACCCTTGGGGGGAGGGAGGGGGGAATCAAATTTACCTAGGTGCATTTCGCAACCTTTCTGAAAATTCAGGTAGTTTGTGAAATGGCAGGTTTTGCTATTTGCCTGTAAAACACACACACACACACACACACACACACACACACACAACACACACATATATATATATATATATATATATATATATGTAAGTGTTTACATATATATATGTGGAATGTGTGTTATTCCATATATAAAAACTGAATTAAACCAATGACCCAAGGGGTCACCGATGAGCTTGCAGGAGTGTGATAGGAACTGATAATATAATGTAGACTAAGCCTTGACATGTTGTATCAGCGTCCTGGTTTGTAGTCACCTGTGGTCATCAAATCCATTGTTGTGTAAACTGTCCACAATGCTTCACTTGAGAAACCATGTTGACCTATGACCCACAGACTGGGCTACGTGACTTTGTCTCATATGTTCGTTTGTATGTATATTCGTATGCTGAGCTAAGGTTTGCTCTCTTATGATTTTGTTAATGCATTGTAACTCAGAACTCTACTTCCTCTCCTAGAATCAAGTTCTCTGAACCACTTCTTGCCTCTACTCAAGAGATGTAGTTTCGCAAATATATTGTTAAGTTTACCAACATGAGTTTGAAACGTCTTTGGCTTTATACCCAAAGAAGATACTGACGAAACTTAGAAATTATCATTGCAATCGATGATACTCCGACGAGGATGGGAACTATACAAACAGATAATTGCGTATAACATATATATATATATATATATATATATATTATGATATATATATATATATATATATATATATATACATTTATGGTATTGGTTAAAAAAGATAATAATAGAATAATTCTGATGAAAAAATGACTTAATATCTGTCAACACGAATTTTCATCCTCTGTTTCAGTATTACATAGTAACATTTTTGTGCCTGCAGTATCGTTGTCAAAGTTCTTACGGTCATGCTGATAACATTTTCTTGTATGTGTTTGATTATATTTTTCATAGACAAAATTAATTAGTGAAAATTGTGTATAAAGTTTTATTTCCATACAGGGTTACACATCGATCTTCAATTACCTGGCGTATACATTACTCACGAATTCTCAGGCTCATTACCGTCTCAGCCGAGACTTAATTTATTAAATAATTGTGCGATTGAATGTCACTTAGATAACATACCGATGAATTATTTGTGTCAATTGGATGACCTTGTACTCTGGCACCTTCATTTTTCGCCTGAAGTAACTTATTATGAGGTAGTGGAAACACTGCGAAATAATGGTTAGACTGAAGACGAGAGCGGATGAGAGAGAGAGAGCGAATGAATAGAGATAAGAGGATATCGTTAAGTATGAAAGGATGGAGGAAGTGATATCCTAAAAGCGCTTTTACATTCAGGAACAGCCGAATGCATCAACATATACGTAGATGTGAGCGGCGCCGAATAGACTCTTATAAAGTGTGATCGACATAGCGCAGATGGGGCTTCTGTGCTTCTTTGTCAGTTTCAGGATGAATATTACAGTCGAGTGTCTTGCTCTAAACGACGCAAGTCACCATCTTATAGCGTAGCTGGTTATAGGTTATATGTTGATAAGAGTTGTGTTCCCGTATTGCCTATATTATAGCGTCGTGCTGTATTTCACATGCAATAAAGGGAGCATATTTATTCGATTGCTGGTGTGGATCTTTTTTTTCTTTTCTTCCTTTTTTTTAACCCCTAACATGTTGACAACGCTTGAAGTACGTTAGTTTCAACAGGAATGTATAAAGAAATAAAGCTAATTTAGATTTTACATTTCTTTGTTTCGTATCAGTATGCAATGAAAGACGTATACTAACCAACTTCAGTGTTCGGAGTATTGTGGAACTTCCTTATCTGCATATTTCCCATTTCTCTGTAAATCTAACACTGACGTCATCGCTTCGTGTGGCAATAGGATTTTTGGAGATTGTAATTTTTTCCTTCCGGTCTTCCTTTTTTGGAGATTGACATTTTTTCCTTCCGGTCTTCCTACTAATCATCGAGAATGCCGCTGTTGTTTCTAGTATTATAATGGACTGTTGATCTCTCCTAGGCTTCAGAACATAACAAAGGTCTTTTTACTTTTAACAATTACGTCATTTACTTTCATCGTACATCTGTGGAAGTAGCACTCTGTTGGGGGGCAAATTTTTTTTTTTTTAGGTTTATGATTAGAATGACAAGAAAGTATCCAAGTGACTCTTTGTGGGCATTTTTACAACATAACATCTAGATCACAGTTGGGTATAAAGTTTTGGGATGCCAACACGAGAACTAAAAGGGATACTGATGCGGGAACTAAGAGGGATACTGACATGAAAGCAAATAGGGATACCGTATCAGTCCTTACATGTGATAAGGGAAAACCTGTGTAAGTGTGTGTATTTGATCCAGGTATGACAAAGAATGTAACTGAAAGAGAATCATTTTGGGAGAATTGGAATCTGTACCTGGCAGAGCTTGGACAACAGGAAAGGAGGGTTTTGCTGTGGAACGTGAATGCTGAAATGGTGTTGTTGATAGCTATTGATTCCTGGAATAAACGACTTAGTCTTGTGGAAACGTATGTGGAAAGAGGCTGCATTGTTGGAAGTACACTTTAACCAAAGAAGAAGATTTAAAGATGTATTTTTAAAAAATGGAGAGGAATGGAATTTTCAATAACATGTGTTAGTTCAGGGTAGTTGGTGGAGGTAATTGTCTGGGTTATTAGCGATAAAAGGACTTGGTTAGCTGCATTTGGTTGAAGCTAAATTTGACATTGATGTAAACTGGAGGGGAAGGTGTATAAATGTGACTGTAAATATAGTTAAGTTGGATAAGAAGAAATTGGGGAGAATAAACTAGAAGAAAAGGGATAGTAAAAGGAAAAAGGATATTATTTTAGGGCAAACTGGAGAATATGTAGGTAATAAAGAAAGTAAGGGCAACAAAAAGTTGGAATTTAATGAAAATGGTGGGAAGAAGCTGAATACAGAGAATGATTTATGAACTATTGGACCTTAAAGTAAATGTTTCAAAGGAGAGATGCTCTCTGGAGTTACAATGACTCTGGGTGAATTTTTCAAGGATTTGTTGGATATGGGGTGTGCAAAAAAGGCAGTGCAGAATGATGCAAAAGTGGGTAGTTAGCATTAGTGTATGATTCAGAATCTTTTGACTGTAACTGTTGAAGTTGTATGGATGGCAATTAAGGAGTTGAATAATGGAGAAACAGCACGAGTTATGGGATGACAAATGACATGCTGCTGTACTATGATGTAAAGTGGCTGACCATGGCATGACTGGTGAGTGGAAACTTTTCAAAGGAATGAGCGAGAGGAAAGATTCTTTCATTGCCCTTATAAAAGTAAAGATGAAAGAAATGTAGGTGCACACACTATATTATTATATATACGATAATTGAAGATGATAGTGGAAGAACAGTTTGGATTTAGAAAAACCAAGGTACGTTATAAATCAAGTATGTGATAAGTTGGAAAGTAAAAGAAAAAATGTGACTGTGGCGAGCACAGGCCTTAAAAAAGCATATGATGATACTACTAGAGGTATCATGGAGTTTGTTGAAAATGTAAGGTGTGGAGTGCAAGTTGCTGAGAGCATCTCATTTTATTTTTGATAGACGCGAAGCTTGTGGTTGAATATGCATGTGAGATAATGATAGGTTTGTTATGAAGCTGTGTCTGAAGTTGTGTTGTGCCTTCGTGACTTTTCAGGATCTGTATAGATAATATTGGGAAAATTCAGAGAAAGGACAGCAGCTATAGTTACTAATATGTGGGATAAGAAAAGGGGTCCTATGGGTCGAGTGGTTGATGCTTGCAGGTAACATGATAGTATTTAAAATAGTGAAGTGGTGCATCCGAAGTCGATAGGATGAGAGAAGGAGCGAGTCACAATAAGCAGAAGATTACAAAGAGGCTTAAATTGCCTATGAAAGCCAAACTGGAAAGCAAATACGGATGCTGAATAAGAATTAAAAATGACAAAGGTTAAAACTTTTAATATACGTATGCAGATGTAGCAGGTGAAGGGATGGTCTCAAGTGTTATTTAAGATGTTGTTGTCATGTTGAGAAGATGTATTATGATAGTCTGTTGACAAGGAGGGCCCCCAACCTACGGTAAGCGAGAGAGCGCATGCTGATTGAAGGTGATTGTTGCAGTGTTAGTCTAGTCAAAGTAGGCAATAACCCTAAAAAAAAATTGGAAGAAATTGTTTTATGGTGTTGATTTATTCTGTCATGTGTGGACATTAATGCAACAAAAGTTTACCAAAATTGGGGTACTGGAAATGGGTCAAAATGGCGTCATACAAATATGGCGACTAATGCTTCATATCTCCATATTTCACATTTCCCCTTCATCATATGATACTGAATCATGATGCATGTTGTAACAATGGGCATTTTGGCATTGACCACATGCACGAGAACAGTCTAGTCCCCCATGCTTTCGACAAGTACAACGGTGTGTGTTACAAACACCAGAACAGCTGCAACCAATCGTTTTCAGGAGTGTTTCTGGTGCAGGTGCATTGTCAGTCATCGCTGGTGCTAGTTTGTTGGTTTGTAGGCTCCACCCCCATTGAGTGACGTCCATATCATCACCCTTGCCCATCCATTGCATGACCTGGAGATAACTTCTCAGAGAATGATACTTTGTAACCGAAGATGTTGGAGGCAGTCGTTCAGGTATCACAAAGCTTTTTGCCGCACTCACATTTTTGCACAGACGGTTATATCTGACAGCAGATAGTTGTCCTCAGGTTTGCCACTGAACAGAGACACCATGAGTGCACACCCAGAGTCTACAATAACATCCATGTCTTTTCCAGGTGTAATAAAGATCTTTGCACATCTTTGCAGGATTGGATCCCCTTTAATCAGCTTTTGCAGCGCAGACTGCTTTCAGTTCCAAATATCCTGGAAATGGTGTCGTATCCTGTGAACACAATCCTGTGAACGCCTGCAGAAACAGCAAACTTTGACAGATCTCGTTACCAAGAACTTGCTTTATGACCTTTATGTCATACACTACAGTAGGACTTGCTTTATCTGACCTGAAGCAGAGCTTTTTACCATCACTGGGAGATGCGTAGTGAAGCAGTACTAACAAATCTGTGTCCTCGCCTATGAGCATGATAGTTTTTTCAGATGACATTGATACTGGTGTCCTCAGCATCTCCCATAGCATGTATCACATGACATCCTCTGAATTTTATGCAATCGGCAATCATATGGTTCAGTGTCTGTTTGTTCTCATTATTGGAAAGGAAATCCTCCATCTTTCCAGCGAATTTTGTTTCAATGATATTCACTTTATGACCGTCACGATTTTGTCTTCGTCGCTGATGTGTACTGTCCTTTTATACTTGGACCACCACTGTAACCATCGAAGACTACCGTAGCCTTGCCATAGTGTTTCACTGTGAATGCTGCATAGTCGTTGGCAATGGAGGTGTAGGTCCTTCCATCAGTGGTACTCTCAAAGCCCTAGGGCGCACAGCTTGTACAATAGACTGTCCAATACTCGCCACCTTTC
>NC_061088.1:81823087-81830587 GCF_015104395.2 Macrobrachium nipponense
AACATTACCGTCCTCCAACCTAGGGTTAGTCTCGTTGTTTTAACTGGTGAGATGTCGATGCAAGTCAGTCATTATGAAAACAGTCAACCTCCATCCATATCATCCTTGATTGGGACACCGGTTTGCAAAGTTACCTCCTAAAAATTGTTTTTATACTAATACGATGATTTCGTGTGAATTAGGAAAAATGCATGAAAACATCGAAATCACGTCTCAGTGGACCCCAGGAGTATTCGGGAATCTGCAGTTGAGTTTCAGCATCAGGATATTCCTGAAAATCTCTGCAGTTCTGCTTCTTTCACTCTGCTCCAAAATGCTCCTAATAAAACCAATCGTGATTTTCAGTAGGTGGATATGACCTCATGGGGAAGCAAGGTTCCATTGAAACTGAAAGATTTATTTTTACAAATGAAAAAAAAACAGAAAAGCGAAAAATAAATGTCCGTATCTACCTCACACTTTTCGCAGAATCAGTCAGCAACGTATTCGTATCTTCGTTACTTTTTCTTTTTCTTAAGTAAGTGAACCTTTTCGTCGATTGCCAAAGTTTTTTTTGTGACAGCTGATTGATAATTTCATGGATACCTATTGTATCAAATAAAAATAGTATACGTGAAATCCTAGAATAGTGAGTAATTAACTTTTATGGGAAATATACTGTTCACATCACGAACCTATCTAGATGGAGGATAACTTAACTTAATACAAGGATAAAAGGAAAAAGAACATTTCAACAATCCTGGAGATGTAAACTCTACAAAAAAAAAAAACTCTCCATACACTGCTGGTTTAAGTAGTGATGCTTAAAATTACAAGAATATTAATTTTCAGAAGTAAAATTTTACACCAATAATGTTTTCTGTCTTAATCAAATTGGGCATTACCCTAAGCAGAAAATCTACGTCAAACTACCTCTGTAATATTCATTTTTCTTAAGCATTGTTAATGTCATCCAATTTTTTATTTGAGTAAAACCGTGTATTTTCCCTGTTATGAAGTTTAAAGTTGATTTGTTATGGAAGCGCCCCATGTTTCTATTATGTAGACGATCTCCTTGAAAACATAAATATTACTATTATATAATGAAAAATGAATACGAAAATTTTTTTAGAAATATAATGATATAATTTTGGCAGGGGCAACGAGTTGTTGTGAGTGAATTCAATTGTCTCACCTTAATTGGGGAGGAGAGAGAAAGTGTGAATTAACGACTGACTGGCAGTGTAGAGAGTGGATTCAGATCACCTGACCTTGACCCCTTTATTTAGGCTTACATTTTTTTTATTATCTTCAGGTATCAACAAAGAATGCCGAAGTCATTTTTAGTGCCAACAATACAGTTGACCCAGTAACGTTATCTCTAAAGAATGTTACTTTCCTCCTCCTTGAGGCTTCCGGTCCTTTTTCGGTGTGCTCTCGGGGTTCCCAAGAACATTGGAATGGTAAGTGTTGCATGATTATTTCTGTCGTGGCTTAAGTTTTATATTTAACTTTTTTATGTGGGGTGGAATGTGGTGACTATTAGTTACCTTATGTAAGTCTATATCCTACCTTGTTTTGAGATTTCCAATAACGTTGACTGGAGTGTTTGAACCTCTTTCGTTGTCTATGCTTTGTATTTCCATTTGTGATGAGACAGGTTTTATTGTTTTATATCATCAGTTAGATAGCGAAAAATGGGTATGTTGTTTGTGTTGGGGTTTTTAAATACGGTTGAAAAATAATAAAACTGCTAACACTCAGGCTATGACATTTTATGTACTGTATGTGATGACCTCATAAGAACCTAACTACGCGTGTTTGATTTTGTATGTCAGTATTATTTAGGTACTCATTTAAATCTCTTACGAAGACTCAGTATCACGCGAATGTGCTGCTTTGCCAAACTGAAAAGTAGGATGGGAAATAGTTCTGAATAAATAATTATATAGGTCTGTTGACTATTATAATTGTTATTTGTAGATCATTATATAATTAAATGTACTCTTTTCGTGGTTGCAAATCAAAGAGCGAAGCACTGAAAATAAAACCGTAGACTTTACAATATATTTGTAGTGATAATACTCCTGGTGTAGAGGGCAATGTTTTAAGTTTCATTGCTTAGAAGGTTCATCCACTATTCACCAGGTAAACCATAACTTTTTTCCTGTGACTTTATTACCGGCCACCATAAATTAATGTGACTTTTTTATGTTATATTTTTCCTAGCCAGTATTGTGACTTTTTTTTCCTGTGACATTTTTTCATGAGACTTTGTTACCGGCCACCTCGTAACAAATCGTTAAGAGATATAAAGTTTCATGACGCTCTTTTTAAGACTGCAACCTTGCTTCATTTGAATTACAGGTCACAACAAGAATTCTGGCAGTAACGATGAGGAGGAAACTCACAATAGGACCCCAGTTATTGCTGAAGCGGTTGTTCGTAAAGGTAAGACTTGTTCGCTCTTGTACCAGTAAACAGAAACTTTTGTTGTGGTTGAACTATTGATAACCAGATTGTAAGTCATTTTATAAATCACAATGGCCTTTTAACTTCTCGATTTCATTCATATTTGTTTGAAAGAAATAGTCATTACAAAGCCTGAGATCCAAACGGGAGGATCCTCGTATCAGACTTTCTCGTGGTCAGGATGGTAACGTGACCTCGTTCTGGTACTCCAGATGCGAGTTCAAATCATGCTACAGACGTCGGAATTTCTTCATATTCTTGTATTCGTATCTCAGGCTTTGTAGAGATAATGGTTTCCAAGAATTGTGAAATTAAGAGGACATCGTAGTTATTTTGATTACAGAAGTATCTGGTAAAAGTGATCAATATCTTATATATATATATATATATATATATATATATATATATATATATATACATATATATATATGTTACAGTAAGAACACGTACTTAGGGATTACGCGTAATCCCTGAATATTTTAGTGAATACGCGTAATCTCACCAAGGAATTCTCGTCAAGGGGTCAGGTGGATCGAATTGACATGCAAAGCATGCCCAGTGGATCCAACAAGAAATGGATCATGGTGTACCAGGATCACCTAACGAAGTTTTGCATCCTTCGAGCTGCAGAGGTCGCTTTTCATCTACTGGACATTTTTCTTCTCTTTGGTGCCCCCGTTATTCTCCAAAGCGATAACGGATCCGAGTTCACTTCAAAAGTCATTACAAAGCTGAAGGAAGTTTGGCCAAAACTAACACTGGTGCATGGTAAGCCTCGCCATCCCCAAAGTCAGGGGTCGGTTGAGCGCGCAAACGGTGATTACGCGTATTAGGGATTACGCGTAATCCCTAGGTACGTGTTCTTACTGTAACATATATATATATATATATATATATATATATATATATATATATATATATATATATATATATATATATATATAGCTGTTTAGTGATAAATACTGGGAATTGCAGTTAGATTTCGTTAAGTGGGATATATTTACGGTCCACAGAAGTTGGATTGTATAATTTTTATCGCAATGATCTTTGATAACTATTTGATGAAATGTAGGCATATTTTTGAAATGGGATTTACTTAACAAATAGGTTACAGTTTCAGATCTCGCTGGATTTATTTTATATATATTTACAAATCATATTTGTAAATTCCTTTTATCTTCATGACAGTTACGAGGAGACGAAATATAACCCGACTAGTTAGGAAACTAAGTCCAAGAAAAGCTAATGCCAATTGTAGTACCGCTGGGACAACAGTGCTCGGGATTCTTTTGGCCAAGTCACTAATTATTAATATTATTTTGGTGGTAAAATATGGCCCTTATAAGATCTGTTGAAGACGCAGCAATGAAGGTAGTGTATCATAGTGATTTTACTTTCTTACTGGTATCAAAATCTGAAAATTTTTATTGCTACCGGATAAATTATTGTTCAAGTTCTTCTCCAGACTTTCATGATCGATATTTCCAAAGATTGAACTTTGAAAGGAAGCATTTCATTCGGTCCAGCAGGAATCAATTTTATATCATCCTGCCTCGAAATAGATTCTCGCAGGCCTGTGGTAGAAGATTATATTAAACGCATAAGTTCAAGTTTAAGTATTATAAGGTTAGAAATTAAGCTTTCGAAATCAGGATGGATTTTCAGTTATAGTATCTGCTATGTGAAATGATAAATTTCGCTATAGCTGCTATGTATAAGGTAATGAATTTTGCTTTGGATACTACTTATGTAATAGTACATTTTGCTGTAGCTGCTATGTTACAATAATAAACTTGGCTCTACCAGCTATGCATGAAATAATAAATTTCGCTGTAGCTGCTTTGTTCAAAATATTGAATTTTGCTTTAGCGGCTATGTAAAATAATAAATTCTGCTGTAGCTGTTATGTATAAAGTAATCAGTTTTGCTTTAGGTGCTGTTTAGAATAATAAATTTGGCTGTAGCTGCTATGTAGAATAATAAATTTGCCTTTAGCTGCTATGTAGAATAATAAATTTGTGTGTAGCTGCTATGTAGAATAGTAAATTTGGCTGTAGCTGTTGCGTATAAAGTAATCAATTCTGCTGTTGCTAGTATAATCAAGTAATAAATGTTTATCGGTGATTCGTATAGCCAGCCTGAATGTTCATTGGACGTGAGTCGGGATCATTGCTGCTGCTGTAGTGTAACCAAATAAAAATACCCAATGCAAAGGCAATATCTATTCAGTTATCGATTGCTCGTATCTTACAGGACCCACAACCAACCGCGCTCATCGTACCCAGGAACTCTGACATTTTCTCGGAGCAAATTCTCCTCGGCTAGTATGGTGCGGTTTACTACGACAGGAAGTAATGGAATACCTTTAAGACATCGGTAATATTTTGGTTAGAAGATTTCCCACTGTAGTAGCAACTAACTGCATGTTATCTTTGTGAAAATAATGTTACGGGCTTTGTAGTAACTGCATGCTATCTTCTTCAGGTGTTAATGGCATGACCATATGGGTAAAATTAACCATGTAAAAATTAATTATTGTTATATACTATTGCTAGATTGTGCAGTCGTAACTGCGAATACAACAACATATTCAGACAAACATTAGTTGTAAATGAAGTGTTTTAACAATTAATTATATACACAAAGTTTCTTGAAGATTTAGAGTAATTTGATATTTGAATCATACTTAGGAGAGGAAGGAAGTTTTTTTTTTCTATTGAAATACATGATTTTAATAACTGTGCAATTTTTTGTACAACATACCACTGTTCACGCAGACTAACTTTTGAGTTAACAAACCAGCACTTATAGCAAGGTGTTTTTAACACTGATAGAGTGCATGTGTATATTAGGTTTGAAAAAATAATGATTTCACATTTTGATAGAAATAATTATCGTGAATACATGCTTCCGGGATAATAGTAAGTTGATGACAATTGTTCATTTCTAATTACTCTGCGAATTTGCAGGCATGAAATCGGATTAGTGTGCAGATGGCGAGTTAAACAATATGGCTCAGTCCTTCCATTCAGTGATTTATGCACCTTAAATTTGTATATATTCTTTGAAACGTTACCCTAGAATAAGTCCCATCCAAGTAGATGCATCTGAAAAATGAGAGGATTAATAAGTTAATGTTGTTGATGGCTTATTGCTCTGTCAAAGTAAATCATGAGTTACCATTGAATGAATGAAACGAGCGAAGGGAAGTTTGACATTGCATGATAGAAAATGAAAAAAGTTAGCAAAATTCTTGATGTGCGCCGTACGTTGGTTTATATTTACTCAAGTGTCTTAGGTGAAATCTTAGCCCATGAAAAGAGACCGTTTTCTTCCAATTATCACTGCCGAATGAGGTCATGGATGATAAGTAAGTGAACAGGAAGTCTGTGGCCTCTTTTATGTTTTACTTTTATTTATTCCTTTTACTTTTTATAAATTTTCTTGGCTCTTGCAATCGCTCTGATTAACATACACTGCATATTTAACGTAGTGGATGTTATTAACACGTACTTAATAGCGCTTTACAAATGAGATGACATTCTCAAATTATGACAATCTCTTTTGTAGATGTTTCTGTATACAAATATAAATGCAGTCCAGTAACAGTAAAACACGTGTATTTGCAATTGCAGTTAACTATTCTCTAAGGTATTCCTAATTCATATATATCTGAGCACTGAGGTACTACTCGTAGATTCTAAGCTTTATTTTTTCTGAGCACTTAATTTATTGTTATTGTGTACTTTATTCAGATCACTCAGTGAAAATACTTAACTCGCAAAGACCTGGCCGAAAGAGTTGGTTGTAATACTACCAGGAAAATGGTCAATGCTCGTAAGACTTCGTGTACCTGCAAAGTTACTGGTATTAACGTCACATGCTCGAGATATTTTGTTCTGCTCGAATGTTGTTCCCTTGTATGGAGCCAAGCAGTCTCACTTGGATCTTCACTTTCAGGCAAAATCGCCGGAAGTGGTTGCTTCCTTTTCCCCGAAAATGATAGAAGGTACCTTTGGGAGATTTCATTTATTTTTTATTTAAAATAAGAGATCGCTTTTCCGTTCAAACTTCTTTGGATTGAATTTCTCAGCATATCAGCAGAGTCGCAAATACTGATCATGACCATCATTATTATCAAACAGCTTATTTAATAAAGAAATAGTTCGAACAAATCCTTCGGGATTGCTTCAGAATGAAATGAACTGAAGCTGTCTTGGGAAAGTTTTCTTAGAAACACCTTTCGAAACTATCCATAAAGGCTTATTTTTATGTCATGAATGAAATAGACTAAGTGGATGCTTTCACTATCCTAGTATTATCACTAAGGAAATCTGCTTAGCGATAACCTTCCGGTTTTCTTAGTATTGCACACGAGGGAAATTTGGGAGCAGTCGTCCAGTTTCAGATCTCTGTCTTTGATTGCTGCAGATAGATACTGTTTCTGGTGCAAAACAAGATAACCTCTGATTGTTCTTTAGTCACTTGGGCTGAATGTTTCAAAATGTAATCGAAGTGGAGGAAATGTTTTGTTCATTTTTACCATCTGATACAGCAACTCGCTTGCAAAATGCGTGATGGTAGCAGTAATCAGAAGATAACGAGAGAGTTGAAAAGATAGATCATTCGTAGTCGTTTAGTTTGACAGATAGAAACAGTCTACGATGAAATGACCAGCTGTGTGCTGAAATCGTCCGCCACGAGTTAGCTCTGGTAGAAATCGCAAAGGTATGAAAAATCATCGCTTATCAAAAAAGGGGTTAACTTTGAAGGCCGAAGAAAGGAAAAACTTGGAATGAATTTGAGAGGCATATTCGAAGTCTCCTAATGGGTGAACTGCTGCGGGGCAGTCTGAGGAACCGAAAAATTGGGGACATGTGAACATTGGAAGCGTGGTGAGGAAAAAGGCAAGAGCTGTTTTCCATATTTCTCAGAGGGCTCACCGTGAGCACACTGTTACTTTACCAACACTTTCTTTTAATTAAAACCGACGTGTTTTAGCGAATGCAATAATTTATTTGATCTTGCAGTGCTCTCTCTCTCTCTCTC
>NC_061088.1:81835587-81853087 GCF_015104395.2 Macrobrachium nipponense
TTTACGAAATGACAAGTAATATTTCAGTCTCCATGTAACTGCCTTTAAATAGAAGAAACCGCAGGTAATGCTTCAGCAGTACTGAAATTTTCATCAAAGTGTTGATTAGTTGTCATGATAGTGTTGATTTCCTTTACTACAGATATGAGAATTTCCCATATCACTTGATGAAATAATTACAGGAAAATTAAGTTTAGTTAATATATTTAGCATCAGCTCCCTCATTTTATTCCAAATTAACTTATTTAGATGGTGTGGGGTCAAGGTATAAGTGTTTTGGTAAGAGGAAGCACAAATAAGTAATGATGATGAAATGAAAGAATGTCTTGCAGGCTGGAATTCTGCAGATGAGTTCACTTCATTTGCTCTCATTAGTGGATGCGACACAATATTAGTATTATGATCAGGGGAAAAATAATTGAACGAGAGAAAAAGGATTTTCATCGAGTGGTTATGAGATTTACTCATAGTATCTCTGATTAGTTAAGTTTTGTGTGGTCTTATGCTAGTTTTAGTTTTCGTATTGTAAATTTTAATTGTGGACTGAAATCGACCCTTAATTGTTAATGTCTGCTGTTAGAAGCCCGTAGAAATACTGATGGTGGTGATGCAGTTTGGTTCTGGTTACATCAACAAAATGTAAAGCTCGTGAAATATTATCATAACCTTTTAAATGTAAGGGTTATTCATAAATTTAAATTGCCCGCGGTCTTTGTTTAAAAAGTAATACAGATTGGTCCGTAGTGATGTCATGTTTCTCAAAAAAAGAAATGAAGAATACTCAGCAGTCAATATTCTTAAAGTACTCGAAATGGACAAAAGTGCATTCGTTGCTGCTATTACGTATCGGACCCATTTTCAAGTTAAAAATTCATATTTGATATATTGAAATGTTACCTAAAAAATTGTATTATGTTTTCCTTCTTTTCATGCGAGGACATTCTGTTCCGTGGAAGCTTGCGTTTTGAGTTCATGGCCTCCTTGCTAGTTCCACAATATTAGCAAGATAAAAATCAAACGTTGAACATTATCAGCGCCTTATCTACGCTTCTGAATCACAATCAAAATGTAAAAAAGGAGAAAGATTCTCATTTGAAATATTTTCATTTATTGGGTAAATATTTGCCTTGCAATTGTTATATAGTTTGTCCTACAAATGTGATTTGAAGCATCTGTAAGCCCCGTGTCTTATGGACTCCTAGGAAGATGTCTGTTCTGAGAAGAGAGCGAGAATAGTCATCTAATGTAAAAAGGGTAATTTCTTTGTAGATTTTAAAATAAAAATGGTAGCATTTGTTGTAAAGATTACATGGACCTTGATTCAATTTTTGTATAGAATTTTTTCTTTATGGATTTATCAATGATGACTTTAACCACTTTTCTAACTGTAATAAGTAGTTTCTCCCACTTCACATATGAAGACGCAGTGAATTAAGTAGTTCAGTCGAATTCTTACAGAACGGGTCTGAAATTCCGTGTAATCCGCAAACTGCGTTCTTTTGTTTTTATTCGAAAACAAATTATATTATATGCTTTACTTTTCTTTTTCAATTTTCCACTAAGTCAGAAACCAACAGGCCCTGTCTAATTCTTTCTTCCCCGCGCGCTCACACTCCCAAAGCATAAGGGCGAGAGTAACTACGGAGATTCCTAATGAAATTTGTAATGTTAATGCAATTCAGTCTGATATTGCCTCCAAGGATGCCGACTTCCTTCCCCCAACTTCCCACTTTTTTTTTTTCTTTTTTTCTTCTCTTTCTCTCTCTTTGCTACAGAGACATCTGTTCCCCCCGGAAATAATATGTTGTTTCTTCCATTGAGCGGCAGAATTCAATTTTGTCCAACCTATTGAATCCTAACAATATAACGGCAAGTTCTCGTATTCATTAGAGTCTGTCCCTGGCCGTTCCTTGGGCAACCTAGTTACTGGTGTCGCAGTGTAAAAGAAAACGTCACCACTCCTCCGCGTCCGTTTTCTGTGACAGGTGTCAAGGGGGAGGTTCCCTAGAGACAAGATACATTTATTTCTCTCTTTCCCTCTCTCCCTCTCGCTCCCTCTCTCTGCCACGCCAAAAAATGCTCTCCTGTCTTTTATTGGCTCTCTTCTTTTCCCTTCGTCTCTCGCTAACTTCATTATCTTCATTCGGCCGACTGAGATTTTCTTTTGAGCTGTTGATGTTGCTGCTGCTGCTGTTTGTTGTATGAGGGCGATGCCTCTGCTCTCGTTTGGTCGTCTTTATTGTTGTCTTTCGTTCTACTGGTGCTTGTTGGAGGAGGGTAGGGACTGACTGCGCGTCATATACAGTAGTAGGTAGCACCCTTTCCATGTAGATTCGCTTACTTGCACTGAATTTGTTTAAATGTTCCATTAATAAGTTTTGATCTATTCTTTTCGGTTTGTGGACATACATAACGATATAATATATATATATATATATTATATATATATATATATATATATATATATATATATACCTTTTCCACTTTGTGATAGTGGCCAGGTGTCTTGGCTTTATCCAGCTTGTAAGTTACCAACCATCATTGTCTACTTTCCTTTGTGTGTGTGTGTGTGTGCGTGTATGCTTAAAAATCACAGTAGATGCACGTGACTTCCTTTAGTATTCTTTATATATATACATATATATATATATATATATATATATATATATTATATATATATATATTTATATGTAATATATTTATGTATCAGTAACTGCTTATCTCGATAGAAGCACGATTTTATAACTCGAGTACGGACCTGAGTCGTCTCAGCCCCTTCTTGGATCGGTCCCGGCTGGCTTGCTGAAGCGATTCCAGTCACCAGCAATTAAACAGCTTCCCTATTTCGTGGCATCACCCGCTTCGTATACTCGCGAGCAAAGGATCATCAGTAGTACTGTGTCGAACCACATTAAACACAGTGGGCTACTCTGGCATCTCCTTCGTTGTGACACCTCTTGGAACACAGGGTGTATGGGATGCACAAGATGTAGTTTAAGAAAGATGTGAAGAGAAGACGGCGAATAGTCAGTGGAAAACTCGGCAAGTCCGAGTTCTCAAGTCCGGAACTCTAAGGTATGTAGGACTCACAAGAGTCTGAAGTTTAAAAGAAAGATATGAAGAAAAGGCAGTGAACAGTCAGGAGAGAGTCACTGACTTTCAATCCTGGTCAGTGAATATTCCATTACCTCAAACGAATTACTTTATGCCAAGAAAATGCACCTGTGACAGAAGCCAAGACTTGTGAGGTAAATGTGTATTTTTCTGTAAAAGGAAACAATTGATATACGAAATTAAACTTGTTCAATATGGACGTATTCGCACATATGACATTTCCCCAGATGATTCAGTCATTTGTCTTTCCTTAGCGCACGAGCAAAGGGAATTTATGCCCCGAATACAAGTGAAAATTTATTTTCGTGTTATTTTGTGTGTGTGTGTACGTGTGAGAAGGAAATGATAAGTTGGGAGCGTGTACTGGAAAGGCAAATCACGCGTTAGGACCTAAATCAGTAAATATGTCTCTCATATATTCTCCTCGTTATTTTCCAAATTTGTAAAAGCACTTCACATATTTCATGATGACTTAATGTTAGTGATATGGTCGCACGTAACATTTTGCTCTAATAAGATAGTTTGCTGCTCTTTTTGACGTACGGTTCACTTGAGGCTTAGGTAGCGTGACATTTTAATAACGAAGTTATGAGGTACGTAATATACATGGCCATACGGCTTATTTTTCTGTAGGTTATTGGCGTTGAGGGACAGACAAACAGGTTGATGTGTAGCCAGTATTTTGAATATTTTACTTGTGTACTGTTTCCATTTACTGAAATTAAATTTTCATTTCGTGCGTGAACAGGCAGATTCAGTGTTCCATTCGTGGAACGAAAGGAAATCCCTTTTCCAGAACGTAAGCTGTTAACTTCAGTCAGTTCCCTTACTATAAAAACGAAATCTTTATGTCTAAAAGGAGGCATTGATCAAACAGTGATCTGTTCGGGGTAAGGATAAATAGTGTTCATTTATGCCTTAGGCTGAAAACAAGATTATTATTATTATTTGGTTTATCACAGTCCTCCAATTCGAATGGGTGTATTTATAGTGTGGGGTTCCTGGTTGCATCCTGCCTCCTTAGGAGTCCATCACTTTTCTTATCATGTGCGCTGTTTCCAGGAGCACACTCTTCTGAATGAGTCCTGGAGCTACGTCAGGCTCTAGTTTTTCCAGATTCCTTTTCAGGGATCTTGTGATCGTGTCTAGTGTTCCTATGGTTATGGGTACAATTTCCACTGGCATATCCCATATCCTTCTTATTGCTATATTCAGATTGACAAGGAGGACCGTGTAGGTCTTCGAAAGCTTTCTGCTTTGTAATTTAAATAAGAAGGTGAGACATATTATTGTGGATTTACTTTTCCATTTTATTTTATTAACTCATGTGATTATGAGGTTTCTTTGTATTATTATTATTATTATTATTATTATTATTATTATTATTATTATTATTATTATTATTATTATTATTATTATTATTATTATTATTATTATTATGTAAATGGGAATGAGGCTATAACATGGTTTTCATTGATAGGTCGTTATACATTTCTCATCTCTGTTAAACTGGCATTTATTTTAGACTCATATTTCATCAGAAAAATTTTGAAACTTACAAAACATCTTAGGTTTTTAACACATCTTAAGCCAGAATGCTGTATAACTAGAAATGTAATACGCGAACATTGATTTTTATTTCAGATAATGCTGTATGGTATCATAACCTGGACAATCTAAATCGAATAAGGATTCTTACATAAAACCTCACATCGAGTTTTGTTTTCTCATATTTGCTTAGAGCCGTCTCCCATCTCCGTATTTCAGCCCAGGCTCCTCTTCCATAGATGTTTGTTATTATTTCCACTAATGGGGTCCTTCCTTGAAATCGTACTCGATTATTGAACTCTAAGATGTTTAATAAGAGTAGGCATCTCTCCATTCAAACTCTTTATTCTCACGAAGCTTTCAGGTTTCTGCTCTTAACCCACCATCAGCTGCAAATATTTATTTTATGTTGTTTTAACAGTAAGTCAAAGTTGATTATGAATCAAATACAAAAGCGAACGAATACGCAGAGATAACGTTCAAGAACTACTGAAAGAAATTCTAGAACAGCATATTCATGAGAATACCAGTTATAAGCAGAGTAGTCAAAGAAACTGTCTAACACTGCCTTACCAAGGCGAGCAATTGTTCAGAGAAATAAGCAAAGAATTAAGGAAAATATTGACCGACATTTCCCTCAGAATAATGTACGAACCATTCAGTATCACAACTTCAAAATGAAACATTTTATTTCCACAACAAAGACGAGATCCCTCCCAAATGATGTTTTGGCTTTGTGTTTACATGTCTAAATGTGCAGCTTGTAGTAACTGCTATTTAGGATCTAGCAAAAATAGGTCCCTCGCCATCAGAGCATCGGAACATGCAGTATTGTATTTTTTTCAATTGACGTTACTATGCAACGTTGCCTTTTGATGCTGAATATTGTTGAAATTATTTTCTGGCTTTGGTCATTCTGGTATGTGATTCGTCAAATGTTTCTCATTTCTAACTTACAATATTGTGGTACTCTGCTTATTTTTTTTTTATTGTTCTCCCTTACTATTCGATTTATTATTAATTCTGACTTTGCTGCTAAAACTTTATAAAATAAACATTTACATCTGATGATGAGTTAGGAGTAGAAACCCGGAGGTACGTGAGAATAAAGAGTTGGAAACTTCTTGTTAAACGTCCTGCAGTTCATCATTTGAGTACGATATTCGCGAGGGACCCCATAAGTAGAAATAATAACAAAAGACTATGTCAGAGAAGCCCGTATAAAAATACGGCTCTTAAGGAAATGTGAGAAATCGCAAGTCGTTGTGTGTGTGTGTGTGTTTTTTCTTTTATAGAAAGGTTGGAGTAGAATTGAAGTTTGTTTTTATACACTATTTGCTTAAGGGTTCAATACTGTAACTCTGATAATCAACACCCGTGACAAACTTGATGCCAAAAAAACAAAATGGTGAACGTTTTCAAGACGAGCAGCGGAGAGGATTAGGCAAACTGCTGCTTCTCAGCCAGCCGCCTTGAAGTCCTGTGTTTCTTTAAATTGCAAACTTGTTGCTGGGAAAAGCCTTTCGTTTTTAATGCCTTGATAGTAAATCCTGCCATAAAACATCCACGCTCGTAAAAAAAAAAAAAAAAAAAAAAAAAAAAAAAAAAACAAGTGTTATCTCTCGGATACGTGATCGTAAAACACAAAATATGCAAAGAGAAAACGTCAGTGTAAGTAGAAGGATTTCTTGTGATACTTTTCCCAGTAGACGCCTGTGACTGTGGGCATAAAGTAGAATGGGAATTTTGGCTCGGATCGAATGTAATGGAATTAAATAATCCCCGCCGTGTAATCGAGATTATGTACGGTCCCGTGACTGGGAGCTCAAGGCATCTCCTTATTAGGTAACGAAACACTATCTTTAATCACCGTCCTTTCGTAAGATGCTTCAAATTATTAAGGTGTAGTAGAGGAAATCAGATCAGGCAGCGGGAGAAACAGCTGTTGTTTTCTCAGCTAAATTGGCCAAGTCTCGCCAGAAGAACCGTTCGATGAATTTGTTTCTCACACATAGAAACAGACAGGTCCCTGATACTTTGCTTCTTCGTACATTAAGAGAACGATTGGTGAGAGTGGGTGGAGGGGCTTAGGAACGTCACCCCCAAAATACCCGGTAAAAACAAGAAGGATGGCACCTATAGTTCCGCCCAAGGTATATTGAAACCTTAGTTCCGCCTAAGGTATATAGAACCTTAGTTCCGCCCAAGGTATATAGAACCTTAGTTCCGCCCAAGGTATATAGAACCTTAGTTCCGCCCAAGGTATATAGAACCTTAGTTCCGCCCAAGGTATATGGAACCTTGGTTCCGCCTGTCCCTCCTCTGAGGAGAAGGAGGCGTGTGATGAGGGGATCTATATGTGTGAATATGGTGGAGTGTGGTAAAGTTCACACGTGTACGCAAGTGTATATTTTTCCCCCAACAAGGCCATCAAAGCGTCTGCGAGTGCCTTCATCTCTCCTCCTCCTCCTCCTCCTCCTCCTCCTCCCCGTCCTCCTCCACCAAGATGAATGCCGTGGAAGCCAGACCTTGAAAGGACGACCATTAACAACGGTACTTACACCTCCAAAGGAAACAAGGGAACCCATCAGTGTGTTTGGGAGAGTTAAATAATTGTCCTGGAAACCGTCCGCGGGTGTGGCGAGCGACCGATTCAGAGACCGGTTCGTTCAGAAACCAATTAAAGTTTCTCTTATAATGAGCCTATGGAGACCCTCTGCTGAGCTGTTGGCCCATCTGCTCGTGTAAACCACATTTCGTAATGTTCTGGGTCCTTTCGTCTCTGATGAGTCTTTTATTGTCGTCCCTTTGCAGCGCTGCTCGCTTTTGTTTGTTGCTCTCCCCAATCGCTGTCTCCAAAAACTCATCCATTTTGATGTCGCCCTTTCATTTCTCTGGTTTTTTCTTTCTTCTTTTCATTAATTTTGTTATAACAATTGCGAACACTCATGAAATGCAAGCCTTAGGGTTTGCTGATTTGGATTTGTTCTTTTAATATACATAGATTATATATATATTATATATATATATATATATATATATATATATATATATATATGAATAACTTGATCACGAAGTATATAAAACGTGATGCTATGTATAAATAAAGGTTTTTTTTTTTTTGCCTACGAAGGAATATATGAAAAAGCGAGAAAGCCAAGTACTTGGCTATCTCGCTTTTTAATTTTTCCCTTCGTGGCAAAAAACCTTTATATATATATATATATATATATATATATATATATATATATATATATATATATATATATATATGCAGAAGCCAGGTACTATGTCGTACCTCTAAGTAAATGGGGATACAATCCACAATGAAGTAAATTCCTCTTGTAGTTTTAAAATATATATTACTTGTATAGGGATTAAAGCTTTCGACCATCAACTGTGGTCTTGTTCACTAAAGTGTGATATGTCACCTCAAGGAACTGACAAGAAAGAGGCACAAAGCATTGAAAAAACAACGGTTAGGAAACAAGCTAGTTCAAATTATGAATGATCAGGCGGTTGAGCCCTCGTTCTTTCCAGAATTCGTCTTGATCTTCGTGGGGGAATGTTTCTATTGTCAACTGCTTGTTCTATGGTGGTTGGGTGGTTAGTTGGAGAAATGACCTGAGTGGAGTAAACAGGAGAGGAAGCAGCCATCGTTATTGGCACATATATTTCTAAAGTTTGAAATTTTCCCTTTCCTACATATCTCCTCACAAATAGCTGTATTTTTCGTAATGCCAGTATTTCCTGCCAAAGGTCTCGTTTAATGAAATTAACGCCCCTTCTACTACTCGTCTCAAAGTCCGGTCGTTACATGCAAAAACAACCTTTGTACCTTTAAAATTTATAGCGTGGTTTTTCTCCCATGTATGTTGCGCAATTGCACTGTATGAACTTCCCCTTCTGCAGCAGCAACGTGTTCTTCCCTTCTCTTATCAATGGAACGTCCGCTTTCTCCCACGTAACATTCATTGCAATCACTACAAGGTATTACTATACTCTACATTCTCTCTATTACCCGGGTTATTTTTAATGAGTTTCTTCTTGATTGTACTATTGTACTGAAAAACTAGGCAGCTTAAAGGAAAAAAGAACGGCTTCAACGTAGTTTTTCAGTACAATAGTACAATCAAGAAGAAACTCATTAAAAATAACCCGGGTAATAGAGAGAATGTAGGAGTATATGTAATACCTTGTAGTGATTGCAATGAATGTTACGTGGGAGAAAGCGGACGTTCCATTGATAAGAGAAGGGAAGAACACGTTGCTGCGTGCAGAAGGGGAAGTTCATACAGTGCAATTGCGCAACATACATGGGAGAAAAACCACGCTATAAATTTTAAGGTACAAAGGTTGTTTTTGCATGTAACGACCGGACTTTGAGACGAGTAGTAGAAGGGGCGTTAATTTCATTAAACGAGACCTTTGCAGGAAATACTGGCATTACAGAAAATACAGCTATTTGTGAGGAGATATGTAGGAAAGGGAAAATTTCAAACTTTAGAAATATATGTGCCAATAACGATGCTGCTTCCTCTCCTGTTTACTCCACTCAGGTCATTTCTCCAACTAACCACCCAACCACCATAGAACAAGCAGTTGACAATAGAAACATTCCCCCACGAAGATCAAGACGAATTCTGGAAAGAACGAGGGCTCAACCGCCTGATCATTCATAATTTGAACTAGCTTGTTTCCTAACCGTTGTTTTTTCAAATGCTTGTGCTCTTTCTTGTCAGTTCCTTGAGGTGACATATCACACTTTAGTGAACAAGACCACAGTTGATGGTCGAAAGCTTTAATCCTATACAAGTAATATATATTTTAAACTACAAGAGGAATTTACTTCATTGTGGATTGTATCCCCATATATATATATGTATATATATAATATGTATATATATATATATGTATATATATATATATATATATATATATGTATATATATATATATATATATATATATATATATATGTGTGTGTGTGTGTGTGTGTGTATTGTCGTGAAAGTACATTTCCTTACTTTCGTTATTTGTTGAATACTTGAAAAAGAATTATAATGGAGAAAAATGATTTGGATGGTCTAAGTAATTACTTTGAAGGATTTCATTGTAAAGAGAAGAAGGCCTGATACTTAAACATCATATGCCAAATGCGCCGAAGCACAGAAACACAATATATATATATATATATATATACATATATATATATATATATATATATATATATATATATATATATATGCGTGTGTGTGTGTGTGTATATATATATATATATATATATATATATATGTATATATATATGTGTGTATATATATATATATATATATATATATATATGTATATATATGTGTGATATATATATATATATATATATATATATATATATATATATATATACTATATATATATATGATCTGTTGGTATTTCGTGAAAAAGTATGGTAGGATATTTTAAGGAGAAAGAAACAAAGATGGCCGAGGGATTGATGAAGATTAGCTTGGGTTGAGATAAGGATGAGAGGATGTAGACGACGTATTTAGTGCATAAAATAATGTGAGAGTGAAGTGTAAAAAAATGAACGTACCTTACATGAACCTTGGATGTATGGCGTGAATGCTTGATGAATGCAATTCAGTATTTACGGTGAGAATGAAGCTTATGTCAGTCAAAATATGCTGACGTTTTAATGATGGTCTGGCAACGGTACGTTATTTGTAGATGGCCATTTCTTATCTTTATGTATGGACTAAAGATGACTATATGAATGGAATTCAAGAGTCTTTCAACAAAGGCAACTTAATGTCACGGAAGCGGAAGAGTTCGCTCAGGACAAAGATAAATGGTGCAGGTTTTGTGTCGAGGGTTAGAGGTTTGCTGTTTTACTTCTCCAAACATCCCACAGGAATGAATAAAATATGATTGCCACCTCACTTCAGGAGGGGAATCTTATTTACCATTTAGGGGACTTTCTTCTCAACGAGTAGTCCACAATCCTTCACTAGATGCTCCCATGTCTTCAGACCATTGGCACATCCCGGGTAGCAGTGTCCATCACTGTAGTAGCATTCTTTAGTAAATAGACTCTCCTGACGTTTTGGGCTGGAGTTTCCAGGAAGATGGAGAGGTCTATTTGCCATTGCGGGCTTTTCCTCACCTAAGGGGTTCACACTTCACAACCCTCTCACCTAGGCACTCCTCTTCCTTATCCGTGGACACTCTCTGCCATAGTAGAGTTCAGGTAGTATCCCTCCCACTTCTGTTGCAGTGAGTATTGCTTCACTGATTTGAGATGCCAAGTATGAATGTAGCATTGATGATTTTGTTCATTTCCTTGTGGAACCACCTCCTGTAAGGTATACATGTTTATATCATATATATATATATATATATTATATATATATATATATATATATATAATATATTATATATATATATTATAGACATTTATGACACGAGTGACTTATTTGTGTTCACAAACATTGTCACTAAACCAGTGTCTTTAAATGTCCATCTCTCTAGAGAGAGAATAACTTACACAGAAGGGAAATTATAATTAATAAGTACTTCTTCCCTGGCATAATACGAACCTTTGCCTGCTTTTTTAAACCACGATAGTGACTTTGTTAGCTAGGTGGTCAAAGTCACTGTATATCGCTGTATCTAAACCAGGAAACGGGTCGAAGCTCATATACATTAAAATTCCCCTTGGGGTAAAGTATTCCCTACGTGTAGAGAACTGGATATTAAACTATATTTTTTGGCTTAATATTTTTATGTGTATATATACATATATGTGTACATATATATATATATATATAGTATATATGTATATATATATTATATATATATATATATATATATATAGAAACAGATTTCTGTTAGTATTTATTTGTAATTTCATGTGTAATTAACTCGCGTTATAACGTTCACACTATACCGTTTCAAATGCGAACCGTTATGATTTCATTTTGCACAGACCTGTCCTGTTCCTGAACCACTGACAAAGACGTGGGTACTGTAAGATGGTGTTGATAAGTAAACATATCTCTGCGTGAGTTGTGGTCGGACAATGACGAAAATTATTGCCTGCGGACCTGAGCAGGAAAACAAAGTAACAAACTAAAGGAATGGATGAGACTGCAAATGAGGCCATATGTCACATTCCTCCTGCTAAATAATTGCCTGATCTGCAGTATCGAGCACCCATTTGTCTAGCCAGTCCTCATTCTGCGAAGACGCTTGTCTTATATCAAACTGAACGAAGTATTATCTCTCTCTCTCTCTCTCTCTCTCTCTCTCTCTCTCTCTCTCTCTCTCTCTCCCCCACCTCCTTTTTTAAAAATTTATTTATTTATTATTTTTTTTTTTGAGACTGAAGTTTTGACAAGAATTATGTGGGATAATGCTAGGGCCTGATGTGAAAGTTCTAGTTCATACAATATGGACTGAGTAAAATTCACATCTATGTATGGTTATATATTAATATATATATATATATATATATATATATATATATATATATATATATGTGTGTGTGTGTGTGTGTGTGATATATATATATATATATATATATAGATATGATATATATATATATTTGCGTGTGTGTGTGTGTGTGTAGTTTCCTGCGTATGTATGTTAAATCATTTGAATAGAACAGCTGAAATGTGATACCCATAAAATGTAATATTTCGCTATTCTGACCATGGAACGTGTTTATGATTGTGAATTGTCATGTTAATTTTCCATTTGGCTTCATGTCATTAAACTAAATAGTGAAGAAAACATTTGATGACCAGCTTTGTCTTTCTGATATTATTTGATATATTTTTATTTTAATTATTCACACCCACAAAATACCGGTTATAAAGTTAACCTGTGTTGTAAAAAGCGTGGACGCACAGGAGGATAAGAAAGGACGATTATCAGGGAAGAAGATTGCCTCACATCAGGGAGTTGTACAGACAGCTTGTTTCAGTCATGCAGTATCGCTCGTTTGCTAAGGTCAGGTTTTCGTCTGGCTTTCACGAGAGCCGCGAATTTAACCTGATTATGGGCCACAAACTTTTTCGCATTCCTTTTCCATTAACGTTTTTTGTTGGTAGCAAGAGTTCCAAAGTCATTATTACAATTTCGTAGCATTAGTGGCTCTGCCTTCTTTCAGATGCCTGTTATAGGCGTTTATATTTCGTACGCGTTTCTCTCTCTCTCTCTCTCTCTCTCTCTCTCTCTCTCTCTCTCTCTCCAGTATTTCCAGCTCTCTAAAAACTTGTTTTATAATTGTTTCGCTTTTGCCAGCATCTCCGTAGGATATTTACTTACGCACAAACATATGTATGTATATATATATTATGTGTGTGTGTCTGTCTCTGTCTGTCTATCCGTCTGTATACCACCTTGTCTGTATTTGATTATATATGCATGTATATTAGTTTTGTAATTAATTGTACGGCATAACTTTTTTGTATATCCAAATAATATGCCTTTCAAGAATACTACGTGAAAGCACCATATTTATGCAAAAGTAAAGGTTGAGGGAAAGTGATGATCAATCTGTATTCTGGGTCGGAGATTCCCTTGTCGTCACCTTCAAGATCTTGTACGATAATTATATCTTCTTCTGTAACTTATCATCATTCTGAGGAAAATCTTCTTTAACCTATTCTCAATTCGTATGTGTCATCTTGGCCTCGTTTCCTGACATTTTATTATATCACTCTTTGTGAGTTGTATGAGCAGAGCAGACGATGAACTGTTATTTTAGAATTCCCCTCGTCGACAAACGAAGCCTTGAAATGCAAATCTTCATAGAACGTTTTTTGCTCAGAATTACTTATTCCTTCATTTCCCGAAATATTTGCATAATCTCCTGTTACACTGTATAAATCCTAAATGAAGAAGATACTTTTAAAACTAGCATGACGTCTCATCCTTGTCCCTTCCCTTCTTGCCTCGAGAGGCGTGAGTGAATGAAATAACAATAAAGCGTCATTCTGAGGCTTCCTTCCCTTCGCAGTAGTAATTTGCCGTGATGCTTCCTTTGATGATGTGCAACGGAATATACCGCCACCAGTAATGAAATATAATCGCACCTGAGGTAAAATCACCAGCTCGGAACCCTCGCTCACGTAATGTATCATATCAACAATACACTGTAATTAATGTTGCTTGCTGGGCAATATGGAAAACCCTTCGGCACAGATGACGATAAGGCTGTCGTACACTGACAGTGATGAAGTGTTACATTTTGGGGTCGTGTGTCTCCCCCCCCTTTTTTTCTCTCTCTTTTTTTCGAAATCCTCTCTCTCTCTCTCTCTCTCTCTCTCTCTCTCTCTCTCTCTCTCTCTCATTTTTAAAATCCCATGCTCTCTCGTAACTGGTATAACTGATATATTTTTTGTAATATCCATTGATGCTGATTATCATGGAGATCGGTGTCTTTGATATTATGCCGATAGTTTTAGGTCTATTTACATATATATATATATATATATATATATATATAAATATATATATATATATATATATATATATTATATATACGTATGTGTGTTTGTTTGTTTGTGTGTACGTATACATACATACATTCACACACACACACACACAACCCAAACGCATCTAAGTTTAAATCCTTTAACCGGCACCCCTTGTCGCCAGCACATCATGGCATCTCAGAAATGACCACAATTCCTTCTTACGGGCATTCATGTAAGAATGCCACTGTCGGACATTGTAAGAAGTGACACCCCTCCTTTAACGTTTGATGTACGGCAGTGGGACCAGATGGAAAATGTCTTTTATTCAGTTCGACAATAAATGGCTTCGTACCGGTGCTGTGTGGGTGAAGGGGAGGGGAAACGGAGCGGGGTGGGGGGGTGGGGGGGGGGGGGGGGAGAGGGAGAGAGAGAAGGCGTTTAGAGTTTAGATATTTGGCCATTTGGTCTCGCGGTGGAATTCTCGTTGACAGAAAATTGTCGCAGTAAGTGAAGCAATTGAAGATGTTTTCTCGTTTTGACTCATTTCTTATGTATGTGAATATATATGTTTTGTGCAAATGTATTCGTGTATGGTGATGTGCAAGACAGGTGTGAAATGTACCTGATTTGAAATGTGGAGAAGTAATTTTTACAAAGTGCTAAAATAAGTTATATTTTACTACTTTGTAGCATGCCTAGTCTGTTTTGGTTTATTGACTATATTTTTATAAGGTTAGATTCTGTTGACCTTGTGTTCGTTTGTGGTTTTCATGAAAATATATCATGATTTTATATAGATAGGTTTTTTTTTTGTCTGATTTATGGCAGTTTTAATGCAATTAGAATTCAAATCCTTTTGATTTTACCCTTTTTAACATTGACCTTTTAGAATGTCGATTTTAAAATCATTATTTATCTCACTTCCATTTTCATCCATTCTCATCACAGCCTAAATGACCCTATGGGTCCCAGTACTTCGCTTTATGCCAAAATCACATATTCCATTGTTGATATTTAGTCTTATGCTGTTTTCCTGCAGCATGTGCTAAAGATTGAACGTACATAGTTCCGCTCTCCACCCTGTGGAACATAAGGGAACCAAGGCTGCTGTTGACTCAACAGGTTGACCTATTTCCTCCAAAACAAACCCCCCCCCCCCTAACCCCCATTAATCTGGATGTTATGCAACGCAACAGAGGTCGTCCTCATATTCAGTAATGAATCTATAAACACTTTCGGTATGTGTTGCGAGAAAAACAGGAACATGATAGAACTACATTCCAGTTGCAGCGTTGGCGATTCTAAGTTGGAATTGAACAATTTCTACAGCTGTTTTATGTTTTTTTTTTTTCAAATAACACGTATTTTGCACGCAGTGATCCGTATATTAAGGCCAGAGGTCAGATTTAACCAATTTTTTTTCTGCCTATGCATAAAGGAGAAGATATATATACTATCTATCTATCTATATATATATATATATAATATTATATAATATATATATATATATATATTTATATAGAGAGAGAGAGAGAGAGAGAGAGAGAGAGAGAGATATTGTTATAGATATAATATATATATATATATATATATAAAATATAAGATATATATATATATGTATATATATATATATATATATATGATATATTTATATATATGATAGATATATATATGTATATGTATATATATATATATATATATATATATATATATATATATATAGTATAGATATATATACATCTATATATATATATATATATATATATATATATATATATATATATGATATATATTGTATAATATATATATATATATATATCTATATATATATTATATATATAGATATATATATATATATATATATATATAATATATATATATATATATATATATATATATATATATATATATATATGTATATAATATATATAGTATGTGTATATATATATATATATATATGGATATATGTATATTGTATATATATATATATATATATATATATATATATGTATATATATATATATATAATATGATATGTATGTATGTATGTATATATATGTATATATGATGTATGTATATATATATATATACTATATATATATATATATATATATAATATATATAATATATATCTAATAAAAGGAGCCATAAAAACACCAATATATACGTAGAGAGAATAGTACTATATTTCAGAGACTGCTGTCTCCCTCTTCAGGTAGATGAATGAGAAAAGTTTACAGAAAAGTGGTATTTATACCAAGAGGCAGGTCCACCACAGGCAAGCCAATTTAGGTCACCCCCGCTGATAATCTTCCTTTAATCTTCTTAAGCGTTGGTTGAATGAAAACCTTGTCGATCGTATCTGAAATCCATGCTCCTTTTGAGATGTTCATTACCTGCCTCTCTTATTAAGGCCGATTCCATCATTTGACTCTTGTACCGGCAGTTGCTGCTATAAATTACAAGTGACATATTCCAGTTTATTCTATGGTCATGTTCATTTATATGGTTGAAAAGAAAATAGCTGAGTTTCTTTTTGTCCATACCTAACTGACCGTTTGTGTTGTATTAATCTCTGGGGAAGTGATTTACCTGTAAATCCGATGTAAGATTGGTCACAGTCCTGGCATGGGATTTGGTAAACCCCAGTGTCCTTGGGAAATGTCTTTTGTTGGAGGTTAATCAGGGATTTGGCTAAGGTGTTTGGGTAGTAAATGCAAAAGGGTTAGATTTCCGAGAGTTTGAGTCACCTTCTTAATCGTGTCCAGGTGTGGAATTTTTTATTTTATTGTTGGGTGTATCCTGGTCTTGTCTTTAGGGGGTTGGTAGAAAAATTACGTTTGCTTTGTTGCAATTGCTTTTCTCAATTATATGGTCAGGATACTTTAAAGACGAAAGTTGCTTGCGTAATTAGTTCAAAATTCCTTTTTTCAGGAAATCTGGGGAACAAATTCGTAAGGCTCTCAAGAACAAGTTGCTGGCTACACCTATCTTGATAGCAATGTCGTGATAGCTAAAGTAGTGAATGTATGAAAGTGAGAACGTTGGGTTTCTGTATATGGTAAATTTGTGTTCTGTCGTGTCTCTGATTATTAAAACACATCAAGAAAAGGAATTTTGTTGTCTGTTTCCCATTCAACTTTAAATTTGATGCTGGGCACTAATGCGTTTAATTTTGAGAGGAATTCATTAAAATGCTCCACCTATATCCCCAAAATGTTAGAATATCATCCACATATCTCATCCAGCATGTTTTTGTGTTTTATTACATTTATTACTGTAGTTTCAAAGTATTCCATATACAGATTGGCTAAAACAGGACTTAAGGACTACCCATACTACACCCGAATTTTTTGCTTGT
>NC_061088.1:81858087-81865587 GCF_015104395.2 Macrobrachium nipponense
GAGTTCTGTTGTTAAACTTCTGGTACAGGTAAGTTGTGCTTTTTCTTCCGCTTCTTTTACGCGCTTTGTGTAGAATGCAATTTTGTATTTCGTAGTGTAACTTGTTACTGTTTATCTCGGAAGAGCTCGCCAAAGTTCAAAACCAAACTGTATATCTTATGTGAATATCCGCTTCAATTAATTTTTTCATACAAGAACAATATTGAGACGTTATTTCTTCCGAAGTTGATTTTTTACGGGCTGCTGAAGAGCAAGAGCCCGTGCCAGCATAAGACTGGCTTAATCTATCATCGCTATTCACTTTTATCCGCGTTCATACTGATATAGAAAGATAAGTATGAAACTGATGATAGAATCACGCCGTTTTTTCCAGACATGATGATGAAGCTGACGATAATGGAAATTGGAATGATTTTATACGAACTAAAATACGTAGAAATATTCTGATCGCCATAAATAACTTCGGAGTATCTTGCTAACTTTGTAAAACTGTTAGGGATTTGAAATCTGGAGCTTAGTAAAATAGGTAATATTGATTGTGCTCAAATTAATGTCTTTTCCGTGTCAGATCAGCTAAGCGGAAAAGACGTATTTAAAACAAACACAATGAAATAAAACCTGTGATGGTATAGAGTTTTTCGACAATCATTAGATGACAGTTGTACGTCTCATACTTGCTTTCTAGGGTTTTTCCTCTTTATTGCTTGTTTATGTGGGGTTCGAACCCTGTGATGCAATCGGTAATTGTCATTAGGTGGCAGAAGTTTTTTTTATGTGCTTGAGTTTCAGATTTTCGACCATGCAAAAACAATGCAGAAACAATTCATAGAATATTGCGTATTCGTGTGATCTCTTCTACCAGTGAGATGAGAGTAAGGATCCAAATGTATTACAAAATGTTATTTCTAGTTATGGTCAAGAAGAGACTTCGACACCTAGGATTAGTCACAGGTGATGTTGCAAGTGAGGTTTCTCATTACTCCGAAAATGGAAGAGAACTCAAAATTTCAATAAGTCAGTAATTTCCTCGTTGGCTTAGGGCACTATAAAATAATTGGCGGCATCGTTGGAATACCTTTTGATATGCTCAGGAAAATCAAGGTAAAGTTACCAACATTCACCAGAGTTCATTGCAGCTCTCTGCAGGAACCAGATGTATTTGAATTCATTACGTCTTTTATTTAGCTGGAATAAGCCGTTACTGACATGAAGCGTAATATAAAGGGTACAGTTTCTGTATCAGTTCCACATAAGAATTCAAAAGGAATAGCCTAAACATTTCCAGTACATGATTTAAACAAAAATGCTTGAATGCTTCTGCAGATGCTTGACATATTTCATAGTAAGCAAATAGTAGGAACTTCTTTGGAAATTGAAGTATTAACCAAAAAATAATAAGCTTAATACCTTATGGGTATTTTAGAAGTTACTGATTGTTCTTAAGTTAAAAGGGAATTTTGATGAAATACTCCAAAAGTGTGAGCATGATATTGAAACTTACATCTATACTGAATTCAGAAATTTCTGTAAACTGACAGATATCAAGAAGAACAAGTTAATGGCAGGTTCCGTAAAGAAATGCCGCAAACTTTTAATAGATCACTCCAAAGACTTGCACCTCTTGTGTCTGTATGTCTGTTGCGCCAGTAATGCAAAGCTTCGAAGATTCCAAGATTCCTGGCAAGCAAACACGCTTTCGTAATAACAAGGAATCTGGCGACGTCCGAAAATATTATATCGTGTTTGAAGACGTTTAGCCCGGGGTGTGCGCTCATCTCTGCCCAAATTTACGGGCTTTTCTCTCTTAAGTTTAATACGTAATTTCAGATATCCCAGGCCGTGACAGGCTGTCACTTCTTGACTGACGTTGAAAATGATATTATTCCCAGATTTTTTGTTTTCTTTTAAACTTGTGTAACACCTCTCTTGTGGATTGATGATTCATGTGGCAGCCATGTTTTGTATTTCAAACATCTCATAAAGTTTGTCATGTATTCATGACAGGTAATGCTCATGTACAGTAATTACTTTGCTTATTTTGTCATTTTGCAAGTGATTTCCCATTTTCATCGTCTCAACGTTGAATAAAAGGCATTCTTTCGATTACAACGTAAAATGATGGAAATGAAATATTTTGCAAATAACGTCAAATCGTGCTTTTGAAAATGAGAAAAGGTCGGTAAAATAAGTATATAATCACAGATTTCCGAAAAATGTCGAGTTTTCAGGGAAATTCTTGACCTCTTTGATCTCGGGAAGACAGTTTCCTCTGCTTTCCGCATGCAACGTTAATTAATATTATCGTTAAAGAAAAACTGAAATTACAAAGATCAAACGGAAATGTCAGTGAGAAAGTCAAATTCAGTAGCCAGGCTTAACATTGACCTTCTTGCTGAATTTAATGTGTTTGCTAATTTGCACGAGGGAATGGGTCCTGAAAATGAGAAAATGCAATGTGCGCTTAGTGCTTCCCACGTTGCAATCTTTCGTTCACCTACTTGTGATTTAATGAAGAGTCCGTTTTCCTTACGAAAGATGTAGCCGGGTCAGCGGAGTCGTCTTTCTTTGTCTTGGTATTTAAATTCAGAAAATCATTTGGCCCTCAGTCCCTCAGTCGTGAGCATTTACATTGTCGTCTTTAGTGCTTTGCTTCTTAATTAAGGTAGCCCATTCCGCCTTCACCTTTGGAAGGTGTAATCAGAGAAGGCGCCGTGGCAGATTGGTGTAACAGCTGGCTTATGTTTCCTAGGTGCTGTATAGAAATCCGAACCGCTGGACCGATCTAGACAAAATTTTGCCTGTGGCCCTCTGGGACATCTTATTTACTGTGGGTCCCAGCAAATTGGGGGAAGGAGTGGCTCCACAAGAAATTTCATGTAACAAAAGTTGTCTATTTGGGTGGGTTTGTTATGCAAATTTTTTGTCTCAACCCAGTAGCCCCCCTGGGGTTCCTCTGGGTGGCCCCCCTTGAGAAGGGCGGCCCCTTTATCATCTACTTATTGGTAAATGATTAACTGTCATTCAGAGTTTTCACGGGCAGCACCGGGTTGGTCAGCTTATCCATAATATATATATATATTATATAATATATAATTTATATATATGTATATATATATATATATATATATATATATATATATATATATTATATATAGTGGTGGGAAAAGAGAAGGAGGACTGATGGGTGGGGAAACTCTGCTACGCTAAGCCGTGGGCGCAATTCGCCCCATTATTTCCCCAGAGTTCCGACAGGTAAAGCCTTCGGTGACAGCCATTTGTCAAAGGTTATCGCGGCCCACAAAAGCAATTTACATATTAAAGAGATCAGGTGCTTTGTACACAGATTTCATCCAGATATTCATCATCGTCAGAATAAAGCTGTTATTTGCTTTAGTTTTCCCGATGGAACTGGGAGCCGACTGTACACTACCGTGTCTATTATTATTATTATTATTATTATTATTATTATTATTAATTATTATTATTATTATTATTATTATTATCCCAGCGCTTTGTTTGGGTCCGTGTATTTTAGGTTGGTTAATCAGCCTTTTAATTAGACTGACTCTCTCTCTCTCTCTCTCTCTCTCTCTCTCTCTCTCTCTCTCTCTCTCTCTCTCTCTCTCCCTCCCAAGGGGCTTACTGATTTTATTTCCATTTCCTCATTATATGAAGTTCGGAAACACCGTAGGTTTTTATGGCTGGATTGACCGCTTTAGCAATAAGTCACCATGAGGCTGAAGTGTCAATATGAAGAATATCCTTCCGTTTCATCTTATTTGCATCTCTCGAGTTTTTGGATGGGTTTGTGGTCTTGGTTTTTTTTATATATATTCGATTCAGTTGACGTAATTTAATGTTTAACTGTTCTCCTGGAGTGTACGTGTGGGACATTAAAAATTGATCATCCTAAGCTTTGCATTAACAAGTCGCAAACGTGGATGTTATACAAGTCCGAGAACTTACATTCTTCCCGTGACCTTTTAATTCTCAAGTTATTTATTTTTATATATATATATATATATATATATATATATATATATATATATATATATATATATACACGTATATAACGTAGTTCAGTTCGTAATCGTAATAACAAAATAATTGACAAAAAAGTTGAGAGAAGAGATTAACAAAGGAAATAAAATTTCAACTTAAAAAAGGGATGAGCCGTCTCTGAAATGCTTTAATGCCAGAAGGATTGATACAGCCCAAAGGAATTATTTGCATACATCAATTCCAAGCTTTTTGCTCGGAAAATGTTGTTTACTTTTATTATTTGGGCAGGGATGATTAAATTTATGCTAATAAGTTTTCCTCACTAAGAAAAAATGACTTCTCCTCGATATTTTGTTCTAAGCAGGGAAATATGCGTTGCCTTATTCAAGTTTCGTCTGGCCTCACATTCGTTTTTAAGGAATTTTGAGTTATTTGAGACATGCCAATCCAGTTTTATTTACGTTCCTTCTTATCTATGATGTTATATACTTCTTTTTTTTATCGTGTGTGGTTTATTGCTTTTCATTTATATTAGTATTGGGGAAGAAATAAATGCAGTTATTTTGGATATTCCATAAATGTGCATTCATTATCATTGTATTTAAAATTGTTGTTTGAAAGAATTATTTTTTTATTTATTTTTTTATTTTTTTTTTATTTTTGCTCTATCACAGTCCTCCAATTCGACTGGGTGGTATTTATAGTGTGGGGTTCCGGGTTGCATCCTGCCTCCTTAGGAGTCCATCACTTTTCTTACTATGTGCGCCGTTTCTAGGATCACACTCTTCTGCATGAGTCCTGGAGCTACTTCAGCGTCTAGTTTTTCTAGATTCCTTTTCAGGGATCTTGGGATCGTGCCTAGTGTTCCTATGATTATGGGTACGATTTCCACTGGCATATCACATATCCTTCTTATTTCTATTTTTAGATCTTGATACTTATCCATTTTTTCCCTCTCTTTCTCTTCAACTCTGGTGTCCCATGGTATTGCGACATCAATGAGTGATACTTTCTTCTTGACTTTGTCAATCAACGTCATGTCTGGTCTATTTGCTCGTATCACCCTATCCGTTCTGATACCATAGTCCCAGAGGATCTTTGCCTGATCGTTTTCTATCACTCCCTCAGGTTGGTGTTCGTACCACTTATTACTGCAAGGTAGCTGATGTTTCTTGCACAGGCTCCAGTGGAGGGCTTTTGCCTTTGAATCATGCCTCTTTTTGTACTGGTTCTGTGCAAGTGCCGGACATTTGCTTGCTATGTGGTTTATGGTTTCATTTTTCGTATTGCACTTCCTACATATGGGAGAGATGTTATTTCCGTCTATCGTTCTTTGAACATATCTGGTTCTTAGGGCTTGATCTTGTGCCGCTGTTATCATTCCTTCAGTTTCCTTCTTTAGCTCTCCCCTCTGTAGCTATTGCCATGTGTCTTCGCTGGCTAGTTCTTTAGTCTGTCTCATGTATTGTCCGTGCATTGGTTTGTTGTGCCAGTCCTCTGTTCTGTTTGTCATTCTCATGTCTGTATATTTCTGGGTCTTCGTCTACTTTTATTAGTCCTTCTTCCCATGCACTCTTTAGCCACTCGTCTTCACTGGTTTTCAGATATTGCCCTAGTGCTCTGTTATTTTTTTATTCTTAATTATTATTATATTATTATTTTAAGAAAAAGTAGAGTATTTGCTAAATAAGATTAGATCGACTGTTCTACTGATTTTTTTCTTTTTTGGCTATGAGAATGAAAAAATTAATAGCGACCTCGAATGCAAAAAATTTTTTTAAGGTAATTTCAAAATGAAAATTGTGCTTTCGTTTCTGATTTCGATTTTGTGTGCTCAGTTGCGATAGTTGGTCCCCGTATTTTATGTATAGTTGTATTTTGCAGACACTCCCTTTTGTAATGTTAATGAGACCATGGGTTTCCAAGATCTCGCATTTGGAATACGGGAATTCTTTTATTCCAGATCTTTTCTTTCTATACATTCTTTTTCGTGTTTTATGTAGATATTCACTTTAAGAGGCTTCTACCTCCTGACCTGCTGTCTTTGTTGCATTCCATTGCAAAATAAATCGCCGAAGAGAGAGAGAGAGAGAGAGAGAGAGAGAGAGAGAGAGACCCATCCCCTACAGTCTCCTTACTCCCCGGGACTAAATCAGCACGTCTGAGGAAGAGGAAGAGGAGGATTCAGCGTCGGAGGATAGGAGGAAGGAGGCTGGCTGAGCTAGTGAAGCAATCTAGATGGCATGTTTTCGCTCGATTACCATATAGATTGACCTCTTATTCGCTCTGCATTTATTGCACCGCAGCTTTCCTGACGTCTAATTCCGGCCTCGGTAATAAAAGAGTTCATACGAGAGCTTGGAAACGGCGTCATCTGGAAGCTCCACCGAGGATATCATTGCTGTCATTACCGTCTCTATGCTTAGGGCCTACCTGGGTAAATTGTATCTCGTGTTATTCATATTTTGATGATGCGGGAAACTGATAAAGTTCGAAATTAGCGGTGATTTCATTTTTTTTTAGAGAGATTTAGATAAATTTGTTGATCTAGAAAATATTGGACAGTCGACACATTTGGGGTAATTTGAGTTCGAAGCGTTTGGGGAAGAAGTTACAAATGCAGTGGACATAATCTTTGTCAGTATCCCCAAAAAATGTGATGTTTATTAAGAACTCTCGTTTTGATTTATTTGTGCAGACGTCGATGCATTAAATGATGTACATTTAATACCTTTAGTAATTGCGTTTTAAAAGTACGTTTAATACTTGTAGCCAATTGATTTTAAAATCACATGTAGCCAAGTGTGTTTTAAAAGCACATTTGATACTTGTAGCCAAATATGTTTTAAAAGTACATTTAATGCTTGTATCCCATTGGGTTTTAAAAGTCAGGCACTTAATCTCTAAGGCATGAACTCCAATTATAGCTTCTGTGAATAGAGAGTATTAATGTCAGTACTGTGCGGGTATTATGTATTCAAACTGCTACTTGAAATATTCTTCACATTCATCCTTCGACTCTTTTAGTGTTTGAGCTCATTCATAATGCATGTGATTTTATATATTTACAGAACGTCTTCTTTGAAGAGCTGCTTTTTCTTTTTATTTTATCACCCGTCTCCCTTTTTATACTAGCATTTTTTTTCCCTTGTCCCTTTTGTCCTAAATTTCACGGAATATGTTTCATTAGTAGTATGGCCTCTTGCACAAAGAAACTCATTAAGGAACCAGGGAAAGAAGCTCCTTAAGGTCGCGGGAAAATGAGGTAAGGCGAAGAAATTATTCCTAACTGTAGCCTTTACTACAATAGCTGTCAGCTCGTGAAATCTCACATGGTTTTGTAATACGCAGGTGTAGATACTCCTTCAGGTAAAGATGTGCTCGCTCCGTATCATTCTCGTTGAATGCAGTCATTAGGTAAGTTTATAGATTTATTTTGCTCTTAACGAAAAATAATCGTATGTATATCTCCTCAAAAAAGAAAATAAATGTCTCCAA
>NC_061088.1:81870587-81930587 GCF_015104395.2 Macrobrachium nipponense
TCCTTATCATTGTGTGATTGAACCTCCATCTCTAGTAACTATTGTAGATTCACATCAACCGTGCATTTGATGCCTAGGCCCGTCACTTACGACGCTCCTGAATGGCTGTTGATAAGCCAATCACTCACAGGGCTGGAGGCTCTAGCCTCTCTCGAGAGTTCACATAGGCAGGATGTATGTTCCACCTCTCCTGAAGGATATTTCTTTCAAAAGTATCCCTCAGGAGAGGTGGAAAATACATCCTGCCCGTATGAACTTTCTAGAGAGACTGAGAGCCTCCAGCCCTGTGATTGGCTTATCAACAGCCAATCAGGAGCGTCTTAAGGGACTGATAGCGCCTCAGTGGCGTGGTTGGTATGATGTTGCGTCCCACCTCGGTGGTCACGAGTTCGATTCTCGGTCATTCCATTGAGGAGTGAGAGCTGTGTATTTCTGGTGCTAAAAGTTCACTCTCGACGTTGGTCCCGTTTGCTGAATAACCACTGGTTCCATGCAACGTAAAAACACCATACAAACAACCGTAAGGGATTGGCCTAGACATCAAATGCACGGCTGATGTGAATCTACTATAGTCGACTTTGTGTGTGTGTGTGTGTGTGTGTGAGTGTGTAATAAGGTGACTCAAGAGTAAATGTTACCGCCACATCCATACTTAACCCTTATATTATGAAATAAAGAAATGGATACGCCATTGCAGCTGTTGAAATACACTTACAGGATCTTGTTTTCAGGAGATGGGAAATAGGGAAAATCCCAACTGCATATCGCTGTTACATAAAATGGATTATTTTGTTACGAGGCGGACAGTAAATTTGCTTTGAAAAAAAAAAAACTGTTGTTGTGTGGCACCGAGAGAAGTTAAAAACATTTTTCATAAATGCAATCGTACATGATTTTGGTGTTAACAAAAAGAGTGAGCAGACTTTTGCTGTGATTTTTTTTCAAAGTTGTTTTTACTTTTTTTTTTTTTTTTTTTTTTTTTTTTTTTTTTATAATATCCTATGTTTGTTTTAGGTTCCTATTTTGGCGCCTAGAAAAAGATTTTTCTATGTGCAGGAATATTTTTTATTTCGAAAAATGTTGGTTGGGGAATTTTATTTTGTTTTGCGGATTACGTATCGATCCTTTAGAAATTGTAGAAATATTGTTCGTATTGCGAAGTTCTTGCATAAATTATTGTTGTTATTATTTCAGCAGATGAAACCTATTCACGTGAGGGGCCATTGACCTGAAATTTAGGCTTTCAAAGATTGTTGGTTTCAGCCTCCCACCTCAGACCCCGCATTGCAGCAGTAACTGATCGTGATGTAGAGCCAGTGATTTTTCAGTGCACTGGATGAGACGCGAACCCGTGACATCTGAGTGGCATTCACGACATTAACCACTATGCCAGCGGACCAGCTTAAAGATTAATTATCGCTTCCTCTTATTAACCGTCGTAGAATTTCGCTCGTTTTCCGTCATTTCGTGATTGTTTTTGATAAGAATATTTGCTCGTTGAAAATAAATATTACAAAAGCAAAGGTTCAAAGGGATTAGCTGCATTACTTACCGGTCAGGCGTCACTAACGAATCGAGTCGTATCTACATTATTTTTTTCTTGTTAAATCATCTGATAAGGATTATGCTACAAATGATTAAAAGTAAATGAGTCGCTGGCAGTAGAAACTTTGATTTTTACATATTTATTGTTTGTGTGTGTGTGTGTGTGTGTGTGTGTGTGTGAGGCTGTTCATTTTTTAAAAAAAGATAGAAAGATTATTAAGATTTTTTTATTATATAATGAAGTAATGATTGAGGGACATCAAATCAAAATGAATCCAGAGCTAAAATTCTATGCAGTACCGGAGAAGTCTTCCCATTAACATTCAACTTGTTAAATACTTCTTCAGAGCAGTAAATAATTATTATGATATGCTTTTTATTTGATAAGTTTCTAAAAGTTATATCAATCAGTTGTCAGCAAATTGTGAACAGAAAAAGTAAAGGGATTCAGCTATTTGATAAAAAAAAAATATTTGAAAATCTAAGCTACAAATATGAAAGTGTTTTTTTCTAACTGAATAGAATTCGACCAGAATTTGACCACACATTCATAAAAAAGGCTGAATGCAAAAATCATAGTGCCCTCAGCAGCTGCGTTTGGACACAGACGTTAAATCTGTTTGGCTGTTGATTGAACGAACAAATTTTGGAATAGTAAGTTTCACAATCGTACAACTGTACTACGCATTAGGAGAAAACCTTTGAAGGTTTAAGGTGGACAACGTATCACAGTACACGAGTTCCGGCGCTATTTCCGCAAATAGGTAAAAGGATTGCTTGTCATGTCTCTCATACCTATAGACGGATATCCCTCTTCGCCGAATCTATAAGCCTCGTGCAGTGAGGACTGATGAATATGTAAACATCTGGAAGTCTCGAGGGTAACAGCTGCAAGAATATTGAGTTGGTAGTCAAAATGAGCAGATGTTATAGTACGCCGACCTGTTGCAGGGCTTGGCTGAGCAATGGCGCCATAACTGCATTATAACTCAACAAGGATTCATTCACGGAGTCCTTGTTAAAGATAAGGATTTAACTGCACAACAATTGCCCCACATTTAGTACTCAACAAGGATTCATTCACGGAGTCCTTGTTAAGAATAAGGATTTAACTGCACAATAATTGCCCCACATTTAGTACAGGATCTCAGTATCGAAAGGGCCATGTCCGTCAAACAAATAGCCTTATGTGGTCAAGAAATCAAAGAACATGAAAGCACTGGAAAGGTCCATTTTCATCTCAAAATGATTTGTTGTTTTTAATAACGAATGAAGATACTGTTATTTTTTTGCTATAATTTAGTCTCTAGGGTTTAGTAGGGTATACAACTTTGGAAGGAACTCATTACCCTTCAGTTATAAACTGACATTTATTTGCCGCAGTTACGAAGTGTATTGTTTAAAAGAAAACGGAATGTCAATATTAACAAAAATTACATTTTTGTAGCCAGGAAGGACCGTTTGCTTATATAGTTGCTTTCTCCAAAAATCTATAAGTTAGTTTTTGACAGCCTTAAAACTAAATAAGAATAAACCCTACCTTGGCTTTAAAGCTTTAGTCATAACCGGTAGTAATGCTTGAAACATTCTTTCGCTTTCACTGTTTTATCATTATTTGGTTTTATTATTAATTGCTATTGTTTATCTTGGAATAACAGACAACTGTAATCTTCAAAAACTGTTTCTGTACAGTGTTCATTACACTGGTTTTATTATCATTATTATTTTTTATTTATTTATTTATTTCTTGAAAAGCGCCAGGGAATCACTTGTTTACTTTCTAACGTCTTTTGGGGAAACATTATTCCGCCTTCTATAAAATGTAAGTTTCTCAAGGAGCCTGTACCTCGGCAATACCTTCTGATTTAGTGATATCCCTTCAGAATTAATTCGTGTTGTAATTTATTTTCTTTTTCTTTTCCAGGTGTGCCCTGAAATAAACTAGGTTTAAAATCCGTATTTCATCGCCCCAAAGTGAACAGTAATTCCTTTTAAACTCCGTATTTTCGATTTTTATATCGCTCTTACTGCCTGAGATGGTCGTATTTCTTAAGGAAATGTTTTTGAGCATCAGTGTGGCGAGTTGTTTCAGGTTAGACGTTACATTCCAACGCACCTCTCTCTCTCTCTCTCTCTCTCTCTCTCTCTCTCTCTCACACACACACACACACACACACACACACACACACCACGTCACGTCACACGTATTACAGAAGGAAAACAACTTTCACATAATGGATTGAAATATCTGACGGAATCCTGACTGACTGAGTGGAGAAAAAATAAGGAAGGTATCAATAAAGAGATTCGTAACTGCAAATGCAGCTCATATCCTGAGAAGGGAGCTGTGCTCGACGCTGCAATGAAGGAGGTAAGTAAGTGATGCTGGGGCATGCAAATAATGCGAAATGCAATAATATGTGCGAGTGAAGACATATGTTTTGATAATGGTCTTCGTAATTAAATGAAATTGACAAGAAAGCGTGATGGCTTCCAACACCACCATCACTCCGTGCGCAGTTATTCTCACAAGTCTTTGGCCGGCAACAAAATCCGTTTGCAACCAGGAACAGTAATTTGCCAATGATTTGCATGTTGATGCTCTTCGCTTTTTAAAAGGGAGAGGGAACGGATATTGAATTTCGTCATATCTGGGACCTTTGGGACTCATTTATCATCCAATTATTGTTAATTGATGATACTGTCTTGCATTCTCTCTCTCTCTCTCTCTCTCTCTCTCTCTCAGTGGAGCTTCGAAAATTAATCATAATACCACAATGATTCACGAACTCATTTATCTGGTAACGCGAAGATACGATGAAGTGTCGACTATTTTACCAGTTAGAAATCAGGTAGGAATGTTCGTAAAATTATTTTTCGGACTGTGGAATTATACCAGCGATCACCTGAAAATTCTGGCGATTTGTAGAAGTTTTATTTCCCAGACACGATTTCATTTCATATTTTACGAGTTAGAATTAATGTTGAGGGCTCCTTCGGCTCTGAAAATCTGTTCGTATAAACTTATGTATTAAGTCTGTCAGTGTGTGTATAATTTACGAGTTAGAATTAATGTTGAGGGCTCGTTCGGCTCTGAAAAATCTGTTCGTATAAACTTATGTATTAAGTCTGTCAGTGTGTGTATAATTTTCACTTCTATTGCTCTGACATTTTCAAGTATTATGGTTGACAATAAACCTTAAAATAAAGAAGCACGGTCTAAATCTGTCAGGTCATCTTGACAGACCGCGTGCTGTATTATAAGTTCTGGATAATAGTTCAACTGTAAACATTATCATCTTTTGGTCAAAGCGATTTATAGACCCCGAGTCCATATCTTATTTATTTAAAATAGATTATATATATATATATTTATAATATATATATATATATATATATCAATAAATATATATGAGAGAGGAGAGAGAGAGGAGAGATGAGGGAGATGTGAGTTGAAAGAGAGATGGACACTTGAGAGCGAGATGAGAGAGAGAGAGAGAGACATCTTTCAGCTGGAGGGAGAACTAAAACAAGAAGTTAACCTTGGGGCCTTGATCGCATGGATATGGGAGAACTCCAAAAATTTGGGTTGACTTTGGTGACAATCATTCATCCAGCTCATTGACAGCTGGATAGGTGGCGGGATATATATATATATATATATATATATATATATATATATATATATATATATATATATATATATATGTGTGTGTGTATATATATATATATATATATATATATATATATATATATATTATATATATAATTAGCAAATGACTATTTAATAAGGCTAATACCTGAACAGGGTATGGGAATAGACTTATTGATTAGGGTAAAACCTTAGTGACTGGAAAGTTATACTCGGCATTTAATCATAAATAGATGCCTATATATTTGAGAAGAATTCTACGTTCAAATTAATACGACAGACTTCAGTCCAGTCAGAATGTTTACGGAATCACTTTTCAGCATATGTGTTCAATTACCTAGTGTAAAGGCAACGGTTGGCTAATCAGTTTCATAATCAACTTATGTGCAGTTTTCAACATTATTTATAATATATATTATATATATATATATATATATATATATATATATATATATATATATATATGTATACATGCATACATACATACATCATACATACATACATATACATATATATATATATATATATATATATATATATATATATATATATATATGTACATGAAAACTAATAATATCGGCTGCAGTAGTTCACCGTCAGCTAAAAATAATAATAATGAGTACATGTAAATGCATAAATAGAAAATAAATAGAATTGCTATAAGTCATATAACCACGAAGCGCTGCTTCCTTTTTAAGTTTTGAAATATTGTTTTTATTAGGTGCAATAAACTAGTTCAATGAGTTGGCTTTTTGAAAGTTTATTTACTTTTTTCAATTTATTGTACACTCAACGACTGTCCTCTGCACGTGCATCTATGTTTCGTGTATGACGTCTTTATTACTCTGTTCCTCGCCAATATCCTCAATTTTGTATTTCTCAATCTTCAAGGTGATAATTAATAATATAATTATGCAGGTATCCTTTTGGCCTAACTCACTTATTCCGCATTTCAGAGCGCAAGAGGTGAGTGACCACACAATGGTCATCCTACCTTTAATTTGTTAATAACTCAGGCGAATGTAGCATTTATTATAAATTTTGTTATCAACAAGGACTAATCAATGGTAAACTATTAAAACTGTGGAAACGCAGCTCTGGAATTAGGGTGAGGTAATTCGTTCGGGTTGGGCGGGAAAAAGAATCACGCATGAGAGGAAAAAAAAAAAGTTGAATGATATTTTAAAATATATTGGGCTTTTCTACGTTGCAAATGCATCTGACATGTAAATGTTACCCAGCGCTCGCAGTTATTTGGAAACCAAACCGCCGTCAAAAGTGAAAATGTACAAATTTACATTCTCGTACATTTTGGACTGTAGAACTCATTATAAAACCTTGCGGTGGGAACCAGAAGAAAATGCAACTGGGATGAAGAACCAATTCCCACCGCAATTAGTCGACGACGTCGAAATGAATGCAATCGAAACCATTCCACAGAACGCTGCCACCGCCGCCGCCGCCGCCGCTGCTGCGCGTTTTGAACCTAACTTCCAAAAACAGTTTTGGACAAGAAGAAGAAGATGAAGGAGAAGAAAAGATCTGGAATCTTGCATCACAACGCTTCGGATCCATTACAAACTTTAATTAAATGATTTGGCAACTGTAATTAATTCAGTCGCCAATTAAGAGGAAAGACTGAAGAGTTAGGAGGAGGAGGAGGAGGAAGAGGAAGAGGAAATTTAGGAAAAAAAAACAGACAATCTCATTCCCGCATTCCAGCGGAGAGGAGCACTGGAAATGAGAGGTTGGATATTCAATATATTTCTCGTGAAAGCGGTATATGTAATGGCCTTGAACATTTCATGCTGCAATAATTGAAATGGGGTCAGCTGTTCTTTTTAAGCTATTAGGCAAAGTCTGATATTAATTATTTTATGATGAAAGGTTGAATATCAAAAACCTTTCTCGCAGAGAGAGAGAGAGAGAGAGAGAGAGAGAGAGAGAACTATTTTTAATATCAGCATGTTGTTAACGCAAACTTCTGTAATTATATCATGGTTTAGGGCACATTGTATAAATGCGTATGTAAATGCTTTCATACTGGAGTTCTTATGCATTTGCCTCCCTTTAATCTCATCGTAAGTAACTTATTGTTAAAATATATCTCTCGTTTTCTAATGTTACACGATTCAGATTAGCAACCGCGCCTTTTATCTCCACCGGTTATTCACTCTGAGTTATTTCATCACTCCGTTGGTACCAACCTCGTATTGCGCTTGTGCGGATTGTTTCGTTCGATTCCTGTTCACCATCGCTCACCTGGCAGTTCGCGTCACATGGAATGAAACCGACCGCCACGAGAAAACGAGGGGAAACGCGCGGTACAGTAAAGAAAATCCTGTACCGCTTTTCAGGTTCTCTCCCACATGAAAAGAACATAATTAATATCTGTAAATAGACAAATGCCCGATGAATGGGAATGAGAAATGAGCAAAGATACTTCTCGGCTCTTATGATTAATTATTAAAAGCCCAATTACGAAAGATTATGAATGAGCCGCGATGAATATGACTGTCCGTATTGAACTCTCCCGGCTTCGAATTCATTACAGGATTCACAAGGTGAAGAAGACACAGTTACGGGGACAATATAATAATTCAGAATATCGATTTTCTATTCATTTGAATATTTATCTCTTCCGTGTTCTCTTTTTGTGTACGGTGATCTCCGTATAATTAACTTCAGTTTTAACCCCGTCTTGATGAATGACATTTGGCGATTCTCCTCAAATTAGACGAAAGAGACCATTTCACTCTGAGGAGGAGGAGGAATTCTGCTTGAGTTTCCCCCGAAGTTACATTCGTCATACCTTCGTCTAATGTTTCCTTGAGAACAGGTTTTAATCTGGATCCCCGCGTTCTTTAGACGGTCCCTTTTTCTGCCGTGATTGAACGTCATTCATTTGTGAATTGTTCTAATGAGTAAGAATGCTTGCAGTCTCTCTCTCTCTCTCTCTCTCTCTCTCTCTCTCTCTCTCTCTCTCTCTCTCTCTCTCTCTCTATGCTAGGAAATTGAAATATTCGATGGGGCACAAGTGCTGTAAATGAACTAGAATTCATACGCTGACAAACTTAGTAAAGAGAAGAATCTCCCTCTCTCTCTCTCTCTCTCTCTCTCTCTCTCTCTCTCTCTCTCTCTCTCTCACAATGTTGTCATATACCTTATCTTCAACGATATTCACTAATGCAAGGGAATCTGTAATGAATGGTATTGACCATATTTATGGGAGACGGTGTCCATAATAAGGAGGGGATTCTTTACCTGTCTAAAAGATAATAAATGAACGTTACAAGAAGAGCATTCTCTTAGAAATTGAGATTTGGGATAATTTTCTTAGAAATTGAGATTTGGGATAATTTTCGTTCTCATGACGAAAACGCTCTTAAAATCATTTCTGGCCAATTCGCCGGATGGTAATGGAGCATAATGTATTTTGTCAGAATACCGTAGAAATAATTTTTGTACATATATAATATTTATATATCAGTTTCTCATTTTCCTGTATTACAACGAAAGGGCTCACTGGAAGAATGACTAAATGGGGGTGGGTGGGGGGGGGGGGGGGGGGGGGGGGGGGGGGGGGCATTAACGGGTTTATTTAACCGTTCTAAATGAGGTCTCATCTTCACGTAACACAGTTGCTGCAACAACTATATCTTCAACTTCGGTCATTTCAACCGTTTACCCATCTTTGAAAAAAATAGGCATGATTATTGCATCACTTCATCCCAATAAGATATATATATATATATATACATATATATATATGGTAATAAATACATTATTACCTCATAATTTTTCGATTTATTCACACTTTTCTTGGTTAATGCTCGTCACTATGAATGAAGAATCGAACCCAGGTGCACACATACATACACAACATATATATATATATATATATTATATATATATATATATATATATTATATATATATATATATGTATGTATGTATGTATATGTGTGTATGTGTGTTCAATTCGGCTCCAGTCCCTTCGTTGAAATCGCCAATTCCTTTAAATCTCGACTTATTTGGCTAGTATTGACATAGCTCCTTATTGAAGAGTGCCTCCTTCTATTTAATTTGAAGAAAGCTTGAAGTGTACAGAGTTCTTGAGAAACCCACTTACGTAAGATATAGCCCCCGATGTTGCGATCAATCCTGGCAAATATTTTTTATATAGTTAGAAATGCACGGTCATGTGCATATTGAATTATTGCTATATGCTATTCTGGATGAGATTTTTTTATGTTCATATCACAGCAGCCTCTGCTAATGTAAAAGTGTCTATAGCTTCGCATCGTTGGTGGTTTTGCCACATATTTTAGTTTGTCAAATCTGATTTTATGTCAGGAAAAATGAAGCTAAGTAACCTGGAGATTTCTCAGGCGTATGTGAGCCAGATTTGGAAACATTATTTCCCTCTTTTACTAATGATTACTTTTAACCTAAAGCGTCTGGATTTAGCCTGTTTTTTAAAGCATAATTTATTTCTTGAATTCTGATGAAAGAACTCAAGGGTCTAAATGTAGACTGTAAAGTGTATTGTACATCGTAGCAAGGAATCCATGGCATAGAGTGAGTGCTTGGAAACCTTCCAGTACACTTATTGGAAGGGACTCGTAATATCTGTAACTTAAATGCGAAAATTTTTTTTTTCCCTGATAAGTAGATCTCACAACTTTCAGAACTAGTAAGCCAATCACTTTTACTGAAGCAAAACAATAATCAATGTGGTTATAGTACAACATCGGGGCGCATAATTCTTAAGCAGGAGAAGATTCCAAAAAATATGTGATGAAAGTAACTTCAAGTAACCCAATGGCAGTAAGCCAGTTCTAAATTAAATGCTTGCAAAGCGGTGATTCTCTCTCTCTCTCTCTCTCTCTCTCTCTCTCTCTCTCTCTCTCTCGATTCACTTAGATATTGATGCTTTATCCGGTGCCATGAAAGAAACGATGAACCAGTCAGTAAATAAAACCTCCCACTATTTTCATGCCTTTTGTCACCTTTTATTTGGTTTTAATTTCTTTGAGTCTTCGCCTTTGTGTACTTGGCCGGAAATTCGATAATTAAGTCGGGGATCTTTCTATAAATCCTCTTTTCGTTTTCGTGGGAGTGTGGAGAGGAGTTTTCTTTTCCCACGGCAGGAAATTTAGATTCATTCAGAAGGTTTATTTGCACCAAGCGAAACAGAGTTCGTTCCTGGATTCCTTACAGATCACAATGGCGGATTCTGGCTGGCAACTAACAGAGCTTCCCTCGTCTTTGGCACGGTGCCTCCCATGTTTGTTTTTCATTTGTTCAGACGCGGGGCCTATGGCCCTCAGGGAAAAGCAAAACGTAATTAGGGTCAAATGGCTGTCCGTTTTTGTTTTGGGTAAATTTTTTTTTAAAGTCGAACAGTTGCGGCTAATGTTATTCGTACAAAATTTTTATTCTTTTCGATGGTAGTCAGTATCAATATGCGTGATGGTAAAAAACAAAAAACAAAATAAATAAATAAATCGATCAATGTTTTATAAAAATATCCCCGTAAGGGAGTAGTGCCGTCAGTGCACCTCACATGGTGCACTGTAGGCATTACTGAACGTTCTTTGCAGCGTCCTTTCGGCCCTTTAGCTGCAACCCCTTTCATTCCTTTTACTATACTTCCGTTCATATTATCATCCATCTTACTTTCTACCGTCTCCTGACACTTTTAAAACCATATTACTCTCAATTTCCCTCTCAGCGCCGAATGACCACATAGGTCCCAGCGTCTGGCCTTGGGCCTAAATATATTCCATTCTATTTCATAACACCATCATCTCCAATGGCTGTTGTTTGGATATACGGAAAAACGTTGTTAGTATATGGTTTGTCACCCTCAGTTATCATATATATATATATATATATATATATATATAAATATATATATTAATGTAATGAGGTTATTTCCTCATTATTCATTTGGTAAACGTGTAACTCGAGCGTCAAGGCAAACAACCAAACCTCTCTCTAAGCGATACCTCTCTCTCTCTCTCGCTCTCTCTCTCTCTCTCTCTCTCCACTCTTACAGGTAATGAAAATGAGAGAGTTGCATCACAAAATAAACATTTATTAACTAACAAAGATAATGATCCAAGTCTTACTGACTAACTCAAAAACCCCAACAGTAAAATGTCTGACAGTATGCAGTCACCAAAAAGTCTAATATCCATCGGGGACTCTCTGTCCCCCTAAGACTCTCGGTCCCCCTTTGCCAGAACCGTCTGTTTCAAAGACACAGAACACATCCCATAAGTACACACACAAGTTTAACAATCAGAGACTAAAGATTGGATATTACCACAAAAATGTCAAATAAGTAACAAGCCACTCTTTGGCTAAACAGTTCAAACTCACCCAAGCAGCCGGACTATTTCGCACACTTAATAAAAAACCACTTCGGAGAGCACCACGGCATCCTGCCTTTCTCTCAAAGACGCCTCTATCAAAATCCCCCATAGACTTGGGTATCCAACATTTTCAATAGAAGAGGCGTAACACGCACTTACGAACGCACACTTCGTTAGCGCCTCACAATACTAGCTGCATCCAGTTTCACAAAGGCACTTTGAGAACAGTTCATGAACTGAGTACATTGACTTGTCTAACTAAGCAGTTTTATGTCACGCCACCCACAGAAACTATTCATCAGCTTTCTCAGGTCGTTGCTTCTGCTCTGTTCTTCACATTCCATAGGTCACAGCGAATATATTGGCAATATATTATTAATTAAAAACCCTAGGCCTAATATATATATATATATATATATATATATATATATATATATATATATATATATATATATATGTGTGTGTGTGTGTGTGTGTGTGTGTGTGTGTGTGTTTATGTGTGTGATATTAGGGTATGGATTATTTAGAATCCTTTTTGGTGCACATGAACCACTTTTATTTGTTTATGCTTCCGGCGTTGTGAAAATTACAATTATTTCACGCAGATTTCAGCTTGATCGTATTTCTCTCTCTCTCTCTCTCTCTCTCTCTCTCTCTCTCTCTCTCTCTCTCTCTCTCTCTCTCTCATTAGATCTCTACTTAATAATAACAGATACTTTTAGACCTCATAAACTTACGCTACCTTATTTATGAACGGCTTTCCAGGAAATTAAGATTTCGATTGCTCATTTTCCTGACTGAAAATCGTATTAGATGGCAGTAATGTTACTACGAATATAAAATTGTTGTGCACAAGAGACTTTTTATCATTATGTTCATATGACAGTTACTTTCATTAGGTATAACAGGCTGTTAAAGCGCGTATTCAAGTTATTAACAGTCTGAATTTTGTGAAATTTCCTAATTATCTAAGCAGTTCTTTGTAATGAATGCTTCCTGGAAGGGGAAAAGACGCTCTGAAGACCTTGGTTTGCAATACAGAGTAGATCTCATTTCAGCGTCTTTTTCGTCTCGGTTCTCTCCTTCTCAAACGATAGCACTGACTTACGGCAAACTCGAGGAGGTAGAAAGCAGAGTAATGAGATATTCAGTGTTACTTTTCGGGTGGGGGTGGTTGTAACCCCCCGGTTAGGTCAGGGCACGGCACCCTTACTTAGGTCAGGGAGGGAAGGTCTGGTAGACTGGTTAGATCAGGACGCGGCATTCTAAGATAGGTTAAGGTCTCTCACGCCTACCTATGGCCCCCTACCCTGCATCCGCTCCCTGAGGGATACTGTTTACCCGAATGTAAAACAGAGTTCCAGTAATGGCTCAGCAAAATTCAATTAAGATACTAAAATTTTCAAAAGACTTCTCAGTGATAGGAATAAAAAACTACATTGTGAATCCTGATTCTCTTCTAAGCAGTGAGAACTATAGTATCCGTCCTGAAAGAAGCTTCCGAATAGCTAGTCACGTTACTCTACCGTAATGGTCAGTAGTGAGTGCTCAGTAGCCCTCTAATAATGTCAGGTAATAGGCCCAGGCCCTGTCTCTTTTGCCCGCCTTTTTGTGCGGGGAAACTTGGAAAACAACGTTAGGCGCCTCCTTCGTCGTCTTATTATGAGGGCGCAGATTGGGTTAAGGTCTCCAGTTACTGGACTTTTTAATGAAATCCCTTGGACATAAAGAAGTGTATACAAAGAGCAATCTTGCATATATAAATATATATATATATATATATATATATATATATATATATATATATATATATATATATATATATATATATATATATATACATAAGCCACGAAGGAAAAATAACGGAGTTTCTACAAGAACTTTCGACTGAACGTCCTTTACTCAGCTGAGTAAAGGACGTCCAGTCGAAAGATCTAGCAGAAACTGCGATGTCTACTTTTCCTTCGTGGCTTATACCTTATTTATGGGTTTATCACGTTCCAAACTTTCGTGATTCAGTTATACATACATATATAATATATATATATATTATATATATATATATAATATATATATATATATATATATGTATATATATATATTATATGTATATATATTATATATTTATTTATATATATATAAATATATATATTATATATATATATATATATATATATATATTAGTATATATATATATATATAACTGTGTTGTGTATGTTGGTATCAGTAGTGTTACCAAAATTCGGCTTATGATATCAACAATATTTTTTTTAACTCTATGGAACCAGAGACAACAAAGCTAATAATTATCCAAACGAAAAATTTGTGTTGTGCCATTTTTATTCTTCTATGCAAGTGCAGTCAAATTGACATGGTCATACCAAACGTTTTATTATCAAGATTTCTAGGATTTTAGTTTGTCTTGACCTAATAGCAAAATTTTAAGCCCACATACGTGTTTTCGTGTGTGTTCGTTTGTGCTGTCACTCTAGCATGTGTAATATAAATTTCTATACTATGTATCAGTCATTTTGAAGATATTTTAAAAAACTAAGCAAGAAGATTAGTCAGGAATTATACTCTGTTTCATTTTTCCGTTTCAATTTTACCGTCTGGCGCATCTGTTAATATACATCACGTTTTTGCTATGGTTGTTGCAAGTAATGTTGGGTTGTATATATATATATATATCTATATATATATATATATATATATATATATATATATACATACAGATATATGGAAGTTTTATTCACTAGGCAATTTTTAGACTACATAGTAGGGTGGCTACATAATTATACGAACCCGCGATACCATAATCACGATGAGGTCACGTTGCCGACCTGACCACGAGGGCATTGTTGCTATTACAATACATATTACATATGTATCTGGTAAAAATGACCAGGAGATTCTACATATATATTCCTACATAATACATCATACATACACACACACATACACGCATTTATTACAGACCTGCCATCATCACTGATAGTATTATAATCAATATTGCTGTTGATGTTATTATTGCAAGAGGGTGGGAAATCCTTTTCATTTTGCACGATCTTTAATAAAGGCTGGAATAGCTCTGCAGGATTAAAATGCACCGGAATGGGTTTGCAGCGCGGCGAATGAATGCTTATTGTAATTGATGTTAATGTTGCTGTCCTCTGTAATGGTTGCATTTGCTCAGTTAAGAAAATGAAAACGACTCTTTAACTGCCCGGCAGGGGCTGGTTGCGCAAGTCTTCCTTTTGTAGTTTTATGTGAGTTTTCAACACCGGAAAGTTGTTATGAACGAGGTCCTGTCATAAAAAATGAATTATATGAAGCACAAAGTAATGCATGGCAAGAGGGTTAGAAATTTACATATTTTAGGCTGAATAGTCTGCTTAAGTCTTCAGTCGCCATTTGCTGGATATTAGGTGATGCTTGCTCACCGCGGGGAAGTGCGCTTTTGGTAATTAGGCGATAAATTAATCAAAGAATGACCCTGTCAAGTGGTCAGAATGAAGGTCATGATTTCTGCAAAGTATATTGTTTTGAAAGACAAATGTAATCTTGTGCTCTTCAGTCACCTTATTTATAGCCATCATACATGCGTTCATTAAAGCATAAATATGTTGATTAACTGATTATTTTATAAAACTATTACATGATAATTTTGATTCCGAATGTAAGATAATTAACATACGTCAGGTTCAAAGAGGGCATATTGATCGCTTAAGACTCTAAGAGGCAGAGAGAGAGAGAGAGAGAGAGAGAGAGAGAGAGAGAGAGAGAGAGAGAGAGAGAGATGGTCAATGTTATAAAGAAGATCAGCTTGTTACATTTTCATACATTCATTTAAATTTAGGCATTGTTCTATTAGTTAAGGTGGGCAGGCATTCGAAAGTCTGACATTTAGAATTCTTTCTGGGCGTCAGTACCAAAAAGCAATAGCTTAACACTATGAGCGACCCCCCCCCCCCCAAAAAAAAAAAAAAAAAAAAAATTCTATATATATATATATATATATATATATATATATATATATATATATATATATAGTATATATATATATATATATAAAACAACTCGGTAATATGGCAGCAGCGTTGACAATGATACACGAAAATGGTAGGTCTTAGTTAAAGCTAAAATTCCATTATGAAAGGGAGATGGCATCATGCTACTCTTTGATGCAAAGTAGGAAGTAACATTAATAACACAGATGCCTTAATTGAGTATTGTTAATTAGCACGAAATGAATGATAATACCTGCTATTTTTTCCCTCGTTATAAACAGGTATTATTCTTTGTCGAGAAGCGCATATGTACTGACGCGTGCTTTTGTGTTGAATGTTCATTATTATTGTGATTAATGCAACGGTTAAAATAGCGAACTCTGCAATTGGAATTTGACATTAAATACCCTACAAAGGAGCTTTGTACTTGTTAGTTGCATGTTTTACATGCGCTTGCAAAGGAAAATCCTATTGTATTCGTTAGCCTTTCCATACTTATTTCCTTTCAATTTAGGTTTCCATGTAATTTACTTTGATTATTTGTAATTCCATTTTCACTTTAAAAGAACCTTTCCAATGCAGTTTTAATAGTTTCCTCTGTTGAAAAGACTGTCGACTAAATTGACTGGCAGAAAGACATCTACTAGCTTTAGAATTAATCGGTCACCAGCACAACATTTTGTTTTTCCCCGTCAAAGTCGCTATTCGAAAAAGTCAAAGAACATCATCAGATTCAGTCTCACTGTCCAGTGTTTTGTTTCTCGGTATTGTTCAGTGACCATTTTAGCGACGTTTATCTAACGCTTTTGCGACAGTGAATGCTTTAGATGCACACGCGCGTTCGAAGAATAGCAGTGCGGATTAATTTCCTTTTGTGATATTGATACGATTGGAGTACGCAGCCTTGATGTCACATCTGTTACATAATAAGTAAAGGTGAGCATGCACGAAGCAGTTCCTGTTATCGCACTGTCTTTGGCCAAGATTTGGAAAAAATATTGATACTGTCATTGTGAAAGATAAATGGCATTTTCACCTTTAATAGTGTAGCAAATAAGAGCAGTAGATGATCATCTTGCTGTCGAGTAAGTAATATTTGTTTTCTTCAATGCAAGCCAGGCAACAAAATACTCTAGTTTAATTAGTGTCAATTTAAAAAGAAAGATTCGCGATTGTTAACCCGTAGCGAAGTAGGATAGTATAGTTTCTCTGCGTATTCTTAATAGGAAATTTTTTTCTCGAAAAAGTAATTAAGGACCTAGTCATTGAAGCCATTTTAAGAGAATATTGTTACCCCAGAATCAGGTAAACAGATAATGTTAGTGCAAAATTTGGAAAAAATCTTGATACTCATAGAATAAAAATGCTTTAATATCTCGTTATCAATGTCAATTAAAAACTGGAAATAATAAGGTTGAAAATATTTCTCATGTTGTGTTGATAATGAGATAGAGAGAATAAATGAGAATCATGGCATGAAAAAAGAGAGCTCACGGAAGGAAACCTTAAACTGAGGGCGTGTTTTTAACATCAGACTTTTTTTTTTAAGTATCTGGAAATAGTAAGATACTATAATTCAGCATAGCCATGATGTTCAGCACCGGATACACCTATGGTATTAATTTCATCATATTTTCTACTCAGCCCTAATGAAAAAAAGAACTAGCAAGGGGTAAAAGAATCGATCACACTAAGCCTCACATCCAATAGGCCTTGCGTGAAAAATATATCGGGGACTTCTAAGAGAGTTTCTGCGACTTCAGTAACTTTCCTTTCAAAAGAAAGTTTCATATTTTATGACATATATATATATGATTTTTTTCCTCTCCACCTTATTGTGGTAGGGGGAAACGCTGCGTCAGAAGCCGTCCAACAATGTCTCCCTCTCACCGTGTCCGTCCCTGCTTATCCGAGTGGAAATTCTGATGACCTTCAGACAAACTTTTGGGTTGTGTGTGTGTGCGAGAGAGAGAGAGAGAGAGAGAGAGAGAGAGAGAGAGAGAGAGAGAGAGAGGAAAGGGGGTGTTTTGAGTGAAGGGAGAATGAGACAGTGAATAACTAACGCCTAGATAATATTGAAAAGCGATTTAGAATTAATAACGGTCTTGTGAGTGTTATGTATGTATGTTTGTATAAATATATATATATAATATCTAATATATAATATTGATATATTATATATAATATCTCTATAGATATAGATATTATATATATATATATATAATATATATATATTATATATATATATATATATTATATTATCTATATATATATATATATATCCTATAGATCTTATATATATATAGATATATCTATAATATATATCATATTATTATATAGATATTTATATATATATAGATGTATATATATATATATACATATATATAATATATATATATATCTACTATATATTATAAATAATAATTATATATATATATTCTTAATTATAATATATATCTTAATATATTATATTAACTAATATATATAATATATATATATCTATATATATATATATATATATATATATATATATATATTATATCTATATCTATATATATATATATCTATATATAGGATTATTTATGCTATATATATATGATATATATATATATCTATATATATAATATATCCTACTATAGTATATATATATATATATATATATATATATATATATATATATTTCTTCTTTTACCAAAACACGAGGAAATAGTTCTCAGAACAGCATGCAAATATCAAAAAGTGGAATAGAACTATAAATATTATTTTGTATTGTAATTTTTTATGGGGGATTTGACATTTGACTTGTAAGAAACCTATATTTTCTGAAATGGCTTTAAAATTATTAATCCAAACCTGGAAAACAAAACGAGTATCATTGTTAAGTAACATGAGTATGTATACAAATACAAAAGTCATTTGGAAAGTTTCCAGCTTCCCCCTCAAAATATCAAAGGAGAAAGGCGGTGCATATACTCTTTTAACATATTCTCCCGTAACTTCAGTGCATTTGACTCCGAGATATTCAAAAGCTGCTCTCCTGTCTTGGAGTGAGTGTTACTGGAAAACACCATCTGAACCCTAAGACGCAGACGAGAACAGACACAGCTTTCTTGAATGTTTTGGAGTGAGAACTTTGGCTTTTCCCTTGCATGGTTTGAGTTTCTGATTCAGGCTCGAAGTGGTGATCCCATATCTCACCATGTTTTACTAATACCTTGTAAGAATCGTCTGAATCTGCTTAGAGACAAGTCTGATGAGAGCTGATCCTCGTCTATTTTTATGACAGCGTTGTTGGTGACTATCTTGCTGAAGCTTGCGTGTCAGTAGTGAATTGTGCGTCGAAATTGTGTGCAATGATCAATTCTGATGCCCTCGGACGCAGTCATTTGTTCGCGAGTCAGCCATCTGTCATTCTGTGATGCATTGCATCCACTTGTTGATGTTTTAGTTCGTCCGGACCGGAGGTCTTATCCTGTATTGTTTCTGTCCCTTTGGAATTTAACAACCAACTGTGTTGACCGTGTCTTCGAGATATACTTTGGAGTCATGCCCTTCTTGTGCAATTGCGGCGTTCTTTTTTGTCCATTTTGAGATTTTTCTTGCACTTAGCGCCTTTCAAGGGCCCGCCCACCTGGAAAGTAATAACGGTAAATGAATTAATTCTTGGGTACAGTCTTATATATGAGTGCATCACACATATACACTAGAAGGTTTTATTCCTTATACAATTTCACTCTGTTCAGATAACATTATATAATATCAAATCAAATCAAGTCTTGATTTTGTTTCAGGAATACACACAAAGATGCATTTACATTATGATTAGAAATTTTATTTGTTTTATTTTTCTGATATTCCGTTTTTCTATTAATAGTGCAAAGCCTGTTGAGAGAGAGAGAGAGAGAGAGAGAGAGCCGCCATGTGTTGTTATCTTGGGGGGAGAAAGAACCTTACGTCTTTCCCCCTCAAAGGCCTATGACGATGATTGACCTAAGCGTTTTTTTTTTAACGTCATATTTTGGTCATGTTCATGGATATTACCTAGGGTAAAAGCTTTTGTATGTTACATTTACACATATCGTGAAAAGCATTTTTTAATGTGTTTTTTACCTTATTTTACATATTTCGACCACAGTGTGCGTAAGTTCTAACGTCAACAGTATAGATTTGTATTGCGTTAAATTTCTTTTATATTACAGTGTTTTCTCTCTCTCTCTCTCTCTCTCTCTCTCTCTCTCTCTCTCTCTCTCTCTCTCTTTTTTTTACTACTTGAAGTCAGTCTCTATATTGTTCACAAGAGTATATATGAGGAGGGTGTAGAATCCCAGATTCAGATGAGTAAATGAGAGGTTCAGGGAAGGCAAAACATAATTTGAGGAATAATCAGTTGCCTTACAGGATAGAAGGTCGTCTACTGTTATACCGAAATATGGTTAAGACAGTTGAAAATAAAATGAAGATCACAGAACACAAGTAATGAAAATACAGGAGGTATGAGGTGTAAAGAAATAAAGACAATGAAGGTTGTTTATCTCCTTTTATATTTGTACATTGCCTTTGACAATAGCTTGTAAAATATACGTAATAGGGACCTTATTTTATGCGCATACTCCAATAGTAAAATGGCTCCATATTTTACCAATTTTATTGGCCTTCCTGCTGAAGATTGCTGCTCTACATACCTAGTCGACGATACGCCTCTTACATGGGTGAATTAATTTCATTCAAATTTGTTACAACTGTATATCGTCAAGTTCCTACCAGCTAGTGTGTCTGTCACCATTATATAGTCATAGTAACTTATGTAAGGGATTTTAGTCCAAATTAGGTAAAGGATGATAAATAGGTATGCACAGAAGCTTTTATAGAGAAATTCATCTGTATGTTTGCTTCCTTACCTGGAGGTCTTCTAGAGAGAGAGACGTTTGGTTGCTGGGTGTGGTCGCAGAATGTTTTTGTTTTTATTGACTTTTATATTTATTGTTTTTAACATTTACTATGTTTATTTATAAAAATTTACCTTTTGAAATGCATTATTCTTCATTCAAGCCTTCTTAATTGTGAACTTTAGTACAGTGGTACCTTGAGATACGAAAGGCTCAACTTACGAAAAACTCGAGATACGAAAGCTAACACGAAAAATTTTACGGCTCTACATACGAAAATTTTTCAAGATACGAAAGGTTGTTGCTGTAAAGTCCGAGATTCGCCCGGACCAACGATAACAATTTTGAAACTCGCGCGCCGCCAACTGAGTAGACTCGCCACCATCCTCCTGCTCTCCCATTGGTTCCTGATGCTAGTCACCGCCATGAGATCCTTCTCTCCTATTGGTCAGCATCCTTCCCATCATGCATCTACTATGTAGCAGCGTGCCTCGGCCACTCGTCCCAGCAAGCGTTATCGTACGCACGCGGTATTCGTTCGTTCTAACAATTTTGTTTATTAATGTAAATTCGTTAGTGATTTCGTTGCAGTATACGTACTTTATTGTGTTGTGTGAGAACTTTACTCTACTTATACGCAAATTACATACAGTATATAGTAGTCATGGGTCCCAAGAAAGTTGAAATTCACGGAAAGAAGAGGATGCTCTCTTTGGAGACAAAGATGGAGATTATCAAGAAGTATGAAGCTGGTATGTGATTGAGTGTGATCGCCAAGGAATACGGCCGAAATCCGTCGACAGTAGGCACCATCCTTAAGCAGAAGGATGTCATCAAAGCAGCTACACCTTCCAGGGGCGACACTATTTTGTCCAGCAAGAGGACCCACGTGCACGACGAGATGGAAAGGCTTCTTCTTGTCTGGATAAAAGACAAAGAAATCGCTGGCTATACGATAACGGAGACTGCAATCTCCCTCAAGGCCAGCGCTATTTTCGGCGATTTGATTGCCCAGGCTGAAAACGACGGAGGAGAAGGGACATCAACACCAACCCCAGAGTTCAAGGCTTCGCATGGGTGGTTCGAGAAATTCCGTAAACGGACTGGCAGTCTGGCATCCATTCGGTGGTGCGGCATGGGGAGGCTGCCAGCTCAGACAGGAAAGCGGCCGAAGCCTTTAAAAAGATGTTCGACGAGATGATGACCAAGGAAGGGTACAGTTCTCAGCAAGTCTTCAACTGTGATGAGACTGGCCTCTTTTGGAAAAAATGCCTCGTCGGATGTACATCACTAAGCTACCCGAGCATAAGCCTATGAAAGACAGGCTTATGCTCGCACTTTGTTCAAACGCCAGAGGGGATTGCAAGGTAAAGCCCCTACTGGTCTATCATTCCGAGACTCCTCGAGCCTTCAAGGCCCACAAAGTGCTTAAGGAGAAGCTTCCAGTGATGTGGAGGGCTAATGCGAAAGCCTGGGTAACGAGGCTTTTGTTCACAGAGTGGGTAAATCTGTGTTTCGGCCCGACAGTAAAGAAATTCTTGGAAGAGAAGCGCCTCCCTCTGAAATGTCTGCTGGTGTTGGACAATGCCCCTGCCCACCCTCCTGACCTCGAGGAAGATATCCTAGCGGAGTATTCCTTCATCAAAGTTCTTTATCTTCCGCCTAACACCACCCCTCTCCTCCACCGATACCACAAACCTCACCTTGCGTGAATTTTGGAAGGAGCATTTTGATGTTGTGATATGCGTCCGACTCATTGAACAAGCTTGGCAGGAAGTTTCGAGGCGAACCTTGAATTCCTTGTGGAGGAAACTCTGGCCTGATGCCGTATCCGCCCGAGACTTCGAGGGATTCGACGTGGGCGAAGCTGGTGCTGCAGATTCAGTTGACGATCCTGAAACTGTTTTGCAACCAGATCTTGACGAGATCGTTGCACTCGGCAAGTCCATGGGGCTGGTCGTCGACGAGGATGACATCAACGACCTTCTCAAGGAGCACCAAAAGGAGCTTACGACGGATGACCTGAAGGAGTTGGAGGCCATGCAACATAACGTCGTTCAAGAGGAGTTCTCTAGCAGTGGCGAGGAGGAGGAGGACGACCCTATGACAACGGCAGAAATTAAGGATGTTCTAGCTGCTTTTCATAAAGTGCAATCATTTGTAGAAAAAAAGACACCCTGAAAAGGCTCACACAGGTCGTATTGCTTGCGCAGTTTGCCTGAGTCGTTTCAGGAACATTGTGAAAAGTAGGCAGAAGCAATCTTCCTTGGATAGTTATTTTTTAATGAGGCCTTTAGTATTAGCAGGAGTAAGCAAAAAGGAGGAACCATGTGATACTAAAAAACAGAAAGTTGAAAGTGGTGATGAAGTTGAAATTTTGTAAAAGAAAAAAAAATGTACGTAAAGTATAAAAAGGTAAAATAAAATGTAAAAATAAAAAAAAAGACAAAAAAAAGTTTTTAATTTTAGTTTCTTGTAAAGTTTAGTGTTAGTTTTGTTAATGTGTTTCGTAAATTTTAGTTTATGTATGTTTTCCCTACATTTTTTTATGTCTTTCGTAAAGTTAAGTGTATGTACGTACGTATCTGCCGTTTGTCGCCACTTTCGGAGATAGCCTCACTCGAAAGGTAAGCTTCCACATTTTAGTACATACGTACAGTATTTCTTGTATACCATGTACACTAATACATTTTATTTACAGGTAATTAGCAGTACGTTATTAAGTTGGGTATTGAATTGTCCAAATTGTTGTAGTATTTCATTGTTTATAGGTCAATTTAGCTATTATGAAATTTATTGGGGTGTTTTTGGAGGGTTTGGAACGGATTAGCCATTTTACATGTAAAATGCGGTCCAAAATACGAAAAACTCATGATACGAAGGGCGCCTCGAAACGGATTAATTTCGTATCTCGAGGTACTACATATATATAGTGTAATTTAATTTAGTGATATGAGTGCTGCAATTATATGCAGCCTCTCTCTCTCTCTCTCTCTCTCTCTCTGTGAATACATATATATATATATATATATATATATATATATATATATATATATATATATATATATATATATATAATGCATGTGTAGAAGAACCTGAGGAGTTTGGGATGATATCTCAATGGCAGACGAACAAAGCGGATATCTTGATATATTTGAAGTCCTTAGAAATTAGAAGAAAAACAGTTCCTTCTCTTCCTATTTTCTTAATTCAGGTCCAGTGATTCCCGGAGCTGTCGTGTTGAATCTGGGATGGGCTGGAAGAAAAAGATTGAGTGCGATCTCTCTCTCTCTCTCTCTCTCTCTCTCTCTCTCTCTCTCTCTCTCTCTCTCTCTCAGTATATAATTACTGATGGCCAAATGTAAATGAGATATGGTTGGAAAGGTAAGAAATTGATTTATCACAGAATAATATAGATAAATTACATTGCTTGGCTTGTGTCTGTTTTGAAATGTGCGCTGCTATGTACGTTTATGTACGTATGCTTGTCCATATTTCTGCACCTGTTTCCTACAGCAAAAAAATAGAATGGGAAAATTAAAACGAATATGCGCAAAGCCAGTCAATTCTGTTTTACGGGATTTTTTTTTTTTTTTTTTTTATTATTAAACTGGGGTCCAAGAGTAATTCCATCTAGCAGTTAATACGTTTTGTCATTCTTCCCTAAGGATGCAAAAAGGATTCATTAGAATTTAGCGATCAAATTCTGAGAGATTTCAGCTGGAATATTCTGCGCCTACTGAGTAGTTTTCTGAAGCAAGAAACGGGAGCTTAAACAAAACAAACACAAAAAATTGCGGCAATATTCCATCTCTGTATTTTCACATTACTCTAAATGACCCCCTTCTCTCTCTCTCTCTCTCTCTCTCTCTCTCTCTCTCTTCTCTCTCTATTTATCTTTTGGCTGTAAAGGTTTCAATCCCTCGAATGCTGCCCCATGGCATTGCTGAAAATATTTTGATATGTAATTAAAAAATACATGCCTTGTATATAATGGAGATATAAATATATGACTTAAATTTTTTTTAATAATAAATCATTTTGGGAAAAGGATGCATTTTTGTTGCTTTCAATATGAAAAAATATTGTTTAGTGCACCCTTATGCTTCCTAATGATGAGGTTAGACGTCTATTGCACATGAAATCACAAGTGTGTAACTCATTACGCTTAAGTGCGTAAGATTTTCGATATGTACTTGCATTGTTGAAAAATTATTTATATAAAATGTGTCTCGCAAGATGCTTGGGAAATATAGGGGCCGCTGAAAAGAGAGATCAATTTAAAATTATCCCTGTTTTTTGTTATAAAACTGCACTGTAAGAATCAGTATTGTTATTGACCGTTCTTAGCCTGAGGTTATTGGCATATGTAAAATATCTCGGCGATTTTTGTTTGTTCTAACATCAGAATTCTAAACTCACTTAAATTTGTACACTTAAATTTATTCATTGAAAATCTAGCATGTCCTTATCGTGCCTCGAAACGCTTGTGAATATAATTTCGGAAGTTACTCAAAAGATTGTTCATATTTATAATTTTCCAAAAAGATATTTACCAGCGTTTCTATCATGATCATTTAACAGTTAAATATTTCTTGTGGTCCCTTGTACAGCAGTATGCAAAGAATTTGTGAATGTTCTATTTATGACTGGCCTATATTTTTTACCTTTCAATATACGTGGTAATTCCTCAAAATTCTCATATTTAATGATGACGTTCGTATTCTTTTTGTAATGGTTTCTTCTAGGTGATGGTTATACTGTTGGCTTTTGTTGTTCCTCCTACAGCCTTTATTCCCATATTGTTCGCTGTAGCTCGACTTTGGGCTGACCTGACTTGGCCATAAAAACACCTGCAACCGGATTCATGGAACGTGAGACCCCATGTCCTGATGTCAGGTGTCTCAGACTTTGCTTGTTCGTGCTCGCAATTTTCCTTTTATTTATTCTAACTCTAACATTATGTTTCCACCTTAGAATAATAGTATTTGATTTCTTGGCCGTGATTTCTGCAGACTTTGCACCCGTAATTTTTTATGATGTTCTGTTAATGAAATTAAAGGTGACTTATATCTTCGAAAACTAGTCAAAGTGGTAGAGAAGCTCTCGACTTTTTGGTGTTGGTTCCTGTGCTGGAAATATGGTTTTAGCTTGATCTCATTTTTCTAATCTTCTAGAATGCTCCCACTGTAATTGGTCACCTAATTGTTCTTCATACTGCAACTTTATTGACGGTGCCTCTGCTTTATAACTTTATTAAGAGCAGTCTCGCTATTTTTAGTTACATTATCTTTTATTATTAAAAGATGATATCTGTTCCAGAAACCGTATCTCAGAGACGATGAATAGTAGAGGTTTATATCCCACTCTCAAAACTGCATTTATTCCAGCTATAGCTTGACTCTTGGTTTTCAGATTAGGAAAACGTTATGCCAAATTTACAAGGAATATTCTGCTCTAACTTATTCTGGATTCACTGATGAATGGAGTTGTTATAAGGGTCAGTTCTTGCGCAGACTAAGAACTTTTTAAAAATGTTCATCTAGAAGTGTTTCCTTTTGTTTTCCAGTATATCTCAGTGGCATAAGAAAATAATACTTTTCGATCCCTGACAAGTGACGTTTCCCTTAATACCATTTCCCTTTTACGGAGGCATGCGAGTTTTCAACTGATTTGAGACTGTCTCGTATCCATTCATGCATAAAAGTATGTTTATGCGTTCTTAGAATTCCAGCACACAGACAAGCAGGCAGTGTTATTCAGATGGGCCTGCAGTCACAAGCCCGTATTTATTTATGAGATATCCCCTTCCCTTTTTCTTGCTCCAATTTCAAGACGGCAAAGATGACAGCAACAGCTCTGGCTGGATGACAGGTTGTGGCACTATCCATGTGGACTTGACAGCCTTTCGGGAAAGGCGGGTCCTCCTTCCCTTTCTCCCTCTTGGGAGAGTGGGATACACTCCAATTTCAAAGAGGGTATTGAGTTTGGGGAAGGGGTATGAGAGAGAGAGAGAGAGAGAGAGAGAGAGAGAGAGATTGTGTTCCAACAGTCTGGGAGAAGACAGGAGAACCCGACTGGAAAATGCGGTGCCATGTGAGAAGAAACCGTAAATGGGCTTCTCTCATTTTACTGTCCTGGAGATTTATCGAATGAGTCGCGCGGATTTTTCGGATGAAGTAGGATGATTTGGGGGGTGGGGGGACGGCTACCTACCCTCCCCTCTCCTGTTCCTAAGGGGAGTTGTAAGGTAGATGGGTAGGGATCTCAGGAAGCGTAAGCTCTTTTCGTTTTAAAAGTGGGCCAGAGTTCCGGAGTGTTAAGATAATGTTAAGAGGCCGGGCGGAGTGAAGCAGAACAGTTGTGAATGGCCTGAATAAAAGAAGAAGCCAGGGAAAAGTCAAATAAAAAAATATGATAGTGGATCGGACAAGCTTTGCAATGGATAAGGTTACCGTGCGAATTTACCGAAGAAGAAAACAAGAAAATATAAGTAACTTTCATACGAGAGAAGAGGTTTCAATTGTAATGTTGGTTTAAGAAAAAAAAAAATTCCACGACAGAGATAGAAGCCTGCAAGTTGTATGTTATGAAACTGGAAATCTTTTGCAGTACTTTTATAGTCGAAAGAATACTTTATGAAATGACCATGTTCAGTGTACATACATATAACTTTTTTTGTTTTCTTATTTCTTTGTTTTTCTTCAATCAGTCTCAAATGATTTTATTATCGGTTTGATTTCCAGATATTGTAGCTTAAGAAAATTAGGGGAAAAAAATAAGATTGCTAAAAAAAAAAAAAAAACATTCATAGGCAAAAGGAATAGTTGAAAAAAAATAGTGCATAAATATAGAAATGTATTTAAAAAAAAAATAGAATCTTGCTTCGCTCTGAAACACGTTGAAGCTTTTATGGGCCGTGAATTGCAGGTCACTTGTCCTCTCTAAACCCCCCACGCCCACCTATTCCCCCCCCCCCCCCGCCCCCTTTTTTTTTAATTATTTCACGTCGAAAACTCGTCTAAAAATAATAAATAAATGAAAGAAAGTTCGAGTATATTTGTTTTTGTTCACATAAATTCCATTAAGCCTTTTATTGTCGAGCATAAGAATTTATGCCTCTTTTTCTCAAGAGCGCATAATGAACACGGCATGTTTTCGTGGGTTTAAAAAAAAAGGGGGGTTGGAGGGAGGGGAAAGTGAGGAGGGTTTTTGTCCCCTCCCCCACCTCTCCCCGTTCCATTTCTTTTAAATGTTCCAGTGGGTGCTTGGTACGTGAACCAGGGTGATTCTGAACATGAAATGCGAGCAGGTGAACTGGCGTGTTCACAGATAATTGCGCTGGCCTGAGCAGTGTTATGTGCAAATGGAGTTGGCGTGCCAACAGCAGATCGCCCAGGGTGGAAGGGCCACTAAGGAGATTTAGAATGTGACTAATGAAAATGGAAAAAATCCATTTTGTCTTTTTGTTTCTTGTTTTTGCCCTCTCTCTCTCTCTCTCTCTCTCTCTCTCTCTCTCTCTCTCTCTCTCTCTCTACATTTTCGATAGGCTTGATTACGATAGTAGTCAAAGGAATGAAGCCATCCCCTCTGCATTCAGATGTGGTTGAGACTCTAGCTCTTTATTTACATCAGTGCAATCAAGAGACGAGAATTTAAGTAGAAGCTTTTAAGTTTGTCCAATAAAATCCAGAAAATCGGATTTTTTCTTTCTCACAGGGTTCCTTATGAACAAATTCTGAAACTTATTGCAAACAAGAAGACGAAGTTAAATATTGAACTTCTACTTCTTCTTCTTCTTCTTCTTCTTCTTCTTCTTCTTCTTCTTCTTCTTCTTCTTCTTTTTTGTTTTTTTTCCGTCATGAAATCTCTAGCACTCCCAAAAAAGATTTAAGACAAAATTGCTCGAATGTTTTGTTTTCATAAATTCATTCTCCTCGTTTCTTCACGTAAAATCACAGCTTTGGCAGGTTTCTGTGAGCGTTGAGTGGTTACATATGTATTATAGTTAGATGTCCAATTAGCAGGTCATTATTCAGATACACCTCATCAGTTCCACCGTGAGAAATAATTTGTTGTGATGACCCATAAGCTAATTGGGTAATGGGAATCCTAATAGCCAATTAGATGCAATAATACACCTCAGAATCCATATGGAGCAATTAATCCCAGGATCAGCAGCTAATGACAGAATAATCTGAAATGGAAATTAAAGTTTTTTTTATATTGGACGAAGGTGATATTGCATTCATTTTGCACCGCCTTTATTTGTTGTTGTCTGTTACTCCAGTTTCTCGTGATGAGGTTTTGCGGATCATCACCCGAACGAATGGATAAGCCAAATGGCAAAAGGGTTATTAGTGGGATTTTTCACCTGTTGAATCCTCTGGCTTCATACGGTTGCAAAAGTGATATATCATAAACAAAGAAGATATTTCGCAGATCATCGGTGCTTCTGTTCTGCCAGTTCACTTCGGTCTGGTTTTTCCTCCTGCTAAAGGGGTGGGAGTTACTGATGGATGTAATTTTAGAAAGTCTTTGTTAGTTCGTATGGGTGGATATGTGTGTGTATATATATATATATATATATATTATATATATATATATAATATATATATATATATATATAAACTTTATCACTTACGCAATTGTTCTGTGCATTAATACAATTACTAACAGGACCTCATTGAAACTGAATGGTGTCAAGCGGAGATATTTATCAAAGAAAAGTTACAAGCTTTCTTGCACTAACAGTCGTCATTGTCAAGTGCCATGTAACCTATTTGATTAAATATCAACGTTTGATATCTTCCAGTTAGTAATTTGATATATATATATATATATATATATATATATATATATATATATATATATATATATATATATATATATATATATATATATATATATATACACACATATATATATATATATAATATAATATATATATATATATATATATAATATATATATATATATAGAGTGTGTGTGTGTCTGTGTGTGTGTGTGTGTGTGAGAGAGAGAGAGAGAGAGATGAGAGAGAGAGAGAGAGAGAGAGAGTCTGTTTTTTATTTTGTATTTTTTTTTTCATCTGCAATGTTTATTATTGTGCTTACAGTTACATAATCTATTTTTCCTCTAGGTAGGTGGTTTAAATACAAAGGCCGGTGACTCATTTTTCAAGTTTTCAAATATTAAATTTTTATCTGCCTTGAAAGTTTCCTGATTGAACTCGGCACAGAAGTGGCTTGGTTTTATTTGTAATATTTCAGTGCTGAGACGGGCTAAGTCCAAATTGATCTGTTACCTATGTGGGGAGAGGTACATTACTATCTTAATAAAATAAATGTGTTTGCTGAAAGGAAACGTCGCTTTGCTGGGTTCACTTGACGCTATTAGTTCCTCATAGGAGGCATAGGAGGTCACATGGCGCAACATAGGTATGTAGCACACAATGGTGTCTATAGACTGAAGTAGTATCGCATGGGTGTGTGATCAATGAAACATGCCCTGTATTTGGGAGTTGGTGTCAAATAAACTTCCAGAATAATGGCATATTTAATATCCAAACTAAAAGCCGCCTTGTCTGTCCTGACTTTGGAGTAATCCAAGTACCTAAGTTAAAAATAAAGCCTTAGTTATTCTCGGTGTGAAAAGCATAAGAACTAGGCGTGATCCGACCTCCAGCTTACTTAGGGTGCGTGCAAGATTTTCCCCATCACAACGTGCTAAAATTTACGGTCAAATGGAGCCCCTTTTCATCGACAAAAGTAAAAATAAATATGCTATATATTTTACCAGAAATAATTGCTCTGTACTGTTTAACATGCACATTATTTATTTCTAACATTTTCGTTCTAATAAATAAATCATAAAATCCCCGCATTTTAACTCAAAGCAAAACACCTTTTTCAGACCTTTTTAGGATCTTATACAGACCTCTCTTAACCCTCCAGCAAGAACAAGAAGAAGGTAGTTTGTAGGCTTACTCCCCGAGTAAGCGAAGATATATGTTAAAAGATAACTTACAGAGACGTTAGGTAGTGTTTTATTCAAGAATGAATGAGGTTCTCGTAACGATGGAGTTGTTTAAGTCAAAAAAGTCGGGGAGATGAAATAACGTCCATTTGTATACAAGGCCATTATATTATACTGGCAGGACATAGTAATGTTTCATAAAACAAAATTATTAGGATTAATACTTTTATAGTTGGATTGGCTTCTTCGTTTGAATAATTCAATGATTAGAATGTGTTCTACATCTGAAGTTTGGAAAAACAACGATACACTTGGGTGATAGTTTGCTGCTCCGGAAATTAAGATTTGACTTTCGATATACGGTCCAGATTATTTAATTTTTTACTTTTTAGTATTTTTTTTAACTCGCTGTAATATGTGAAGAAAACGCTAGGATTTTATCGCTTCAGAATTTATTGTATGTAATACGTAATATTGTATTTGTTATCTTTGTTAGTTCGCGTATTCTTTTATCTCATTTCATAATCATTAAAATAGCTTTTTTATTTCATTCTCACAAAAACCAGCGCGGCGCTGTAACTCTGGTTTAGATTTTTAAAAGAAGTTCTCCGGGATTTGGCCTCGAATAGAATTTCGTTTGGGGCCGCTGGTATCCGGACTTTTTATTCGATATTCAGAGTAAGCCAACTTTTAGTTTCTCTCTTCTTTTCGTTTTAACTTTTTTTTTTTTTTTTTTGTCAAGGATAGGATGCAGATAAGAAACTTCCAGCATATTCTGCACAACATTGGAAAAACCAGCAGTTATAGTGTAGTAATTATGATTATTGTTATTACAGAAAAATTGAAGTGTCACACTTACTGAAATAGTTTTTTTTTTTTATAGAAATCATCGAAGTAAATCTAAATTCACCCATAGAAGGAACTTTGAACATGTGTTTGTATTGGTATGTTTTGCAAGCAGTCTTGAATTGTATGATTTTCTTTCTTTTCTCTGTGCAAAGAGGTTGAGTTAGCTCCCTGAGTGTATGAATTTTCTTTCTTTTCTCTGTGCAAAGAGGTTGAGTTATGCCCTGAGTGTTATTTTTTTATTTCATCTTATTTTATTTATTTATTTATTTATTTATTTTTTAAAGAGGGTCGGCGGTACTTTTCTCGAGAGTTTTACGTCCCCTTCAGTGTCGCATATGATCTAGTTATAATTATTACTTTCACGAATGATTTAGTTGCCATGATCATTTTTGCTTAAGAACCTAAACATCTCTATTTGTTGCTTTATTGTTCCAATGGAAAAATCGTCATAGAGTTTTAAGAACATCACTCAGAAGTCAGGTTACAATTTCAGTCTTACAAGAGAATTTTGATACGGTTGAATTTTCATCAATCTCCGAGAGTGTTATTCTGATGAAAATGTTAAGACCCGTATTGAATTTCTGATATGGAGCACCCTTATATTGTGTTTATTATAGTTCTTTTCGTGAGAAGCGTTAGAAATTGATATAGGGAAACAGGATATGCTCTCGGTAATTTCACCAATAATTTAATATACTACACCTTTCAAGTATTATTAAGCTTTCTCTATCACTGCATGTGAACGAGGAAAATATAACATGTATCAGATATTTTTGAGAAACACGATGGAAAAACACTTAGGTTTCTCTGAAGTTGGATTCAGTTATTACCAAACAAAAGTAGATAATTTGTTATTTGTAGAAGGTAAATATCCATGTGCTCAGTTAATAAAATCAGAAGTGAATATTGTAAAAAAAAAGAAAAAAAATAGTGAAGAAGAGCAAGAGCCAAGCGCTAGGAGCCCAACTGGGTCTAAAAATTCCCTCGCTTTTGGCAAAAGAATGGGAACTTTGCCTCCACTACGTAACTTTTGTCCACGGAACAGAGTAACTTGTATGCTAATCGTATGCTAATTTTGATCGCTGCCTTCTTAACCGACGGTAATTTCTGAAATTAATGCTTGCAAGTATGATATGTTCATTTCCGGGAATTGATTCTATTCCCAGGATCTGGAATGACGTCGTTATCGAGAAGATTATACTGGGAGTGTGTTTGTGAGTCGAGAAGTGTCATGTTTTGCAATTTCTTTCTACATCATTTCTTGTAATATATTTTGACATTTTAGAGATATTAGGTTTGTATCTTGTCTTATTGCTGCACAAATTATTAAAGCCAAAGTTAAACAGGAAATTATGTATCTTACATACTATTTCCTTTGTATGGAATATAAGATAGGAGTGTCCTTGGTTACATGATTTCCTGTTCAACTTTAGTGTTAATAATATGTATGACATTTGTTTGGACATTTTAGATAACATTTTTCAGAATTTAATATCTGATGTATCTGTGCTTTGAAAGCGCAAGATGAATCAAAACAATAATTATTAAGCAAATTTTAGCCATAATTGCGTAAGAACCATGTCTCAGTTTATCGAGGAGTTGCCCTGCTTTGATTGTTTTTTAGCATATCTTGTTAAATTTGAAACGAGATCTTAATAGTAACTACCATGAGAATGAGAATTTCATAAATGTAACGCGTACGAGAACTGAATTAAAAATAACAAGGCATGATCCGACTTCCATCTTACTCGGGGCGCATGCTAAAATCTACGATCAAATTAAAATAAATATGCTATATTTGATCAGATATAATTGTTCTGTACTGCTTGACATGCACATCATTTATTTTTTACATTTTCATTCTAATAAATAAATCATAAATATCCTATCTTAAGATTCCTGTATCTCTAGCTTAACGCGAAACACCCTTTTCAATCCTTTTTAGGTTTTTCCGCGAAATAGATTTTTCCCTGGGAAGGGAGAAGTAGTACTTAGATCTGATCCTGATCGATTTAAATTAGACATGAGAGAGAGAATTCGGTTACGGTAAAAAAAAAAAAAAAAAAAAATGTAAACCCAAAGATTAAGAGAATTCTCTCTCTCTCTCTCTCTCTCTCTCTCTCTCTCTCTCTCTCTCTCTCTCTCATAAATGGGATATTTTTCAGAAAAGATTATCTGGAACATCACAGGATTTTATTCAACAACCTGGTTTTTTGTCACCTTGAAGCAGTATCTTTGTTAGACTCAGCACCGCACCCTGTAATCAGAACTGAAAAGTAACCTTAACATCTGCGCAATAGCTGGTCCGCTGGTATGGTCGCTAGTGTCGTGACATGCCGCTCAAATGTCGCGAGTTCGCGCCTCCCCGAAGACAATGAAAAAATCACTGGCTGTGTATCTTGAACAGTTATTGCTGCAGTGTCGGGGGGTCTTTAGTGGTGGGAGGTTGAAACCAACATTCTTAGGAAGCTTGAATTTCAGGTCAATGGCCCCTTTAGTGTTCTTGTTCCATGTGAATAGGTTTCATCTACCGAAATAATGGTAATAATGTATTCTAAAGTGTCTACAATAATATAATTGTTAGAATTTCGTGTAAAACTTTTATATAGGCTTGAAAGACTTTCGAAACCTTTTATAAGATTTTATAAAGCACTAAACGAACTTTTAACAATTATATTATTGTGGACCCTTTAGAACATTTTATGAACTCTCGTGATAGAGAGAGTTTATCCCAAAGAATAATAATAATAATAATAATAATAATAATAATAATAATAATAGTCATCAGAAACGCCTTCTTGCTGGAGGCCTTTGGGTAAGATAGACAGGGAATCATCACTTGAACAGATTGAATAAGTGGAATGTTTATTTCTTTCGTTTCTCTCTTAGTTAGGAAAGAATTACGAAGAAATTCTACTGCTGAATTCTGAGCATGAATGATAGAACAAAAAAAGAGAAACGGTGGCAAAGGTGTCCCTCTGCATAAAATAGGAAGGCTTTTACGGCAATTTACCTATTTTTCCCCCGGCGAGAATAACGTCACTTCCATAATGAAATGCAGTTTGCTGACCGTCAGGGTCTCTCTCTCTCTCTCTCTCTCTCTCTCTCTCTCTCATTTTGGAGTCAAAATTATAGTTTTTTTTCTTTCACTGACATGATTCCTGATGTATTGATTGATCAACTCTCTCTCTCTCTCTCTCTCTCTGTCTCTCTCTCTCTCGTAGTCCAAATCTATTAATGTTTTCCGTTTCATTGACATCATATAATTCTTGAATGTACTAATTGATTAAGGGGAAATGATGCCATCTGGTAGCCGACCCTTTGGCAGTCGGTATTTTCCTCTTGTGTACGAGCTGTCTCCTTTATTTAGTACTAATTAATATAGTCATGGCGTTGGGAGGATCGACAGTTGCTATGGTTTCCTGGGAATGGGCTCTTGAAATATGGAAGGAATAAGCATGTTATTCCCAAAAGAACATTTTGTACCGCTTATATAATTATTAATGGTTTAGCATCTTACAAACTGGACAACCAAGAAATTGCTCTTGTTATATTTGTAATGTGTGACATCTTGCAAAATGAAAAGCCAATGAAACATGTAAACAGTTCATCTAGGAATATATATATATATATATATATATATATATATATATATATATATATATATATATATATATATATATATATATGTGTGTGTGTGTGTGTGTGTGTGTGTGTGTGTGTGTGTGTGTATTTATATATATATATATATATATATACATATACATATATATATATATATATATATATATATATATATATATATATATATATATATATATATATATATATATATATATATATATATATATATATATATCGAGCTACAATGTCCTTTAATATCTAATTCGCTCTACCTCAGAATTAATATATTTTCATATATGCTTAACCGAAGGGGAATTTTTTTCTCGATAATAGATTTACCTGTACTTGGGCGCGAACGCAGGTACATTATAAATCCAGGAACGTCAGTGGAAGCTATACCACCCAACCACCGCGAGAGGCTTATTAAAGGACATTGTAGCTCGATATATGTATATGAATCACGGTAATGTGATTCTAAAATGAAATGTTTTTTTTCGGTACATTTTGGTAACCACTTTTTTGGGACAGTTTTTATAATATTTTTCTATTGTTGTTTACCTATGAACACACAAGAAAACATAAACTGTCCAAAGTTTCACTTTGCATAGTAATTAGGAATTCGGTAGAAGTTATAGAAATAAACTGCTCAACTTTCCTTGTCAGATGAGAAACAGAGTTAAAAGGAAAATTATTTTTTCTCATGTAATCACATCTATCTTGATCCCGGAAGGAACAGGATCCATTTGTCAAGGCTTATCTTGGTGCTGCTGTCGGAATACATATGCCTTTTTCTGACAGATTCAGTTTTGAACCATAGTTGGAAATTATTACCCCCTTTTTTCTTTCTCAGATAACAGCTCAGAAATGTTCAAGTTTTTAATATTGCAATGGATGAATTCAATAACCGAGGTACTGATAATGTTTCCCAGATAACGGCGCAATTTTTAAAAATTTTGTTTAAGGTATTGGAATACGTACTATTTAATATATAATATCATAATATCATTATGTATGTATGTATGTATATATTCACAAACATTAAGCAACAAATTCACTCAAAGTAATGATTCTGAATATAAATTCATATATATAAATATATATATATATATATATATATATATATATATATATATATATATATATATATACATATATATATATATATATATATATATATATATATATATATAATTATATAAATGTCTCTGTACTGTAATACACTAGTATAATATGAAGATAAAAGGCCCATAAAACATTATTTATAATGTTACAACCATATATTTCGAGCACTTCCTTCTGTGCTCCTACTGGTAAAATATGAACATTGGATGTCTTACATGAGTATATATATACAAAAACATATGTAGGTGTGGCAGTAAGTCTCTGTTGGTGACCCGTGGAAATTAAACTAATACCCGGTAGATCCATCTCGTAAAGATTAGCAGAACACAAAAGTTACTGTCTGTACAAAAGGAAAATGCTGGAATCTGCTATCATCAATCGAACCAACAATATGAACCTGTCAGGAAGTTCACTAATCCTTATGCCGCCCCTCAAGCATGTGTCCAAGATCATCCGACCACCAGACGAGTCGCCAGAAAAGAGTTAATGAGGCCAAAAATCATCAGGGAATAGTTTAATTTCCATCCTTATTGGGTCACCAACAGAGACTTACTGCCACGCCTACATATGTTTTTGTATATATACTCTTGTAAGACATCGTATGTCCATATTTTACCAGTGATCAGGAGCACAGGAGGAAGAGCTCGAAATATATGGTTGCAAAGTTAAAAGAGTGTTTTATGGTCCTTTTATCTTCATTTTATCTATATATATATATATATTATATATATATATATATATATATATATAATATATATAATTTTGTGTTTGTAACAATATTCGCTTTTTAGCATTGAAACATCAATTTCCTGCATGTGTAATTGTGCTCTGAACTTGATTACGATCATATACTTGATAACAGGACGATTTTTCTTGTCCTGAGTCAAATTGCATTATCGAACTGCCGTATAGTTTTATGTATATGTCTAATCTATATTAATGGTTGGAAGGACATTACATGCAGCTTTTTTATCCAGTTGCACAAATTAAAATTATATTTCAGGTTAAAAAGTATTTGGAGCTTTTTAATCAGTTATTTTTTCAATAGCGTATCAATAGTTAACTTTCAGTGTTCTGAGCATCTCGTTCAGGAAATGTTTATATAGAGACCTGGGTGGATTAAACACTCACGAAAGGCAAGGGCAGTTATATCTGTAAATCAATTTTAATTCATAAAATTCTGCGGTTTTATCACTTGGAAATCTGCAAGTGCATTGTTGGGTAAATGCTAGGTTGCCTGTTGAGGTTTTCTTTCCTTGGCGTTTTATTCGTTCATTAAACGAATGAACGAATGTCACTACGGCGGAGGTAATTGAAACTGGCCCCTTTTATGGCCTCAGTAAAAATAAAGCAATTAAACAAATGCATCAAATGCGCACCAGTTATTTAACAGAGGATTTAATACATCTTAGTGAATATCAAGTCTCAACACTAAATGACTGCCTAAGATTTCTCTCTCTCTCTCTCTCTCTCTCTCTCTCTCTCTCTCTCTCTCTCTGCGTGCTCCTCGCTTTACATCGTTTTTGATTGCACCAGTAATGCCCGTTCATTGCCTTCTTTCCTTATCTTTATATTCTTAGTGTACTTTGAAAGTTTTCTTTTTCGTATCGGTTACGCCTCGTTTGGTACCGGTTATCTGCTCCAGTTTCCTGTTAAGAAAGAACTTCTTACTTTGATGTGGCGGCCTTTAGACGTTCTCTCTCTCTCTCTCTCTCTCTCCTCTCTCTCTCTCTCTATGTATATATATATATATATATATGTTCTAATTCAACAAAAAACCGGGACAGGCTTATTGTAATTTTGTATATATAGAATAATGATATAATAGAACTTTTCTTCCTTCATGAAATTTTATTCTGTTCAGCCTCTCTCTCTCTCTCTCTCTCTCTCTCTCTCTCTCGTCTCTTCCTCTCCATCTCTCGTCTCTCTCTCTCTCTCTCTCTCTCTCTCTCTCAGGGGGAATCGCTCGCATCACATCTGGGAATAAGATCAAAGAACAACCACAAGACCACCTAATTGACAGACCAGTTTAGACCAATTAATTCGGTCCTTCTTAAAGGCAGTCATTTGGATTTTTCGCACCGACAGCCTAATTTAGTTATGCCCAAAAGGGGTGGAACAAAGAAGCTAATTGATATTCCGTTTCTTTGGGATCGTGAAGAGAGGTATGATTAACTCTTGAGAGAGAGAGAGAGCGAGAGAGAGAGAGAGAGAGAGAGAGAGAGAGAGAGAGAGTATGTCTTCATCTTGATATCAAAAGGCTTCTAAAAGGACGTTCACTTTTTAGACAAGTGTAAATTGTGTTTCATGAAGACTTGAGAGAGAGAGAGAGAGAGAGAGAGAGAGAGAGAGAGAGTAGGTCCCAGGTTTTCGTCATGTCTCAGGCATCGCAAATTGGTAATATATATGCTAATATCAAGTGACTGTGTAATAACCGTAGACATTTGCTTAAAAAAAAAAAAAAAAAAAAAAAAAAAACAGGACCATGTAAAAAAAAAAAACACCATGAAAAAAAACAAAAAAAACAGGACCATGTGATGTTATTGTGTGTTTAGGTGCCTCGCATGATTTCCACTTACCCTTCTTTTGTGCCTTCTTCCCAATCCCATCCACTCTTTGCCTTCCTTCCTTCCTTCCTTCCAAGGCTTAGAATGCCATCGCTCGCAGCCTTTGAGTGAGGTAATTAGGTCCTTTTGTCAGATAACAAATAGAATCGCCGGAAGCTGTTCCTTCCAGTCCGTATTTGCATTTGATTAGAATTGCCTCTAAGATTCAGATTATGTTGAACCCTTCAGATGCTGCCGCTTTTTATCTCTCTCTCTCTCTCTCTCTCTCTCTCTCTCTCTCACTCTCTCTCTCTCTCTCTCAAGTTCATACGGGTCCGAAGTTTAATCAAGCGTACTAAATAGGACGTAATGTTTTTGATGGGCATCGTCACTGGAAGTGTGTCATGATGTATTCCCATCTCTTCTTTGGCTTTGTGTGTGTGTGTGTGTGTGTGTGTGTGTGTGTGTATGAGAGAGAGAGAGAGAGAGAGAGAGAGAGAGAGAGAGAGAGAGATTTCAGACGCTCTGGACGACCTTGAATGGCAATTATTATACGACGTTGTGTCTATGATTTTTTTTTTTTTTCAAGCGAGTAACACATAATGTCTCTGGTGTTATTGGCCTGTTATAATCATCCTGCTGTTTATGGCTTAATAACGCCGCGGCTAAAGCCGAAACATATTGAAAGCTTTTATTAAATAGGAAATTTCATATCAGCAGAATTATGTTGACTTTTTATCGGCTAGGCCATTGTATCAGCTCCATTGGAATATTTGCTCTATTAATTAACCTCTGCGCTGTGCCCTTAATAAGCAGTTTCCAGTTGCATCCAGTTTCATATATCATTTCCCCAGAGCAAGGATCGGCAGAATGGTAATTATGAAATAATGTAATAAAGAAATAATAAAAAAAAGAGAAATAAGGGCGGAGAGAGAGAAAGAAAAAAAGAGAAGAAACGGAGTGGCAGTTTTCATCACGATGCTTATTGCATTACAACGCGGCGGCTAAATTGCAAAGCGTCGCCCTTTTATCCCCAACTTTTCCTCTATAAAGCTGTCATTAACCGCCGAATTCATTTCGGCATTATAGCCATAGTTTTGCGCTAATCCCGAACTATAGCGCTCCAAACATAAAGCGAATTGGTGTTGGCAAAACAGAGGATGCCAAATGTGTGTAAACAGGATTTGATGGTTTAGTGTTTGAGATCAAACAGAGTTTACACTATATTTAATGCTTCCAGTGTTTGCGCTGCACGTGATAGTGGGGTCGTGCAATTACGTCCTTGAAGCGTCCTTTCGCGTAGTAGCTGTCGCGTCGCACGGACATATTATTATTAGGCATCGGGTGCGTTGCTGTGCAGTCCTGACGTCACCGTGATAATCATGCTGTACCCATAAAGATTTATTTTTACCCAGAGTATTTAGAAATTGAAGACAATCCTTGAGAATATTAATAGTCTCTCTCTCTCTCTCTGTAAAATTTGTATAGTTTCAGTCACTCACTCACTGTAGCGTGAGATTACTTTTCATCAGAACGTGTCCATAATTCGCTGGGTTTTTTTTCAAAGTTTTATTTATGGGTCTGCATAATGTTAGAGAACAAATATCTCATTTAATTCAGAACTTTCATCGGAAAATGTGAACAAATCAACCAATTTTATGATTCAAACTTTCATGTTTATTTATTCATGCTGTAAAAACTGTTCATATTCATATCAGCACTTGCTCATTGGCTTTAGGCTCCTGATAGGTAATTTAACTTTTTTGGGGGATGAAGTCAGTCCAGAATTGGATGAAGTCAGTCCAGAATTGGATGAAGTCAATGAAGTCAGTCCAGAATTGGATGAAGTCAGTCCAGAATTGGATGAAGTCAGTCCAGAATTGGATGAAGTCAGTCCAGAATTGGATGAAGTCAGTCCAGAATCGGATGATGACAGTCCAGAATTGGATGAAGTCAGTCCAGAATTAGATGAAGTCAGTTCAGAATTGGATGGAGTCAGTCCAGAATTGGATGAAGTCAGTCCAGAATTGGATGAAGTCAGTCCAGAATTGGGTCCAGTAGAGTTTTGAAGACGCTGCCTCTGGAAATTAATAAATAAAGGGACAGTCGTATTGAATTATCACAGTAATACAGCGAATGTCTTGTGGTACTTCTCGAATTGAACTGAATATAGAGAGGTTAGGCCAAAGACCAAACACTGGGACGTATGGTGTCATTGAACGCTGCCTCTTGAACTTACTAAATAAATGGACAGTCGTATTAAACGATCAAAGTGAAGCAGTGAAAATCTTGTGATACTGATTGATTGATGCAAAAATGTATACCATGGCGTCACAGCAACTTAGGCCATCGACGCCGTCTTGTGATACTTCTTGAATTGAACTCAATATAGAGAGTTTAGGCCAAAGACCACATACTGGGACCTATGAGGTCATTGAACGCTGGCAAGGAAATTGAGATGAAAGAAAGACTATATGAATGGAGGTACAGTAAAAGGAATGATAGGGGTTGCAGCTAGGCACGGAGATCTTAGTTTCGAGGCTTTCCCCAGACGGGGACTCTGACAAGTAACAACGTCTTTCAAGATCTGTCCTCCAAGATCTGCAGTGTTATCTGGACTTCACAAGAGTCCTGAAGGCCGTGGGCTCAGGTCTTTGTGCAATACCGCTATCGAATCGATCATTAATTCTGTGAAATGGGAGCGTCATAGTTTCATTATGCGGTCCTGAATCTTTCTGACTTCGTTAGCGGCCTCATGTGTAACTGGAGCTGATTTTAGAGTCTTAAACTTTGTCCAAGCGAGGGAAGATAAACCCAGATCTGAATTAGACTGTTCTGTGCCTATATCACCAACTATTGACCCTATGGCATTGGTTCTTTGGGTGAATATGTTATCCTCTATAGCTCTTTGGTCGCCGTTTTTTTTTTTTTTTTTATTGTTTCTACAGTTTGCAATAATGAAAAAACAAGTTACAATATATAACTTACATGCGTGTACATATATATATATGTATATATATATATATATATATATAATATATATTTATATATATATATATGATATATATATATATATATTATATATACATATATATTACATATATATACACATACACTTACGCATAAGGGACATACGTATATATATATATATATATATATATATATATATATATATATATACATATATATATATATATATATATATATATACTTATATATATTACATATCTATATATATATATTATATATATATCCTATATAATATATATATATATATATATATATATATATATATATATATAATATATATATATATATCTATATATATATTTATGTATATATATACACCTACGGATAAGGGATATAGTTTCCAGCTCCATGGTTTTCTCTACCTAGCTGCTATTAGCACCGATTAGATCAACACAGGTACAATGAAGCTTAGTCGTACGTACCTGATTTGCTTCGCTATTTTTGGGTATCATCAGATCATGTTCCTTTTGCTCATGAGGACAGGATTATGGTAAGCTCCCCATAAAAAAAAATAAAGTTCGTCGTCAAGGTTTTCGAAAATAGCAATTATAAAAAAAAACTGAATTAGGGAATACGTAAATACTTTTACTGCCATATTTTTTAACGTTGTTTACATAAAAAATCTACCGTTCGATTATATTCAACAGAATAGCAGCCTGGAAGTTGCGGCAGTTTATACGTAAATATAGCCGCTATTGCATAGCATATAGCATATCACTTCTATGGAATTGTTTTTGTAAAGTTCGGTAAGAAATAAAAAAAGAAAAGAAAAGAAAAAACTATGGTAGAGGAGTTGTGAATCACACGGGGGGGGGGGGGGGGGGGGGGGGGGGGGGGGGGGTGGGGGGGGGGGGGGGGGGGGGGGGTGGGGGATCTTTCTTTCTGGGCATCCGGAATTCCAAGGAATTCTTTCTTACTCTTAAGGCTGGTGGGTGTTCGTCATTAGCATTTTCTAATTAGGGTTGTAATTAAGGGATTTATCTAGATTAAGTGACCTTCCGTTTCTCGCACAGACAAGATGTATATATCCGGTTTTAAGTAATTACTTTTATAGATTGTAAACATTGCTCCTTTTCTCTTAATTAAAAGAAAGGTATATATTAATCAAAGGGATTATTTGGTAGTTGACATGCGGATACGGTGTTTATATTTTCGGACAAATATTTATGAGTCCTCGTGGCAGCTTACGTTGTATAAATGTTCTGGCTGGAGCAAAGAATTAGGAATTCCGCACTTCATATTGATCATATTTTATTCTAGTAAAGTTCTTCTTTAAGATAATGATTGCCAAAACGCATATCTTTGCAAAACTAAAATTAAAAGGTAATCGCTCGTAAATCTTTTGTTATATTACGGAATTAATTTATATAAACAAAATGATTATATATGATAATTACTGGACTATCGCCAACTTACTCAGTTAGGAGAGGTGGCTTTACAAACTCGTCTTTCTTGAGAGTTTTCACTTTGGCGACCTTTGCCATATTCGAGCATCGACCTCTATCTCTCCCCAGAGCAATGGAAGCAGCAACTCATCGCACCCTATACAATTTATTGTGCAGTGTCATTACAAATTTCCCATCCATATCACACGGTCAGTGGTGTAATTACAGGCATCGGCTCATTCGTTAGTGAGGATTAGTCTTCCTTATCAGGATTCTGGACGCGTAGTGTGGGCATTTGCTCTCGTTTTGGGTAGTGATCCTCTTGTCTCGTTGACTTTTCCGTTTGGTCTTTTGCGAATCACTTCTTCAGGAAGCATTATTTAGGCTTTTTTTTTTTAATTCTTATTCATACAGTTACTTTGATGTGAAACGTGAGCACGTAATTTGTTAATGAATACTTATTTTTCAATAGAGATGTTTCAGCGACTAAAATTTGTGAAAGACCTGTCTAGAAATTTGTTCCGTCGTCATTACGGTATCTACTACTGCTGAATTCTTGAGTTTTAGGACACTACCAAGTAAACTAACTTCGTACCTACTCTTCGACCCCAGCTGCAATAGACGAGCTCTTTCTACTCAGCTGTACATTTTCTTCAAGTTTACTTTGCTCTAGCTTTCATCTCTCATTTAAGAGGAAATGATTCTGGTGAGCAAAAGTCATAATATGTTACGAAGTTATTGTGAAACTAAGTTAAGGTTTTCATTTAGCGAGCTTAGTTTTATTTTGAAAATTGTGTATTCATTTGTTACCTTTACAAAGTAAATAAATAAATAATAAAATGAAATAAAATAAAAAAATAAATAAAATCTATTACTGGGGATGGAGTAAGTGTGTTTTGCTTTATGTTTCTAATTATCCCTCCTTAAAAATTATTATTGTGTCCATTAGCAATGAATATTAAAAAGGAAAAACTGAGGATTATGATGAAATTAGATTTAAAAAAACGTGGTGTACGGATAAAATCCCTGCCATTTTCATAAACTGGAGAAGAGTAATGACTCTTGGGGAAATAATGTGTACAATTCATGTCATGTAGTAACTATAACAAAAATGGTTACATTAATGTCTTCCATGGTAGCGTTCCCATCATCTTAAACTTAAGGGTCTTTTTTTTTTATACATATATACCAGTTCACCTGTCATATGAGAGCCTGAATCAACAGTAATCTGGTCCCTATAATTGGTTCTCTTAATGCTATTTGAAGAGGAAGAGTCCCGGTAGCCATTCATTCAGTTATTTCTCACGTTCTTTTACTGCTCGGTGACGGAGAGGTCGTTTGGGTCAAGTTGTCATGCGTTACTATAATTGTTTTGTTTTGTGTGATTTTGTTGTAGAGTCAATCATTCATATGCGTATGACTAGTCTGTATTAAATAGCAGATGATTACACTACACTGTACACACATACACACACACACACACACACGCACATATATATATTTATATAATATATATTATATATATATATATATATATATATATATATTTTAATGTGTATATAAGTAGCATGTTATGTGTACGTGTTTGTGGAGCGTAAACCGATTCGGAAGTCCCGAGTTCGATGCCTCGCTTTGCCAATGTTGAGTCAGAGGAATGTGTTTCTGGTGATTTGAAATTAATTTCTCGATGTATGTGGTTCGGATCCCACAATAAGCTGTTGGTCCCGTTGCTAGGTAACCAATTGGTTCCTAGCCACGTAAAAATTTCTAATCCTTCGGGGGCCAGCACTAAGAGAGCTGTTAATCAGCTGAGTGATCCGGTTAAACTAAGATATACTTAACTTTGTGGATCCTAAACGAGTGATTTTCGCTCTGCATTAAAGACTAACTTCGAAAGTATAATGGTGATTGAACAGGTGAAGAATATAATACCCAGTTCTGAAAAAAGAATTTTGCCTCTCTCTCTCTCTCTCTCTCTCTCTCTCTCTCTCTCTCTCTCTCTCTCTCTGTAATATAACCGGTGGACATAACGACGGGATGAAACTGTAAATGATATAAAGACAGAGAATACAATTTTTATTCTCTTTCATTGAAACCAATGAAAATGGGTAAAAAGAATTCATAATATTTCCAGGTCTCCTAATTCGCGGATGATGTCGTAATCGGGTCGTTAAGGAGCAAATTGGTTTTTCGCTTAAATAGTCATTTATCTAAGTATTATTACCAAATTTATTGTTCTTTTCATAAATTTGGCTGATTTTTCCTTACCAATACTCAGTTCATATGCTGTGGATTTATTCCTATTATAAAACGATTTCTCATTTTTTTTATCCATTATTTTGCTAGTAAATCTATTCGTCCTTGTGTGTGCTTCCTCTCTCTCTCTCTCTCTCTCTCTCTCTCTCTCTCTCAGTCATCTACTGTATTTTCGAACCTTCGATGTCAGGATGCCAGAAAACTTCCAATCATTCATTCATTACTGTATTTTCGATTTTCCGCGGTGTAAATTTTTTTTTTTTTATTTTTATTTTTTTTTTTTTTACAGTGCACCGGACTTTTTTTTTCTTCTTGTATCGTTTTCATATTGCCAATTAGACTGATAATTCTCCAGTAATGAAATTGACCAGAGCTGGCCTTTAAAGGTGAAAAGGTCATGGTCTAGTGTGTGTATGCGCGCGCGCGTGTTTTTGCTGTTCAGTTGAGTCTTAGCTGCCTAGACATTTTAGGCGTTCTTACTTTGTATTCTAAGTTTAACAGTTCTTCCATAATGTTTCGCGCTGATAATTATCTGTCACTGTAATGTGATGTTCTTTTCATATTGGCACTTCCTGTAAAATAAAGTTTAACATATGTCATATTTTAAGGTTAAAGTTCAAATGCCACAGATTTTTGTCGGCTCATTGTCAGCTAGATATTTATAGAATCCTTTTTCATACGAACAGATTATAATGGTAAGCCTCTGGAAACAGTTTACCTCGATTTAAATTATGAGGCCTGCATTTCATGTCAGGAAACATGTTGCAGTTTTGACGTAATAAGCTTTATTTGAGCCTGAAAATGGTATAACAAGATTATTAATACAAACGTTGAGTGGCTTTTACAGGTGTAACCTCTTTACCGAGACCTCTAGGTAATTCATGTTATTTCACATAATAGAATTTATGTTTTCCTTCACAAGTGGAATGGAATGCCAGTGGGTATTGAAATATTCATTGATGAGAATTTTATTGGCGGACATTTCCAAACGCTACAGAATCGATAGAGCTTCGGCCATAAAGGCTCTGTACTTCACAGATTTTAACAAGAAACCATATATATATATATATATATATATATATATATATATATATATATATATATATATATATATATATATATATATATGTATATATGTGTGTGTATGTGCGTGTGCGTATGTCTAATAAAAGGAGTCCATAAAACGCCAAAATGTAAGGAGTAAATACTTTATTTCAGAGACCTGCCTGAAGAGAAAGACAACTGGTCTCTGAAATATAACATTTACTTTATACAGGGCTCCTTTTATTAGTTGGAATTCTGTTTTAACAGAATATATTTCACAGTCATACATTATATATATATATTATATATATATATATATATACATATATATATACATATATATATATATATATATATATATATATATATATATATATGTGTGTGTGTGTGTGTGTGTGTGTGTGTGTGTGTGTATATATACACACTTATGTATATACTCACATCAATACACACATTCAAATTCGATACAGTATATAAGACCAGCGTAATATTCCAAGATTTTTTTTTACATAACTTTTATGTGTCCTTAAGAAATAATTAAATGCATTACCGTTCGTTACTAAACTGTATGTTCTATAAGGTGTAAATTTTAAAGTTCTACCTCAGTGATGATTTCTCACTCGAGCGAGTTAGTCTTACGATGCGATCCATTGTACGTGCTGATACATGGCTTGATACATGCAATGTCTAAAGAGATTTTGGAAACATGAGCTAAATTTGAATACGTAAAACAGCAAGAGGCATCCAAGGCCTATACAAAGAGGTCAGACGGACAGAACTGTCATCTTCGCTCCTCTCTCTCGCTGTGACGTCACGCCGGCCACAACTTGTGATTCACTGGTGGGCCGCGGCATTGTAGATTAAGACATTATTGTTATTTCTCTTTGAGTAATTCTTGCTTTTGACTACTTAATCTAATACTTTCGTTATCAGAAAATTCCGAGAATGCCCAAACAATTTTATTGATAAAATAATATTACTGTAGCCTTAGTACAGCAGTGTGGATTGAGAAGCAAGTATTGAAGGAAACGGTTGTAGTTGTAACTTTTATTAATGAAAATAATTTATAAAACACTTAAAATACAAACAGAAATAACCTTAATTTATTTTACAACAATTCCTTGATTGAAGGCCTTAAAATGTTTAAAGTATTTATACACAGATCTCAATATTTAACTTTAATTTTTTTCTTGTGTCTCCCCGATCATTTTCAATTTTCATCTTTCTCTTCTTCGTTTTAATAGTACTATTTAGGTGCCTTAGTCTAAAATATATAGAGATCTTTGCGAAGAATTCAATAATCTCTTTAGGGACCTTTACTCCTGATCGTTGCAATTCAGCAACAAGAGTTTTTCTGCATGCTTTCCCTTCTAAAAGTGATGAACCGTGAATTGTGTTGAAGACTTCTCGTAGGACACTTAATTGAGAAGAAAATTCTTCTGATGGCATATACAGCTCACCTGTTTACCATTTCAATCCACGATTCCTTTGCATTTTTACACTCTCTCATCTTTTTTTCCTAATTGTGGATATTTTGTAGAAAACTTGTTGACAACATAACCACCTATATATTTAAGAGCTTCATCTTCAATTACAGTGGCAGCCTTTTCGTTTTCTTTATCCAGAATCTGATTGTTTACATCTTCTGTGGGGTATTCAAAATCTAAATATCTAAATAATGAGCTGGTCAAGTATATTTCTAACGCCAATTCTCTATCTTCACTGTATTTTGAATTGCATGCAGACTCATTTGTCAACATGTCATAATTGTTGCTCTTTGCAATGATGTTTGTTTTTTCACTAATTATTTTTACATCTTTTTCCCAGAATCAATGACCTAAGCCTAAACTTGAATTCAATAGCATTAGGGTGATCGTATGTGCCCTTCATTTGCCCTATGCAACCGAACAGATGCTCTCTGTAGTCTTGATTCAACTTATGCGTCATCATGATGTAATCTACATTAAAGACATCTTTAACCATATTAGAGAGACCAATAACCGACTTGCTAGAAAAAATTATGCCTTTTTGAAATTTGTACAGACATCTTGTTTTTTGTGATTTTACTTGTAAAGAAGTCATTACCTTTATGACCTTTTCCAAATTATTTATTTGAAATTCTTTATCAATCCCAAAACCCCTTCTCGCTGGTATATCGCCATACATGTTGTTTGAATTCATTATATCAAAACAGTCGTTTATCAATGGGATAAAATCAGAGGTAGCTTGCCAGTTATTGGATTCCAACAGACCTCTACTTCCCAAATACTTTAATGCACTTGCACAAGATGACGATAATAATTGCACAGCATACTTGACGCGCTGCCTGTGCAGTCCATTAACAGATAGATGGAGTTCATTAATTTTATAGGCCAGCACATATTCTGTACTAGATTTGCCAATATTTCACGGATACTTATGGCAGAAATGAAATCACTGCCTAAATGAAAGCCTGAATCAATTAATTTATTTCTGACTAATTTTATCAAATGGGAAACGTCGGCAAAAACGTATATCTCCCTGTCAGCACTTGGTTTCTTGATTGAAATCCTATTGACAAGAGGATCAATGCCAAATTCTTTCCACATGCGAAGATTGGCTGATCCCATGTCAGAAACAATAGCATGCTTTGGATTGATTTCATCAGATCGGCAACACACGTTTATCCACTTATCACAGTAAATTTTGTCTCTAGGAAACGTAAAATGCCTAATGCCATTGCCTTTTGATTTTCTCTTGGTACTCATTCATCCATAAACAGAACAGTTATTTGGCATTGTCGGTTAAGTGACTGCTCTCGTTGTAAGCATAGGCCTTGGTTTTAAGAAGTTAACTGACCGGGCTGGGGCGAACTGTGGCGAGCGTGACGAGCCCAGAAGGGTGACTCAGGGATAATCCTCTGTCCGACTGACCTCTTTGTATAGGCCTTGGAGGCATCGAGCCTTCAGTTTCTTTCGCTCCTTTGGGATGATGACACCGGGAACGGTATACAACACGAGGACGAGACATGAGTAATCCGGTCTCCTGACGCTACAGGCTATAGGAGAGAAAGGCAACCTTCTAGGATTATCCCGATCTAATCCTTCTCTAATCCCTCTCTCCGAATACGCCTCGGCCATATCCTTGTTTGGGGAATTATGCTCCTAATCCTCCGTCCATGCTGCGCCCTGAGAGATAAGTTGGCCCCTCAGCTCGGCAAGAGATCTCGATTCTGGGGCCCTAAATGGAATGTTTGTTCAAGTCCTTCCCCCTTCTTATGTGCTTGTTATTTGTCGAGGCGGAATGGGGCCCATCGATTTGTTTGTAGGGAAACGTTATTCTTACCTTCGCCTAAAACTTATAGGGCGTCGACTTTCAGAGCATCCTGGTTACGATGATATTTCTAGCGCTTACAGTAAATTCGTAGTTATCGATGTCGGAGACGTTGTAGCGGTAACACTTATTTCTGTTCAAGCATTATTCTTCATTTCAGCTGCTACCTTCTTAACCGAGATAAGAGAATGTTCAGCCTCAACGGAGTTGACCATGAAGAGGGTTCCATTTAAACGGAAGGAGCTATAATGTATCTTTTTGAAATCAGTTCAGCATCAGTGGCAATGACAAGACATAATTTTAATTTTCCCTAAAGCCTTTTCATTATAAAATTACATCAACTTTATGGAAGGTATGTTTCTCTAGTAACAATTTGTGTAATGTTTAGGTATTAGAAATGTTTAAGTTTCGTTGGTTTTAATAATGAATATCTGGTTTCGTTATTCAAATTATTGCTCTCTCTCTCTCTCTCTCTCTCTCTCTCTCTCTCTCTCTCTCTCTCTCTCTCTCTCTCTCTCTCAGCGCTGCTACTTAAAAGAGCACTTATCTCCATAACCATGCTAAATTGAGCCCTCTTTTTCCAGCTCGAAACGTTCTAAAGTCTTCCATAAAGAGATATATTTCATCTAAGAGACTGTTATGTTCTAAAAAGGAAACCCAATTATTGTCCGTCGACATTGTTACGAGATCACTATTTTCTTCGTTGCAAGTCTCGAGACCTTAAAAAGACGGAAGGGATTACATAATTTTTCCTATAATCCTTTCGCTATTGTTGTGATCATCGTACAACCAATATCCGCTCCATTTTCTGCCTATTGATCAAATCTTTTGTGATCAACGACACATATATTTCCTCGGAGACTGGCGTTTTGTGTTGTTTTTATTCTTATATATTAAACTGATGGAAGGGGAAATCAGTTGCTTAAACATTTTCGTTCGTATGTAGAGAACTGACTCTGCTACCCATTTGATTATGGTGTAAGGGGCGGGGGCGCGCTTGTGGCACGTAATATATATATGTATTAAATATATATATATATATATGTATAAATATATATATACATATGTATATATTGTATATGTATGTATACACACACACACACACACACACACACATATATATATATATATAGTTTATCGGCGATTCACAAAATCCCCCTTTATATTTTTCTTTTCTATTCTTCTGCTGAAAACCATTATTGACAGAGTCAACAGACTATAAACCCAAGAGGACTGCAAAGGGAAATCAGCCAGGAGAGAGAGAGAGAGAGAGAGAGAGAGAGAGAGAGAGAGAGAGAGAGAGAGAAAGTTATGGGAAAAGGCGATGAATGAATAGATATGAGGAAATGGAAAATAATACCGATGCACGTGAATTCAGGAAATGCAGCAGAAAGCAGGAATGGATTTGTTTCTTGTCTGAACACACTGGAGATCAGGAGACTTCCATAACTGCACTGGGCAAAGTATTCCACAGCTTAGTTGTGGTCAAGATAAGACTACTAGCAAACTGAGTAGTATTAAACCTGATACCAGAAAATGTCACAGTGTTTGCAGCATCAACCTGCCTAGTGGTGCTAGCAAAAACAGCAAGGTTAGGTTAAGGAGAGTGTACAGGAGGTTTGTTTTTTATTGTACACTGCATGGAACAAATATAATGAACTCACTTTACGTCTATGCAACAAAGTCTGCATTTAGAGTTCGTGAAATAAATTTGACTGATGATTTAACTCTATCCAAGATCTTAAAATGAGAGTGAACACCCGAAGACCACTCTGGAGAACGGTACTCCAAGCAGGGAAGAAGAAAAAGTCAAATAAATTAGATTTAATAGCTTAATCCCGAAGCATTCTAAAGCATTTTCGGAAGTTGAGATGTTTGAGAAGCAGAGGAAGCAACATTAAATATGTACTTCACTTCAAGTCAGTTTCTTTCTCGAAGCATATACCTAATATTGCTTTCTCTGTTTCTCAAAAAGTTTGGCAATGATTGCCAATGCTTCGTGACCAAGCTGCACACATTAACAACAATTTTGAACATATTCTTATACTTCTTGGATATTAAGACGCTTCCTTTCACATACTTTTTCATCCATCTGTACATCATTTTCTAGGTCCTCTCTCTTCTACTTCCTTCTTCATAACATTTTCGAATCACACCAGTTTTGTTAACCTGTTATCCTCCATTCGTCCCTCTTGATCAAACCATCTCCAAACAATTTCTGTCTGTTATTTATGCCAACCTTTTGTCTACTTATGCACTTTTGCGTTCGCCCACATTTCTCACTTTCAGTTCTTCATATTCCTCACGTACTACACATACCAATCATCTCATAAATTTCCTATATTCTGTTGTTTATTATTCAACAACAACACTTCTTTCAAACATTCACCATTCCCTAAATGGATTCCCACCTTGCTTTCATAGACATTCCAATTCTCTTCCCGAATCCTTTGCATACACAAATCCTCTACTTCCTTCTTGACTTCACTTATTTGTGATTCACTTTTTCACTACCATCATTCGTTATATTTACTCCAGAATCCCTTTATGAATGGAGAGCTTTATACCCATACCGTCCATGCTAACGCTCTTCGATCCATCTTCCTTTTTTGCATCATTATCATGACCTTACTCTCACATTTGCTCTCAACTTTCTTATCCTGTAACCACTTTCAAACTCTTTCAGTGCGTTTTCAAGTTTTGTTTACTATCGCCAATCAGGACTTTGTCTTCTGCAAACATCGGCCATTTCATAATCCATTCATCACGCATTTTCTTTTCCCAATCTTTGTAATCCTCCATAGTACAAATAGAAGTGATTGTGAGCGGCTATGATTATGCATGTAAACTGATTCACTATTTGTATGAAACAGTTTGACAAAAGAAAACAATTGTACCCTCATTTCCAGTGTTGCTAATTATGGTTCATTTTGTCTTATTCCATTTTTAATAATTATTTAAATGAGAATACCCAACTTGCAGGAATGATACCTTGGTTGGTAATATAAGAAGATACGACAGACGGCCCTCTTTTATTTTTCAGTGCGTCTGAACTAAAGGTTCGGTTCTTTTTCTATAGGTAGTGCGCGCACGAGAGCAGAAGGGAGAGGCTGTCAATATTTACTGGGAAAACTGAATGACATCTTGTATCCCCTGGCGGAGAGGATGAAAACTAAAAGGTGCATCTGGTGTTGCAATTGATGGAGATCGAGTCAGATGCTCTTTCTTTTTCCGCTATTGACACCAAAGTTTGCGTCCCTATATTGCTGTGTTTGTTCACATGCGATGAGGTGTATTTGAGATCGCAGTTTTTTTCCTTTTCCTTAAAGAATATTACATCCCAAGACGTAAAGCTTAAGTACATTCTTGCACCATACCCGCCAATATAATTTATGTTATTGTGATTCAACTTTCAACTTTAAACTACTTTAATAATAATAATTCAGAGTTCACGTAGCTTGAATGATGTAGATGTAACTTTATTGTTTCATTATCAATAGATACAACTTTTTCTAAGTTCACTTAGCTGGAGTGCAAAAGCTGTATACTAAGCATTACTATAGATACACTTTTTTCATACAGGTAGACGTCAGCTCTGGTGCAATCTCTCATTGCTTTGTGGCAGTTGTGAAAATAGGTGGCATTATTGCTTATTTGTTCGTTTGTTGCACCATACCTTCGTCCGATAATACGTATTGGTTTCTTATCTTTGATGGTAGCGTGTCTTGCTCACAACTGGGCGACCAGTGTTCGACTGTAGAACGTGAAAAGGAATTGTTGGCTGCTTCTATAAAAATAAAACCAATGTGCATCTGTTGACCTAAGCGGTGAATTCAAAATGAACCATAATTAGCAACACTGGAAATGAGGGTACAATTGTTTTCTTCTGTCAAACTGTTTCATACAAACAGTGAATCAGTTTACATGCATAATCATAGCCACTCACAATCACTTCTATTTGTATTATAGAGGATACCAAAGATTGGGAAAAGAAAATGCGTGATGAATGGATTATGAAATGGTTGTGGATTGCAACTAGGGTAGGGAGAGAGAGAGAGAGAGAGAGAGTTAAAGAGAGAAGAAGAGAGAAAACCAGACTTGAGTGTTCATTGATCTGTCTAGTTGTAAACTATCAAAAAGGGCCGCTTTCTGTGAAGTGATTCTAAACTCCAAGGAGGTGTGATGCTAGTCAACGGATATTCTCTCTCTCTCTCTCTCTGCTTCAGTTTTACCATAGCTTTGGCCGATGAATTATCATCTCTCTCTCTCTCTCTCTCTCTCTCTCTCTCTCTCTCTCTCTCTCTCTCTCTCTCTCTTCCTCAGTTTTACCATAGTTCTGTGCTCTCTCTCTCTACTTCAGTGTTACCATGGCTTTGTCCGATGAATTATCATCTCTCTCTCTCTCTCTCTCTCTCTCTCTCTCTCTCTCTCTCTCTCATAAAACGAAGGAGAAATTTTTCCTACTGAGAAATTTCGCGTGATTTCCGACATTTTAAAACCTGCCATATGCCTTAGACATTCTTTTTCCGCCTGTGATGTCTTCGTACCTCGGGTATGGAAGAGATATATTCTGTCCCGCTTTGTTTCCTCCCTTTGAATCATTACGTCGGTGTAGTTCACAGTTTGCTGAATCTTTTCATCTTTTCTTCCCCGAAAGAAGCTCTCGTTGACTAAGTCTTTGGATCACAAATGGGGGACTGGAAATTTAAGTCAAGATTACACATACAGTTAAGCGCACAAACACACATACACACACTCACTATGTATATATATATATATATATATATATATATGTATATATATATATATATATATATATATATATATATATATATATATATATACATATTCCCAGTTTTTGTCCATTTCCAGTGACCATCCCTAAGTAAAGAGATATTCCTCGAAATGTCTGGCGACCTGGTGATGTAATTGGCTTGTTAGTCAGCTGTGGTCGGGGATCTCGTCTTTTGCCTCCATTAGTACGATTCACTGACAAAACGTTGGTTATTGCCAATCACTCTTGTTAGAAGATATTCCTCGCTTCTTTTCCTCGTCCTTCAACGAGCTGTATAACAGCACTCAGCATTTTGTTGTTTTCTGTTAGGAGTGGAGAAGTTGGTGGTTAGCAATGCTAAATGCAATAAAGGGAGTCTCCTCAGAAAAATCTGTGGTTGACTATGGTAAATGCTCTGAAGGGGGTTTCCTCAGAAAAAATTGTGGTTGACTATGGTAAATAGTCTGAAGGGAGTCTCCTCAGAAAGGTTTGTGGTTGACTATGGTAAATGGTCTGAAGGGAGTCTCCTCAGAAAAGTTTGTGGTTGACTATGATAAATGGTCTGAAGGGGGTCTCCGCAGAAAAGTTTGTGGTTGACTATGGTAAATGGTCTGAAGGGGGTCTCCTCAGAAAAGTTTGTGGTTGACTATGGTAAATGGTCTGAAGGGAGTCTCCTAAGAAAAGTTTGTGGTTGACTATGATAAATGGTCTGAAGGGGGTCTCCTCAGAAAAGTTTGTGGTTGACTATGGTAAATGGTCTGAAGGGGGTCTCCTCAGAAAAGTTTGTGGTTGACTATGGTAAATGGTCTGAAGGGAGTCTCCTCAGAAAAGTTTGTGGTTGACTATGGTAAATGGTCTGAAGGGAGTCTCCTCAGAAAAGTTTGTGGTTGACTATGGTAAATGGTCTGAAGGGGGTCTCCTCAGAAAGGTTTGTGGTTGACTATGGTAAATGGTCTGAAGGGGGACTCCTCAGAAAAGTTTGTGGCTGACTATGGTAAATGGTCTGAAGGGAGTCTCCTCAGAAAAGTTTGTGGTTGACTATGGTAAATGGTCTGAAGGGAGTCTCCTCAGAAAAGTTTGTGTTGACTATGTAAATGGTCTAGGAGTCTCCTCAGAAACGTTTGTGGTTGACTATGGTAATGGTCTGAAGGGAGTCTCCTCGGAAAAGTTTGTGGTTGACTATGGTAAATGGTCTGAAGGGAGTCTCCTCAGAAAAGTTTGTGGTTGACTATGGTAAATAGTCTGAAGGGGGACTCCTCAGAAAAGTTTGTGGTTGACTATGGTAAATGGTCTGAAGGGAGTCTCCTCAGAAAAGTTTGTGGCTGACTATGGTAAATGGTCTGAAGGGAGTCTCCTCAGAAAAGTTTGTGGTTGACTATGGTAAATGGTCTGAAGGGAGTCTCCTCAGAAAAGTTTGTGGTTGACTATGGTAAATGGTCTGAAGGGAGTCTCCTCAGAAAAGTTTGTGGTTGACTATGGTAAATGGTCTGAAGGGAGTCTCCTCAGAAAAGTTTGTGGTTGACTATGGTAAATGGTCTGAAGGGAGTCTCCTCAGAAAAGTTTGTGGTTGACTATGGTAAATAGTCTGAAGGGGGACTCCTCAGAAAAGTTTGTGGTTGACTATGGTAAATGGTCTGAAGGGAGTCTCCTCAGAAAAGTTTGTTGTTGACTATGGTAAATGGTCTGAAGGGAGTCTCCTCAGAAAAGTTTGTGGTTGACTATGGTAAATGGTCTGATGGGAGTCTCCTCAGAAAAGTTTGTGGTTGACTATGGTAAATGGTCTGAAGGGGGTCTCCTCAGAAATGTTTGTGGTTGACTATGGTAAATGGTCTGAAGGGAGTCTCCTCAGAAAGGTTTTTGGTTGACTATGGTAAATGGTCAGAAGGGGGACTCCTCAGAAAAGTTTGTGGTTGACTATGGTAAATGCTCTAAAAGGGGTCTCCTCAGCGAAGTTTGTGGTTGAAACTATGGTAATGGTCTTGAAGGGAGTCTCCTCAAAAGGGGAAAAGTGTTGTGGTTGTCTAGGTAAATGGTCCTGACGGAAAAAGTTTTCTCTCCAGAAAAGTTTGGTTGGTGTGACTTGGTAAATGGTCTGAAAGGGGACTCCTCAGGGAAAATTTTGTGGTTGCTATGGTAACTGGGTCTGAGGGAGTCTTCCTCATGAAAAGTTTGGGTTGTTTACTATCTGGTAAAATGGTCTGAAGGAAGTCTTTCCTCAAGGAAAAGTTTGTGTTGACCCTATGGTAAATGGTCCTGAAGGGAGTCTCCCTCAGAAAGTTTTGTGGTTTGAAAACTATGGTTTAAATGGTCTGGAAGGGGGTTCTCCTCAGAAAATGTTTGTGTTGACTAGGGTAAATGGTCTGAAACAGGGGGTTCTCCTTCAGGAAAGGGTTGGGTTGACCTATGGTAAATGGGGGTCTGAAGGGGACTCCTAGAAAAGTTGTGGTTGACTATGGTAAATGCTCTAAAAGGGGTCTCCTCAGAAAAGTTTGTGGTTGACTATGGTAACTTGGTCTGAAGGAGTTCTCCTTCAGAAAAGTTTGGTGGTTGACTAATGGTAAATGGTCCTGAAGGAGTCTCCTCGAAAGTTTAGTGGTTGACTATGGTAAATTGTCTGAAGGGAGTCTCCTCAGAAAGTTTGTGGCTGGACTATGTAACTTGTCTGAAGGGGGTCTCCTCAGAATTTTGTGGCTGACTATGTAAATGGTCTGAAGGGAGTCTCCTCAAAAAAGTTTGTGGTTGACTATGGTAAATGTTCGAAGGGGTCTTCCTCAGAAAGTTCGTGGATGACTATGGTAAATGGTCTGAAGGAGGCTCCTCAGAAAAGTTTGTGGTTAACTATGGTAAATGGTCTGAAGGGAGTCTCCTCAGAAAGTTGTGGTTGACTATGGGTAAAGGTCTGAAGGGAGTCATCCTTAGAAAAGTTTGTGGCTGACTATGGTAAATGGTTGAGATGGAGTCTTCCTGAGGAAAGTTGTGGTTGACTAAGGTAAATGGTCTGAAGGGAGTCTCCTCAGCAAGGTTTGTGGTTGACTATGGTAAATGGTCTGAAGGGTGACTCCTCAAAAGTTTTTGTTGACTATGATAATGCGCAAAAGGGGTACTCCTCAGAAAATTTTGTGGTTGACTATGGTAAATGGTCTGGAATGGAGTCTCCTCAGAAAAGTTTGTGGTTGACTATCGGTAAATGTGGTCTGAATGGAGTCTCCTCATAAAAGTTTGTGGTTACTATGGTAAATGTGTCTGAAGGGGGACTCCTCAGAAAAGTTTGTGGTTGACTATGGTAAATGGTCTGAAGGAGTCTTCTCAGAAAGTTTGTGGTTGACTATGTAATGGGTCTGAAGGGAGTCTCCTCAGAAAAGTTTGTGGTTACTATGGTAAATGGTCTGAAGGGAGTCCTCCTCAGAAAGTTTTGTGGTTGACTATGGGAAATGGTCTGAAGGGTTCCTCAGAAAAGGTCCGTGGCCTGACTATGGTAAATGTTTCTGAAGGGAGTATCCTCAGGCAAAGTTTGTGTTGCTATGGTAAATGCGTATGAAGGAGCCTCCTCAAAAAAGGGTTTGGTGGTTGACTATGGTAAATGGTCTGAAGGGAGTTTCTCCTTAGAACAGTTGTGTGGGCTGCTAAAATGGAAATTTGGGCTGGAAGGGAGTTCTCCTCAGAAAAGTTTGTGTGGACTAGGGTAAATGGTCCGTAAAGGGAGTTCCTCAGAAAAGTTTGTGGGTGACCTAATGGGGTAAAAGGGCTGAACGGAGTCCTTCCTCAGAAAAGTTTTGTGGTGACCTATGGTAAATGGTCTGAAGGGAGTCTCCTCAGGAAAGTTTGTGGTTTTGAACTAGGTAAATTGGTCCTGAAGGGAGTCTCCTCAAAAGGAAAAGTTTGTGGCTGACTTATGGTAAATGGTACTGAAGGGAGTCCCTCCTCAAAAAGAAAAGTTTAGTGGTTTGGACTATGGTAAATGGTCTGAAGGGAGTTCTCCTCAAAGAAAAAGTTTTGGTGGTTGACCTATGGTAAATGGTATGGAGGGGGTTCTCCTCGAAAAGTCGTGGCTGAAAACTATGGTTTAAATGGTCTGGAAGGAGTCTCCTCAGGAAAAAGTTGTGGTTTGGACTATGGTAAATGGTCTGAAGGGTCTCCTCAAGAAACGTTGCTGGTTGACCTATGTAAAGGTCTGAAGGGAAAAGTTTCTCCTTAGAAAAGTTTGGGCTGAACTAATGGTAAATTGGTCCTGAAGGGGGAGTCTACCAGAAAAAGTTTTGTGTTGGACATGGGTAAAATGGTTTCGAAGGGAGTCCCTCAGGAAAAGTTTGTGGTGAACTATGGTAAATGGTCTGAAGGGAGTCTCCTCAGAAAAGTTTGTGGCTCGAAACTAGGGGTAAATGTCTGAAGGGAGTCCTCCTCAAAAAGAAAAGTTTGTGGTCTGGACGATGGTTAATGGTCTGAAGGGGTATCCTCATAAAGTTGGGTTGAACAATAGTAAATGCAGTAAAGGGGGTCTCCTAAACAATCTGGTGGTTGACCATGGTTAAGTGCTCTAAAGTGAGTCTAAGAAAAGTTGTGGTTAATTAATGGTAAATGGTCTGAAGGGAGTGTCCTCAGGAAAAGTTTGTGGCTTGACTATGGTAAATGGTCTGAAGGGAGTTCTCGCGCAGAAAAGTTTGTGGTTGGATATGGTAAATGGTCTGAAGGAGTCCTTCAAGAAAAAGTTTGTGGCTGACAATAGTAAATGCACTAAAGGGAGTCTCCTCAGAAATCTGTTGGTTGACCATGGTAAATGCTCTAAAGTGAGTCTCAGAAAAGTTTGTGGTTAATTATGGTAAATGGTCTGAAGGGAGTCTCCTCAGAAAGGCTGGTGGTTAACTATGGTTAATACTGTAAAGGGATTCTCCTCATATAAATAATAGCTTATGGGCCGCATAGATTGAAAGTGTTTATTTACTCCTATGTTCTATGCTTAGTAAGGCCTATAAGGTATGTAATGAAACTACTCCTGTTACTATTGTACCTTTGGTTTATTGAAAAACTAATTAAGATAAATGAAGGAAGGGTAGGTTATTTATGCATATTTCCTTTTGCATTGTCTGAGTCAGAAAGGCTGATGGTTAACTGTGGTTAATACTGTAAAGGGATTCTCCTCATATAAATAATAGCTTATTTGATTATTTACTCCTATGTTCTATGCTTAGTAAGGCCTATAAGATATATAATGAAACTACTCCTGTTACTATGATACCTTTGGTTTATTGAACAACTAATTAAGATAAATGACGGAACGGTAGATTGTTTATGCATATTTCCTTTGCATTTTTGAGTCACAGAAGCTTGATGAAAGAGTGTGCTGTCATTGTGAGAAGAACATTTCCATAAACAGTTTTATGAACAAAGCTGTCGTTTGAACCAGCGGTAATCTCATTGGTATGGAAAAAATACTTTGGGGTTTGTGCATAAGGATAGTCAGTCCATAAGGAATATTGATTTGAGCTCTTTTCCTGTTAGTAAAGGCTGCTGCTGCCGGGCATGCAGTAAGAATAGACTCGATGATTACGTCTTTACCATTACTCTGCAATCCTCCACCTCTCTCTCTCTCTCTCTCTCTCTCTCTCTC
>NC_061088.1:81935587-82013087 GCF_015104395.2 Macrobrachium nipponense
GGGAAACTACTACTTGGGCCCGGGCCCCGCCTCCTGAAGGGAATTATATACCCTTGTCGTTAGGCGGTTGTACTCTGTCGCAGCCAAGAGTAGGGGGGCTTGAAAAAAGAAAAAAAAAAAGCAGAACCATAAGTTTAATATGCTTTTAAGTGACATACACAATATATATCATACATATGTTTGTGTGTATGCAGAGAGAGAGACTTTTTTTTTTTCTACCTTGGAACAAATTTATTGCATAACTTTGGAATAAATGCATTTCAGTTCATGTATTTCCCATTTTTTGGCCACATTTATTTAGTTTCTTTTTTCCAAGTTTGTTTTGTTTTTGAGGGCCTTAACTGAGTCGGTAACTCACTAACTCACTGAAAACCTGATTTCTCCTCTGTCAGCTGGTTCGAATCTTCGAGAGGATGAAATTGTTATCAACTAGAAAATTCCCTTTCGGTTAATATACATGAAAATATATTAATTCCCAGGCAGAACCAATTGGATATTAAAGGACATTTGTAGCTTAATACATGTATATAAATCCGGGTGATGTGATAAAAATGTGTATATATATATATATATATATATATATAGTATATATATATATATATATATATATATATATATATATGTGTGTGTGTGTGTGTGTGTGTGTGTGTGTGTGTGTAGTATATATATGTACAGTCTCAAAATTCCATTGATTCTAAAAAAAAAATCATTATTATAAAAAAGTAGAAATAAGCACAGCTTTAGGTTCACATCTGAAGAAACTCGTGCCTTTGGAGATATTGTCACAAAATCAGCTTTCTTTGCGAAAGAAAAAAAAATAAATATTCGTTTAGAAAACTGATATTCATAAATTTTCCGGAATACTGGTCTCTTTATGGTATATTTACGTAAAAAGAAAAATTATGGTGATTTTTCATTTGAAAAGGAGTCTTTCACTGCCAGCGCCCATTTTTATTTTCCGAAGAAATTGAAATCCTTGAGAATTCTGAACAAACACTTCACTTTGTGCATTCGGGAGAGAACGGAAAAACCGTCTTATTTTTCTTTTGGTAATAAATTGCAAGCACATCCGAAGAGAGAGAGAGAGAGAGAGAGAGAGAGAGAGAGAGAGAGAGAGAGAGAGAAAGTATTTGCAATGTAGACTAACCAAGTCCCTATTGCGGTTTGTTACAAAAAATTGCTCTCTCTCTCTCTCTCTCTCTCTCTCTCTCTCTCTCTCGTTACTGATAAAAAGGTAGTTTTAGTGCTTTAATGTAAAAAAGAAAAAAAATCTAGTCCTTGGATTTTTCTACTTTTCCGTTTCTTTCTGGATTATTTATTGCATATTATAGAAGCATTGCGTAAATTACTATTATTCTTTGTAATTTTCCATTCTATGCTTCCTTGTCTTTTCTTTATTTTGTAGTAATTTGATCAGGGGATTATGTGTGTAATTCAATAAATATCTTATATTTTCCTGGTGGAATTACTAATTCTCCTCATGCGTGTTTTTCAATTTTCCCTTTTGAAGGTAGGCGTCCCAATCTTACCAATGATTTAGTATGGTATTTCGTCATAAATCAATACATACACAGCACTAAACATCTGGCATCACTTCGTTAACTATACTCTGTTTTTTTTTCATCTGTCCATCCGCCTGTGGTGTTTTTGTATGGTAACACTGCGTCCCGGGCTTTAAATAGTGTAAGTTTTAGGTAAATAAAAGGATATCTGGGTGTACATTTGCAACTGAAAAGTGTTTTGATAATTTACTGTATGCGAATTACACCGTTAATATTCGAAATAGGATATTATTATAATCGTTGAATGTAAGCTGAATGTAACTATCTAAAGCCCGGGGCGCAGTGTTGCCATACAAAAACACCACAGGCGGATGGACAGATGGAAAAAAACAGAGTATAGTTATTTATATTCTTCGTTTTCTTATATTTGGTTTCTTGCTCTTCCAAGGGTAAAGTTAGCATGAAGAGTAATTTCACAAAAAGTCTCGATTTAGACCTCATACTGACGTCTGTTATAGACGAATTCACTTTATGGATACTTAAGGATGGTTTGACAGCGTTTTGCGAGCTACGATAACTGTGCTGCTATTTCTAGCAGCTAGTTAAGCGTGGGTGCTACTCCCAGCTTCATTACTCCAGGTAATGACCATAACCATGTTCCGAAACTTTTTTGGGCGGCTGTGTTTATAGCCCATGAACCGGGACCTTCTTCTAGAGCCTTAATAGAGCCTTGATTAAGAATTCTGCTGCTTTAAATTCAGCCCAAGCAAACTTTCCTCTCCTAATAGTTGTCGAAAGTTGCTCTTTGGATTCCCAGGAAAATTCGTCTTAATATTTGCCTTGTTAGCTCTCTTGTTGCTTTCCCTTAACTATCAATCGGTCTGACAGACGCTGACGTTGCCTATATGTACAACTATCTGATACAGGTTACGTATAAAGCAATAGTGGTTGGGGTTAATGACCTTATTGGCAAATTCAATCTTCTTACCCGCTTAAAGATACATGATAACTTATTTCGTGAATGTTTAGTACTCTCTCTCTCTCTCTCTCTCTCTCTCTCTCTCCTCCATGAAATATCCTTTTCTTCCAGCTCATGCTTTCTTTCACGGCCCTGTCGAAATTTTTGATGAGCTGTCTGGGCCAGATTTTTCCACTGGGGTTGGGGGTGGGGTGGGGGTGGGGGTGCAGCATTTCAAATTATTTTATGGTGATGCTTTTATTATAAACTTTTACAAGGCATCTTCTCAGTATAAAGTTTCAGTCATCTTTATAAGAAACAATGCTTCCATTCTTATATGCCGACCAACAGCAGAGAGAGAGAGAGAGAGAGAGAGAGAGAGAGAGACTGTTGCTAACAAGTGTCGCCTTGCGACAGCAGCCAATATATTGTTTTCTTCTTACCTGCAAATGTATATTTTTCAATATTAACAAAGTTCATTTGTTCATTTATGAAATATGAGATCTTATTATTCTGTTATCTGGGTGTAAACACGAATATAAATATTACCACCGAAATTGTTTAAATAAATTTTTCGAAGTAAGCATAGATGTGAATGGGGGTCGCACTACTTAGAAAAATAAAATAAATAGATAAATAAATAAAAAATAGAAGACACTTCTTTTTCCCCCTCTGTGGAACTAATTAAAGGGGTCAGAAAAGCGAGGCTTTTCTACATGTCTGTAGTCTATATACGCTGTTTGCTTCATTATTTCCTTATCTGGCCGAGTCATTCCTGTTATATAATTTTAGAGAATGTTGGCCGGACTTCTTTCCATAAACGAGATATTATTTTATATATCTGTCTGCGTCGCTCTGTCTGTCTGCCTGCCTGTCGGTCTGTTTGTTAATTATGAATACGACAGAAGTGGGAACCCCATTTTTAACCGAGATCTAGACTTTCGAAAACGTTTTCGAAATTAGCTAATTGCGTCTAGCCATTCTCTCTCTCTCTCTCTCTCTCTCTCTCTCTCTCTCTCTCTCTCTTTCTCTCCCCAAAAAAAAGAATTTGCCCCTAAACATATATTTATGTCTACAGTGAGGCAGAAACATGAATTCCTTCTTTAGGTATAAATAAGAGAGAGAGAAGAAAAAAATCTACTTTTCGTAAAGTAATTTCCAGGGGAGCGATAAAACACAATTTAAAATCTAGGCAGGACAGAGTCTCTCTGGTCCTTTGTGAGGAAACTTTGTGATTATATCTTCCTTGTCGTGGAATGAAAATCTGGTACCGCAGCATCTGATAAGAATGTTTTCTTCTCCTTCTCTTTCTCCAGGAATTTCTTATGCTCGGGAGCCCTTTTGGTCGGGTGCCTGGATCTTTTCTTTCTTTTTTTTTCTTTCTTTTTATTTTGTCAAAGGTTTGTCGGTGTGCTTTTCTTTATTTCCTTTATGTGAGTTCTTGTATTTTTTTTCTCCTTAACTAAGCTGCTTATTTCTGTTTGACGCAATTGTGGACTCTCTCTCTCTCTCTCTCTCTCTTCTTTTTCTTTCTTACTTTCTTTCTTTTTACCATATCCTTTAGCCCATATAGAGGATGTTGCTAGAAAGAGCTGGCCCTCCTGTTGCTGACAAGACCTCTAGAATGAGGTTGCAAGCCCCATACCCATTTCTGTTATTGCCTTATGTATTAAATGGTTAATTGATTTGCAATAGCGGTTAAGTTTCAATGGTTCGTATCTTTTGTAGCTGCTCCTCCTCCTCCTCCTCCTCCTCCTCCTCCTCTCTCCCACCCATCTTGCTAGACAATCTCAAAGCATTTCCTCTTTTTCTCTTTTAATATATTTTCCCTTATCAATTTCCCTGTCTTGGATCCTTCGGCGTATCGCCATTTATGACTAGCGTCATAGAAATTGGAGGTTATTTGTTTATTTAATTTAATGGTGACCTCTTTTACTTATGGTTTTGGATATAAAATGTATATCAGATTAAAAACTTGAAATCGAACACTTGCTTTAGATCAAAGTAAATGAAGTTCAAGCAGCTAAAATAAATATTTCATAAAAGCACGAGCACATCTCTCGATTTCCGTGAATATTTAGTAATCCTGTAAATTGTGGTTTTCTGGGATGTTTTCTTTATTTTTAAGAAAAGATAAACATGACTTCGCTTTGCCGTAGTAGTTGCAGGAATAGGTGACATCAGTCGCAGTATTAAATAATAATAATAATAATAATAATAATAATCATAATATAATAATAATAATAATAATAATAATAATAATAATATTATTATTATTTATTAATAATTATATTATTATTTATTATTATATTATTTATTTGATTATTTAGTTATTTATTATTATTATCTCTTATTTTCTGCACGAGGCCAAATACATGGAACATACAAAGTAGAGCATTACAATAGATACACTCAAAGTAGGTACGCGAGTTAAAATGATAAAAATGGTAATTGGCAACATCCACACAGTTGTTGAGATGGTAGTAGTAAAATTATTTTTTATATTGTTGGTAATGACAGTGTTATTATTGAGAATAATAGTAAACTTTACAATGATTTATAACCTAACTAATTAGGGTGATATGTATTTTGTAAGTTTCATCATGGGTTGTTGATGCGTTCATCTTCCAGTACTTTCGAGTTTTGTCATTTGTTGGCTCATATTTATTTTTTACTAAGGGTGTATCCACACTACAACAAAGCCTGTCATAAATGTAAGCCCTCAACTAACCGTAAACACTCATCACAAACAGTTTTAAAACAAATCAAAGACCGGAGGTGGAGAACGAACCTTTGGCAAGTGCTGGATGATCGCATATGATCAAGACCACCGAGATAGAAGGCCTGTTTGATGTGACGTCATGACGTGATGACGTCGACCCTGGTGGTCCGACTCTCCGAGGCGAGTGACTGGCGACTCACTCCCGACTCTCGATCTTCCTTCCCTTACATCACTTGGCCACGAGGTGTTTTCGTGGTTCCATTGTTTCATTTATGAACTGGAACATAAAATTTATACGGCGTCATGAGGTAACGAGCCATGGATACATCTAGTGTCCTTTTTTTTGGGCGAACTTACTTTGGTAAGCAGATAAACTCGGCAATAAGTTCACTGCAACAGGTACTATCTATTTGACTTCTCTCTGTGGATGACTTTCGACTGCAATATAAATACAGTCTGCATCCTACGTAGGTAGGAGTTGTGAGCAACAAGGTCATGTGCAATATAAAGAAAGACTGGTTTAGCCTACATTGAATTTTTGTAGGAATTCATGTCAACCAATGCTTAACAGAGTCGAATAGGTATAGGCTAGCCTAAGTCAAAGAACTCCCAGTGTAGCCTATACCAAACAACACCCCGTGTAGCCTATGCCAACCAATACCCAGTGTAGCCTGTGTCCAACAAAACCCAGTGTAGCCTGTGTCCAACAACTCCCAGAGTAGCCTGTGTCAAACAACTCCCAGTTGAGGACTTGTAAAGCTTTGGAAAAAATTTAAATGTCATAACAGGCAAGACCAATAATGGTAGAAGTAGTCAGGTAAGGCAAGCAGCATATAAAACGTTAACAACAAGCAAAGAAAGGGCAAACACATCAAACAAGTAAACCTAAGAAGGGTAAACTTATGTACTGCAAGTGCTCATATATCCACGTAAAAATATTAAAAGACCATCTTTCTTCTTCCACAGGTAAAACTTCAGTACAAATTAATGAAATACCTTGCATTTTTCATGTCACTGAAGTACGTCACCTAGGAGATCTCAAGATTCCTACAGAGGTTCATGACACAAATATCATTAAGCAGATATTCAGTAACTCCAGAGAGCTGATACTGCTGAATGTATTTCTAACACTGCAATATATATTGCATTGCTGTTATAAAACTAGTTATTTAATTTTTGGGAATAATTTTAGCTCTAGTTAATGACTGAATAAATTTGATTATTCATCAGAGCTGGTAATATTGGGTTTTTGTTATACCTATAGTTGTTCCCCTCAAAGTTACTGTACCATCAGGAGAATGTTTTTCAAACAGGTCTGCCCATCATCATAACAAAAGGACTCAAATTTTCTAAAAGTAAATGTAAATCATTACTACCCAATGACAAAATAGTGATACTGATGGTGGATGAAACTCACGTACTTAATACCATATTTTCATTATAAAGGCAAAAATATTGTTGGTTCACCCTTTGGCTATAGTGAAGCTGCAACAGGTGCATTTGACTTTATGTTGAACAGGTAAAGTCTAAACTCAAGTAAGTTGCACAAATTCCCAATTAAAGCATAAAAGCTGATGTTCTGCACTGCACACTGAAGAAAGTAATTATAGGCTTAGAAAAATCATTTTTACAGTGTTTTGCATTGTAACATCACAATGCTATCATTGGGAAAGCAATGTCCTATTTTCCCAGCATTCCACAGCTGTCGATAGTGTATCCTCACCTATTTCAGAGTAATAAATGCCCTTTTTCATGTATGTTTCAGTGAAATTGTTAAAATATATCAGAATTAATTGTGTTGGCCAGAAAGTTATAAATAAAACAATGAAGTTACCTTAGTTCTCCTTTGATGTCAATAATTTGGAAAACGAAATTCATGATGCACCATTCAGCCCTTTGAAAAACTTCGTGATATAGATGTTTACTCAATGAACATTCATATAAACTATCATTAAAAGCATTATCTCCCCACACCTTTGAGAAACAAAATGTTCATTTAGTTTTACAAATATCCAATGAATATATCGTTCAAGCTTTACTAACTATTAGAAAAAATCACTCCCTTTTTATTCATGATGCAAATATCAAAATTTTACATTTGGTCGACAATCATGAATTTAAACGTTTAAATGTCAAAGGGTAAATAATAAATAAGCTGCTCAATAAGTAATGAATTATAGTACAGAAAAACAGAAAAATTAACAATGTGGGTTTCTACTAACGTTTCATTGAATAATTGTTGTTCAAGAAAATAACTATTGTAGCCAAAGAGAAAGTTAGAAAATTTAAATACCAAATAATGACTGTATGTAAGAGAGAATTATTTCATTCAGATATAGTAGAAAGACCCATGTTTTTTTTTTTTTTTTGGTAAACCTATGCACTGCTGTTTATTCTTTGATAAACACTGTATTGTAACTAAAGAAACTGTTTTGGTTCAGCATTTTATATTAATTTTATAACTTGTGTTTCGAGTAAGTATTATTTGGTTTACACTAATTAGTATAGACTAGAAAATAAGTAAATTAATAACTGGCAAACCAAAATTGATAGATTTTGGCGAGGGTTTGTTTACATTTCTTTCGTCTGGCAGCGTAGTCAGTGCTAGCAGCTCGGACCATCCTTGCTTACGTCACAAAACATCGAACAGGCCTTATATCTCGGTGGTCTTGGTATGATGCTCTGGTTATGACTACCTATAAGTCGTTGACTTGTACTAAACCTGTTTGTAATGGATGTTTGATAAGTTGCCTACGCGTGTCTATGACACATTTCACTGTAGTATGGACGCATCCATAAGTCTTGGATGCCATCGAGTAAAAATAATACATACACGAAAAAAAAATAAACTCAACATTACAATATGCGAATCATGCCAAGCTGTGAATTTACCTAGGCTTGTGAAATGTGCTAGTTCTTATCGCTACACAGAGTTTAGGTTTTAAAATATATTAACTGAAGTGGCTCCTTTTCCTCTGATAGATAAAGCAAGACATATTCGTATTCAATTCGTTATTAATATTCACAGTAAACAGTGTTTCGTTAACGTGAAATGATGCCCTAGTTTAAAGTGATTTCCTCAAATTTCCTTGATCTTATATTATTCTGACCATTCAACCCCCTATGGGATCTCAGAATGCAAAAAATATTTCTTTTCAACAACTAAAGTAGTTTCATGAAGTCCCGTACTGTTCGTCTCTATTTTACTTGAAGAAAATAAAAAAGATATATTATTTCTGTTTTTCAGAAGATATAAACTCGTATAGAAACAGAGGCATCCTATTTTTTCCTTAGAGTGTTTTTTCAGGAAGTTTCGTTGCAACCTTTTATGGCAGAATGTGAAGTAATTAGCTTACAGATGGTCGATGGAACATTTTCAGTACAAATATGAATGGTGATATAGATAAAAAAAAATTGAGCATTATGTGGATTTCCATTTAAAGAGGTCATATCCCAAGTACTTCTTGCCCGAAGTGCTCTGTAATTAGAGTAATAAACCATTTTGAAAAATAGGGCCCATAAAAGCTAACTGAAGAGGCTTTAGTGAATGGAGTGAACATATCAAATTCTCTCTCTCTCTCTCTCTCTCTCTCTCTCTCTCTCTCTCTCTCTTTCGTCCGACCGTGGAAAGAATAAAAACAAAAGCAGCGAGAGATAAGGCAACGAGATGGATATTACGACGTCGAACAGTGATTAAATCGAGAATATTACGGGCTCAGTACTCGGAAAGGGGCAATGAATCAGGGGCGCTTCATAAACACAGATGCTCCAAGAATTCCGCCACGGACAAGAGGCGCTCTTTAAGCTGGCGATGAGAGTCTGATATGAAATGATGAGTAGGCGTTTCGAGCAAGGCTGGAGCAAGGGCTGGAGCGCCCCAGATCGAGAAAAGGAGGCTGGTATGGGAGGGAGGGAGAAAATAAGGAGGGGGCGGGGTTTATCACCGATTAATTCGTTTTTGTAACATTCACGTTCTAGGAGGAATTGTTTTGGAATCTCTCTCTCTCTCTCTCTCTCTCTCTAATTCTGATTTTTGAGAACACCTGGAATGTATAAAGAAAATATTATGAATTCTCGCTTGATCAACAGAAGATGGGAATGGGAGATCTGAGAGGATAATAGAAATGTCGACTCTTATAGCATGATATATATAAATTCCTACATCCATATCCATACTTACATGCATACAAAGTACATACATATTTATACTCACTTGTGTATATGCGTGTGCATGGGGTTGTATTTGTGTACATACAGTGCATAAATTTATGCGAGAAAAAGCTGGGTCGCTGAAAAGGTATGGATAGAGAGAAAGAGAGAGAGAGAGAGAGAGAGAGAGAGAGAGAGAGAGAGGAAAAAAAGACCTCTGCTTCACTCAAACCGATTCAGAAGCCACTGATTTGACTTTCAGCTTATTTGAATATTCATGGCGGGATCCCCACCTTTTAGATTTTTTCATCTTTGAATTACGTGAAAAAAGTCCAGAATAAAAAAAGAAAAAAAAAACGAGAAGATCCGACACATTAATTTGCATAACAATGTAAAGCTAAAACATCATCGTTCGGGAGCTCAGAGCACAATGGACCGACCCCAGAGCCTTGTTGCTACTTTCTTTCTTTGTTTCTTTCTTAGGAGTTATCTGTAGGGAGACTTTTGTGGAATATCAGAGCAGTGGGTTGTCTCAGCGCAATCTGCGTCGATTCCAATCGCAGCCAGAAATTGAATGAGTCCTGATAACGACTGCTAATTATACAGGAATCCGAAATCAGTTTACCTCCCCCGCCCTGTGGCATGAGGCTATTGTTTGTCTTTGTGAAACTCACGACAGTTATCTGCTTCTTTATTCGACCTGTGTTCTTTTTGTAACAACTCCAGTGTTCATTCTCGAGTCCAGAAATAAAGAGGAATGAAATTACATGCATAGGCATGAGCTCTCTCATACGTGATAACAAAGAGCTAAGTCTCACTCGGCTTGTTTGAATAATATGGGGGCTCCCGTAGACCTGGTTTTAAAGCTCAATATCGGCGTGCTTTGATGGTTTAGGTACTCTCTCTCCTCTCTCTCTCTCTCTCTCTCTCTCTCTCTTCATATATATAGAAATTACGAGTGTCTTTACCAGCTGCGCCGTGCTTCCCTTGCTGTGTCAAGAGCGAAGCCCTATACAAAAGGCTGCGGTAGTATCAGTGACAGTGGCCTAATTAGAAGCACTCCAGGTCTTCTTACACTCACCGTGCCATTCAGTAGAATATTGCAATGCACTCAACCTCGCACTCTCGTCACCAACTTAGCTCTCGCCATTTTCGACAGTTATTTCTCAATTAAGTTCTTCAGTGAAGGTCACTGTATGTTTAATTGGTGTGGGTTTAATAGAATCTGATTGATATATAACTTTTTTCGCGCCTCTCCTGTTCTTTCATTCATTTCTAAAATGTCCACTTTCCAGAATGCATTTCCAAAATTCATTGTCCTTTTATGGTGGAATGTTGCCTCAGTCAGGCCTTTATTCACTCCAAATTTGACTCATAATACTTTTCATTTCGTGTGAAGGCCCAGTTCGTTTTGTCCATCTGTTTTTCATTTATAATTGAACCCTATTTTCATATTCAAAGAAGCCATTTTCAATCTTGTGTTAAGCAAGTAACTATATAGCCAATATGGTTCAGAAATCCTCGCTATTAATAATATTAGTTTGGAAAAATATTTTGTCAAACTTTTAATTCATTCAAATGAGCCATTCTCAATTTTATGTTAAGCAAGTAGCAATAGAGCCATTATCGCTCAGAAATCCTCACTATTAATAACATTATTTTGGAAAAGGATTTTGTAGAATTTTTAACAGATATCCTTTTCTTGGTCGTAGTTGGTCATCTAATTTCATCTCCGGAAGTTAAGCTGTTGAAGAGCCGTTTTATAAGATAGAAAACGTCTACTCAGGCAACCTTTAACTTTTACTCATTAATTTCTATATCAGTTTACACAGAGAGAAAGAGTCATCTACCCCATTTTTTCCTCTCATTCATTTTTAATAATATTTCTCAAGACATTTTCCTCTTGTTGGCAATACTAAGACAGTCCCAGGTTAATCTTAAGAGTCTGTATCCCTCGGCTAGTTTTGGGTATCAATTTATATATATATATATATATATATATATATATATATATATATATATATATATATCTAGATATCTATATATATATATAGATATATATATATATATAGATATATATATATATAATTAGATATATATATGATATATATATTATAATATGATATCTAATATATCTATATATATATAATATAATATATATATATAGTCTATATATTATATATTATATATTATATATATATAAATATTTATATATATAATAAATATTTATATAGTATATATATAATTTAATAATTATAATATAATTCTATTATTCTATAATAAAGATATCTATTATATATATATCATATATATATATATTATAATACTATATATATATATATATATCTATACATACATCATACAATATTACTACATAAATACATATAATATATATATATATATGCTATATATTATATATAATATATATATATATATATATGTGTGTGTGTATATATATATATATATATATATATATATATATATATGTATATATATATATATATACCATATATATATATATATATATAGTTTATATTATATATTATATATATATTATATATATATATATATATATAGATATATATATAATATATATATATATATATGTATATATATATATATATATATTATACATGAATAATAAATAACTTAATCACGAAGTACATAAAACGTGATGCTATGTATAAATAAAGTTTTGGCAAAACCTTATTTACATATATTGCATATAATGGTAGATATTCAGCACTTAATGCATATACTGTCTTGTCGTCCTATGAAAATGATCGGAAAAAGCGAGCGTGTCGGAACATTTTATTTGTTGACATTACACTCACGGAAACGAAAGAAAAATGTTCTTCGCTTGGGGAATTTACTGTTTAAGGTCACCTTTTACTGCAACTCCTTTCCTATTCTCTCCCTTCCATCTTATTCTCTACCCTCTCCTTACAATTGATTCATAGTGCAACTGGTAGGTGTTCCTCCTGTTACCCCTTTAAACTTTGATTGTCAGTTTTTGTTTCCGCGCTGAAGAATGATCTCATTGGTCCCAGTGCTTGGCCTTTGGCCTAAATCTATATTCAGTTCAGTTTTCCATTTGTTGTACACTACAATCCCATATCAGTTTTAAGTTCAGAACAAAAAGTCTCTGTGATAGTTCGTGACTGATGTATATAATGCTTTTGCACTTTAAGTGAACTTTATCAAATACAAGGCAGTGACACGTTACCCTTCTATGTTTAATGCATTCACCTTGCAAACTGAACTTCATAAAAAATACACGATAAAGGCCCTACATTTTTTCACCAACATGTAAAACATAGAGACGTAAACTGCAACAAGTGAAATCCATTCACCTCTGTGTTGTTATTCCTGGTGCCGTCAGTCTCTCGCAGGTTAATATTTAAGTATCCTTTTGATAACATGAACTCTGGCTTTAGTTTGCATGGCCAAACCGCGCATTGTGTATATAAATTAAGATATTTTACAGCAGTGGGCAAAGAACACTGCCTTTGTGAATTCCAGAGATTAAATTCTCCTAGCCATTATAGCGCCATCACCTTATATAAAGAACTTAGAAGTTGAAAATTCAAGAACAATACTAAGGAAGTTTCCTTCAGTTTTGAAAAAATAAGACTAATGACCTTGACACGGTCGAAAGCACGCTGAAGTTAAGGCAAATAATGAAAAATTCATCACCAGAGTAAAATAAATTGGTTTATACATCAACACTGGAAAAGGAAAGCTATGAATCACACAAACCCAGGTTAATTCGGAACCCAGACTGTGCATAGTTTACCACTAGAAGATCAAAATATCTAAATGAGACGGAAGGTGCAGAAATTGTGTAGCAATTGGCTGGGCATGAGTTTAAAATTCCCACATTTTGCTATTCAATTACTTTGCCATTCTGTAAGTGCAAGATGGACTTGAGTAGGTAACGCACAAAAAGAACAAGAACTTGTGAGATAGGTACTCAACAGCTGTCAAAACAAGCAATTAAAGGAAGGATACCATTTGAACCTAGACTTCCATAAAGTTGAGTTATTTTCCCACAGTCTTAATGTTGTCTTTTAATAAATAATACTAAGATGTCCTCAATTCTTTTTGTATGCTGATAAGTAATGAGAATTCCTTAGGCGTGTGCTATTACTCCAGTGCCATCTTTGGAAGTATATTAGGAAATGAATATGTTTGCCAGCGATATTTTTCGCCCTGAAGTAAATTATATTTCCTTGTATCAGCATAATTTAAAATGTGGATACGTTTGCCAGCGCAAAATCCAGTGCCCAATGGCGTCTTGGGTGATTTGTAAACCACGCGTTCTTTTGTTTTTTGGAAGACATCCAGGAGGGGAGAGATCACTTCTTCACAAAGAAGGTCAAAATGTTGTTTTATGAAACATTTTACACAATTTGATTAATAAGTTCATTTTGTTGCTCCTTTTTCACTTTTCGAGTTGAAGCATTAGAGGTTTCACACACACACACACACACACACACACACACACACACACACACACACATATATATAAATTATATATATAGTTTATATATATATATATATATATATATATATATATATATTATATATTATATTTAGTATATATATTATATATATATGTATAATAAATATAATATATGTATATATATATATATATATATATATATATTATATATAAAATATATATATATATATATATATATAATATATCCATATATATCTATATCTATATATATTATATATATATATATATTATATATATATATATATATATATAGATAGATATTATAGATATATATATAGATATATATATATCTTATACATATATATATATATAATATATAAATATATATATATATATATGATATTTTCTTTGTCAGTTATTATGCCAAAAAACTTGCTCAGAGCCTTTGGTAATTTTGGTAATTAGTAATATGTAGTCAAATGATCTACACTTGCAGGTAGTTATAATTCCAATACTATTTCGTTTTATAAAGTTGTGTATCATACTTTATGATTATCCTGATTTTTATTTTTATTTATTATTGCCACAAGTAATTCTGTAAACATTTGACTTTTTCCTGCTTATTACCGAGAATTTGATTTATGGTGTTCCAGATCTTCAAAATGCTTTTGCTTACAGAGAGAGAGAGAGAGAGAGAGAGAGAGAGAGAGAAAGTTTCTATGTTTTATGTATTAATTCCTTGCGTTAATGCTCGTCACATTTTTTGCTCTCTCTTGGTGTTTGTTTGATCTTTAGATGCTTTCAATATTACTCTCTGTAATTCTTGGTTAGCATCCGTGCATATAAGATCGGGATCAATATTTTTAATCTCACAGTTCTTTGTAAATTAATTTAATAAGTACAACGGCAATTTTCCCTTTGGCACGTAACTTCTTTATGACTTTTATGAGGCAAAATTCTGTGATCGTACAGAAGTGTCAATCGAGGTCTTATCCATTTGATTTTGATTTAATGTTTTATTTTTATTTATATGATCTCTTATTTCTGTATATACCCTGACTTCCTCTTACTTCTTCTTAATAAACACCTTATATTCTTTGGACGCTTGAATTTCAAGTCAGTGGCCCCTTTGGGCTTGTTCCATATCAGTAGGTTTCATCTACTGAATAATAATAATAAATGATAAAATAATAATAATAATAATAATAATAATAATAATAATAATAATAATAATAATAATAATAATAATAATAATAATAATAATAATAATAAGGCAGTTCGAGTGCTGTGAAGGTGAGCAGCAGAATGCTGTAATCCCCTGATGTTCGTCCAGATTTAAGCCTAATTTACAATTTACTCCATTTCTGGGAATGGTTTCTTTTATGCTTTGGTAATGCCCTTAGGAATCTGATTAAGCAACTTTTTCTCTCTTATGAAAAATACAAACATTTCCAAGTAGCCAAAACGCTGCGAGTCTTTTAAACTCACACTAAAGTAAGCATTCAGATTTATCTTTACTATTAGCATTAGGATTATTCGCTTCTCTTGACGGCTATTCCAGTAAAAAAAAAAAAAAAAAAAAAAAAAAAAAAAAAAAAAACAAAAAAAAAAAAAAAAAAAAAAAAAAAAAAAAAAAAGAAGCTTACTCGGAGAGTAAGCCTACAAAATACTTTGTTGTTATTGTTGGGGTGGGTAGGAAAGCATGGAAAGGTCTGAAAAATGTGTTTCGCGTTGAAAAATAAAGAATGTTCATGTTAAACAGTACAAAAAATTTACTGCTAATAAAATGTAGCTTATTTATTTTAATTTTCGTTGGTGAAACAACGAGCTATTTGACTGTAGATTTTAGCACGCGCCTCGAGTAAGCTGGAGGTCGGATCACGCCTTGTATCTTTTAGTAAATGTTAGTAATTTGAGGTGTAAATAAACATTTTGTTTGCCTCGGTCTCAGTTTTCCATCGTTATTTTTGTAATTCTTGTCTTCACACACATACCAAGATCGTTTTTATGGTGTAAATCTCTTCGTATACTATTGTAAGGTATTCTCAAGTGCAGTTTTTGTTGCCATAAGTATTCGGTTAATTCTAGGAATAGATGTGCTTAATATTTTCTATTGGTAAAACTAGTTCCAAGTGAATGTTCATATCATTAATCTTCAATCCCTCCTGATATGTGATTATATTAATTAATGGGGAAGTGGACAGTAGCTTTTTAGTTCTCTTAAAGACAGGTGTTAAGCTTCCTGGATACGGCCTCATGATAGTAATTGTAGTCCTTCATTACATATTAACATGTTTGTATAACGTAAAATTGAAAGAATCCGTGTTGCGTGCATTTCATTTGGTTCATTCAACAAATTTCTCCATATGGTAGAAGTTATGTGAATGTACATCAAATTCTTGGAGGGATTAAGTCCTTGTAAGGACCTTGTATATGGTTTTTATTTAAAAAAGAATGCACGACTTTGAAAATGGCTTTTGATTAAAAAAAATGTACGACCTTGAATATGGCTTGTGATTAAAAAAAAAAAAAAACTGCACCGGTGATCACAGTCTATTTATCTTTGTCGGTGTTCACCCAGGACTGAATGGTCTGTAATGATCAGCCTATCCGTATGCTTCTACTGGATGTCTTCCTGTCTGCAGAGGCACCTTGAACTTTTATTTTATGTAAGTTAAATACCATCAAAAAATAATAATTCGCACTTTTTATCTTTTTGCCTGTCCTTTTCATTTTTCTTAGAATTTCAGTCGCTCTGGAATCGTGAGATTTTTTCCTATATATAATATTGTGACGAGTTTTCCCCTCGCCGCCTCTCTTCCTCGTATTCAGTGTCTAAACTAGATTTCCGGTATCCCCCGCGCGAAGAGATTTTGACTGACGCTCCCTAGAATTTCCAGTTCCCGGATTACCAAATCCACGTCTGAATGACAAGAAATGGGATCCTAAATCGCCTTAAGGGAAGCCTAACAAACACCCATATCTCTTATCCCTTCTAACAACGAAACCTGTTATGCACCATCTGCCAGGGACTCCTCCACCATAGCTCCCTTCCTCTCTTCTCATCATCCAATCTCCTCATATTCCTACCGCCCGCTGCGAACTCCAGCAGAGAGGAGACTCCCCCTTCACACTTTAACAGACAGAAAACATCAGTTAACCAAATCACCGAAGGAGTTTTTGAGCCGGTGAAAATTTGGCGAGGAGGAGGAGGAGGAGGAGGTGGAGGTCGGTCATGGTTCTTCATTGACGCTAATAAAGCTGAATATTGTTATGTCTCTGTACATGGAGTCTTTAATATAAAAGTAGAAAATCGGGGGTTGTAGTAGATATTTCTGGAGGGAAGAACCGTTTACCAATCGGGTAATGTTTTTGAATTCCTGGGCATCCCGCGCTGATTTCTAAAGGGACGATCATCGTCTTAGTCGCGGTCTTAGAAGACCCATATCCTGTGGAATTGAAGAGTCATCCAGCAATTTACATAAGACTGCCCTAATCAGCGACAACGGACAGCCAAGCGTTCTTCAAAGTCTTGACCTTGTTTGTCTGGCGCGCCGCCTGTCCCATAGGTAAACCGCCGTCGCTGTCTCACTCATCTTTGTGTGATATATGTCCTTGTTGTTGTTGTGAGTATGATAATGTGTGCCGTTGGAAACAAATAAAAATTTATATACTGATAAAATCATAATCTATATTGATGGCGACTGTTCACGAATCGAATCACATTTTGTCGCACCTAAACACAATATGAAGATTATGAAGAATTAGTGGAGGGATTGCCTGATTGTTATTTTTATTTTTTAGCTCTCCGTAAAAGAAAACTATAGAAATGGCTATTTGTATTTCCGGACCTTAAAAACTACTGAGGCTAGAGGGCTGCAAATTCGTATGTGGATCATCCACCCTCCGATCATCAAACATACCAAATTGCATCCATCTAGCCTCAGAAGTTTTGGTTTTAGTTAAGGTTAAATATAGCCATGATCGTGTGTCAGCAACAGCACAGGCAACCACCGGGCCGTGGCGGAAAGTTCCATGGGCCGCGGCTGAGAGTTTCATGGCCCGCGGCTGAGAGTTTCATGGCCCGCGGCTGAGAGTTCCATACAACATTAAACGGTGTCAGAAAACTCGATTGCGCCGAAGTAACTTTTGCGCATTTATATGTTTTTTTACTTGCTGTTCTTGTCCTTTGAATAGTTACTGAGTAATCTACCTGCAGAAGAAAAAAGATTTTAAGGGAAATGGAGAAGACATCTTAACAACGCTGTCCGAGAAGGGCTTCTGCCACGACATCTGTTATTATTATTATTATTATTATTATTATTATTATTATTATTATTATTTTACTACAGGCCGTGAAATTCGGCGGCTTTTATAACCAGGATAATGCCTTATTCGACATGCATTTGTTATCCCTCTTGTGTAATTTAAAGTATCGTTCCTGCAAGAACTGCAGTTTATAAAGGCCGGTGTCACTGCAAAACAGTTCCACGGTTTTTATATTGATTAAAAAAAGAAAGACATTTTTATGGAACATTGCCACACAATACAAAGTAATTGCTTCTAGCAGGATGTTTGATAGAAAGGTAATGAAGTAAAAGGGCAAATTACAGAGAAATCTAAATGAAAATATTTTTTAAACTTTACAGCAAAATCGAATTGAACTTGATTCTATCAGGATGTTTGATAGAAAGATAAACAAGTAAGCTTGTAATAAATCACAGAGAACAAGCATGGAATAAACTAAAATCATGGAAACTAAAATGCCCTCCTTTTTGAAAGGGAAGAATGCCCCTAAATAGAAATAACTAAAATGACAAAACAATCTTAGATGGGACAAGTCCCGAAAAGTTTCGAGTTACTTAAGGGCCCGGGGAGGAGGGCCTACTTTAAAATATGCCTCCATATATCGTGAACTATGTAAATTAATGGGTCGTTGATGCGATAATAGCAGAATGGCGTGGTCCGTAAATTCCCAAAATGAGCTCTGTATAATTGCTTTTCAAAACAATTATCAACCCTAATGGACCATACGGTTGTTTTCACAGGAAAGAAGCTTCGCTAATTACTCTCATTAGGGCATCTGATACAATTTTCCGGCGATAAACGCTGATTTGTAATGCGGCATTTCATGCCGAGTCACAACTACATTTCTCGAAGCGCTGTTGTGTTCTAATTCTTCTTGACTTGAAACCACAGCCCGTCAGAATCCGAAATTAATTTTGTTTTTATAATTCTTAAGATTCTGTGGGATGATTTATTTTCTTTCTTAATTTCAATTATGCTTTCTGTTTGTACTTTAATTTCGAAATGCTGGGAGCAAATTTGCAGAATATGGGATGTTTACGCAATCATCATCAAGACTGAATGTCACCTTGAACTTCTTATTTATTATAATGTTTTACTGGGAACAATTTTAGAATGAAATTAGCAGGTCACTATCAAAAGTCTGCAGAAAATACAATATTTTAGACGACATCAGCTTTGAATGCTCTTTCCCAAGTATTCTTAATAGAGTTCTAATCATGCCAAGAATTTTCGGGAATCTCAGGGTACAACAAACTGCCGGGTGCTTCAACAGCAGTGGGCCTAATCATCCTGAAGTCCCAAGCTTTGGCATAACTTTTATAGCTTTATGATTGTATTGTTTTGCGTGATCTTTCTTTCATATCCTTGACCCATTGGGGTATTTAAAACAGTAATTAATTTGAATTATTGAGAGTAATCCTAAGAAATTTCGAAACGCGTTTCCCCTCTATGACTATACCTCTCAACAGAGCTATCCAATTCTTGTCCACCGAGAGTCATTTATCCAAAGTTCAGATCAGCATCTATAGCAGGGACAGACGTAGGTTAGTTAATTAGCCATGTAATCTTGACTACTTATCCTTTTAAAGAAAGAAAGCGTAATTTAGCTAAAAAAGTATAAAATCTTTCTTGGTTTATTCATGGCCTTTCACATGGGTCAATCAACGACGATTTGCGTGATTCATTTATTTATTTTCTCTTGAAGCTTCCTGTGAAAATTTGTGGGTCTGCTTTGTTTCATAAGAATGTGTAATCGTGAAAATAGTAGATGATAACGTAATTATAGCGGTCTGGAAGCCTGCAGTCAAAACAAATTGTTGTTTTCTCAGCATCTCTTCAAGTACTCAGTTCCCCGAAAACCATTCCAGGCTGACATAACTTTTAAGCTATTTGACTTTGCTGCAGAGTAAGTTAAATATTTTTCTTGAAAACTTGGTATTTTGGCAACAATTTACCTTGCTTCCTGCTTAACTTTACAGCTAACCACATTATATTTTCGAAGTATTTTTACAATATTGAAATCAGGTACTTGTTGTTTGTTCACGTGTTTTAGAAACCGAACTGCTGTCAATATAATGGTATATATTTTTTTTTCTTTCAAGTTATATCGCAACGTAACTTCTCATGCTTAATATATTCGGTATTTTGCTGCATATCTTTTTATTTTTATTTCTTTTAATTTTTACTATGCTTTCTTTTCTAATTATTATACAACCATCGCACCATTCGTTCAAAATGGTCCGTTATTTTTATTAAACCCTATATTTAATTAAGAAGAACTATAATTCTTTTGTTCTGATATGTGGTGCGAGGAATAGACAAAACAGAAACTTGTCTATTTCATGATTATCCATTTCGTTAACTCGTTCCAAGATTATTCTAGAAAATTAGCCAATTCAGAAACTTATCTAAAATTATTCTGGGCTAGATTGTAAGTGTTTTAACCATCCTAATTGGAGACCGACTTTTTTTTTTTTTTTTTTTTTTTTTTAAAGTTGATTCATTATACCCTGGTAAAATTTGGACGAGTTTTTTAAAGGAAAGTTTCACAGGTCTTGACAGGTGCTATTAACTTGTTGGCTGCAATCATCGTCTGTGAACTTGTGACGTCATTGTGCTGAAAATGCAGCACCTTCAGCTAAAGTGCCTGAAAAAGAAACGTTTAATTTATAGTATGAAAAAAAAAAAAAAAAAAAAAAAAAAAAAAAAAACATATTCTGGAGTGAAAAACTTTAGAGTCTGGTATTCAGTGGGTATTCCTGTTAATGATATTTTACCTTCACTGTTTATAGGTACTGTTGGGGGTATTGGTATTAGTAGTAGGAATATAGTTACTGTTGAGGTATTGAGATATTAGCATTAGTAGTAAGAATTTAATGATAACAATAATAATATTAATAGATTATAATAATGGGGAGGAAAAGGTTTTGTAATGTGTTAATTCAGAGAGGATGTAAAAGCAAGTTATTATCTGTAATGGTGAGGAGAGAAGTGACTGAAGGTACATCTGATTATTATTTGGTTGAACAGCGGTTGAAATTGGAGATGAAATGGTGAAAATATAACTGTATAGGTAATAAGCAAGGAGGGTTTATGAGAGAAAAAAAAAGATAACTAATCGAAGAAGTACCCGGAAGATGTGTTAAAATTCCAGGATGGTGTTATGGAATTACTAAAGGGGTGTTAACTGAAAAATTTAAACGTTATCAAAATATTGTATAAACTAATAATAAGTAGTAATAATACGAATAAACTACTCGAATTTACGGACTGGTAAAAAGTACACAATAGCAGTTGAAAGTAAAATGCCACATAGACCAAAATTGGTATTTGGTTTTGTATACCTCATGTGCATTATGACAAAACTGAATTTCTAAACCCTCCTCAGCATTGAATTGTCAAAACTTAGCTCAGGCAAAGGTTATATCGAAGATGAATAAGTATCCCTAAAACATGACTATAAAATTTAATTGTGTCCATAGAAGAAAAGAACAGGATTATCCCAGCATGCACAGTAATGAGCAATACTACACTTACACCAAAGTAGAGAGAGGGGAAATAAGAAAAAAAAAAAGGAGGTAGCCTACATTAGGAAACAGTGAAATATGTGGAATATTTGTGTCCGAGTCACATAGGCATGATGGACGGTATCGGAATTAAATCATAGCTGGCGGACTGGCGGTAGGGGATAAGAGCCTCGCTCGTTTCCTCCGGCCGTTTCCTTCATTCCCAGATCAACTTCTGTCTCCTTTCGCCTTTTATTTGTACCCTCAGTATTTAGTTTTATTAAATCTACTACTTCCTTCATCCTCTTGTCATGTTCAGCCTACATTTGCTTTTAGTTTTCTGTAAAAGAAAAATATTGTGGCGGTTTTGTCTGTCCGTCAGCTCTTTTTCTGTTCGCCCTTAGATCTTAAAACCTACTGAGGCTAGAGGGCTGCAAATTGGGACGTTGATCATCCACCCTCTAATCATCAAACGTACCAAATTGCGGGCCTCTAGCCTCAGTAGTTTTGATTTTATTCAAGGTTAAAGTTAGCTATAATCGTGCGTCTGGCAACGATATAGGCCACGTGGTTAAATTCCTAGTTTGTTCCACTGGTTTGTCGTGAAATAATGTCAAAATATGATAAACCATGAAGGTAAAGGAACTAGCGTAATTGTGTATTGGATCTCGGGATGCAAAGGGTTACGCTGGAAATTTCAGGATTGCGAGAAAATAATGTGATAGACGGTAGGATTCGACATGAGAATAATCTGATATTCTAGGAAGGAAGATTGGAACCATCCAAAATTCAGGGACAAAAGGTAGGACCTCTACATGAATATAAGAAATTCAGAAGTAAAAAAAAAATGCAGATTCTGAATTTAGATATGACTTGCAAACTATTTTAGGGTTTATCTTCTCAGCATGAAAAATAGGCTTGCTTTTGTAAAAGAGAGAGAGCGAGAGAGAGAGGAGAGAGAGAAGAGAGAGAGGATAAAAAGCAGAAGAATTGAGGCTCGTATCCAAAATTGGCTTTTCCACTGTTTTGTACTGGAGTTTCCGAAAAGAATCTGCATTTTCATTTGATTTTTTGGTTAATTCTTTTAGAATTAATCGAAGCATACCGAGATAGCTTTTATTCTAAATCATTAGGCTTTATTGTGAGTTTTCCTTTACTTTGAAAGAGAGTTCCAAAGTGACAAACTTATGGGGTAAAAAGTTTATGAAAATTTTGGCCATTTTGCTGCTTTTACCTTCTATTCTAACTTTCAATAATCCCGAAAGTGAAGTTAGTTAATACGTACAGTTGCTGCATTCAATAAGAATCATAAATATTAGTGTTATTTTTATTATTTCAGTATAGATAAACATGAAGTTTTCTATTATTTTATCCTTGATTTGTTAAGAATACTGATATATCAGACAGATGAAAATTCTTGACCTAGCTGCACAAGATCTATTTTGCAAGAGCAGAGTATCAACTTTTATTGTAAAGGGCTAAAGAGCAGCTGGTCTGAATAGGTGATGTTCGGAACCTTTGTTCCCCCATAATAGCTCTTCAGTATTTTCAGTATCAAAGCTCTGTGTCGGTAATTACCGAAATCATTCATATCAAAGTCAGTGAAGATGAACAGTGTGAAACATAGCAGTACATTGTTCCACCATGTGTGAAGTCATTAACAAGTTGGAGGGTTAGCAGTAATTTCGAGGTTTTATCGTTTTATCAAGCTATTCACATTTCAAAGGTCTCAAGTCTGTTGTAAGGTGCTCGACGTTGCTGCAGGTCTGGGATCAGTCTTCCTTGACTTTTCCATAGGGTCGTGAACCGTTGATTGTCGATCTTGCAGTTCTGTTTCTATTTATCCGATGCCCTTTAGGTTTGCAATATATATATATATATATATATATATATATATATTTATATATATATATATATATATATATATATATATATATATAATATATAATATATATATAATATATACTCGTACATATATATATATATATATATATATATATATATATATACTATATATATATATATATCTATATCATAATCCTTTATAAAAAGTAGATATTTAATCCCTTATCATTGTACGATTGGCAAAAACAGCTGAGTACTTTTTATGCATTTTTAGATCTAACTACAGTAGATATATCCAAGACTTCCATTACCATAACTACATTTCCAGATTTGTTTCAAGTGATTATTTCTGCATACTACTTGGCTTATCTTTCAGCTCTTGGATATACTCTTTATTGCCTAGGAATTGGGAGATATGTATTTCATTTCATTTAGAGTTTTTTAATGACCATCGCCAGTGGTTTTTGTTTTCAAGTTTATCAAGTATGGTGTTCCACAAGGTAGTGTATTAGGACATTTCCGTTTGTATAGTATGAAGATGATGCGGTTGGTTTTGCATTTATTTCTTTATAAATGTGAAATGTAGTAGCTGCTACTCCATATATATATATATATATATATATATATATATATATATATATAATATAAATATATATATATATGCACGTTTGTGTTTCCGTAGAAGTAAAGATATATACAGCAACCGTTTACTCTGCTTGGGTATAGTCAGAAAAGCCACAGCACACATTCACTGTTTTATTCATATCATATTGTATTTGTTGAATCGTAAAACGTTTACAGAACTAGTTTGCCTCATATTTTGATTATTTATGTTTTTAGTATATTACTTTTCATTGCCTCAGCACGCTTTTACTAATCTTTTGTGTATCATGTGTGTATATCCGTTCACTTATATGGAAGTGCACAAGTATATTACCATAAGAATAAATGTGTTTACTTAATTGTAGTGCTTTAGCATGCAGATAAGCTAATTAATATTGATAATAACGGTGATTATAATGACATTGATTATAAAAGATCATTCTTAATAATAATAATAATAATAATAATAATAATAATAATAATAATAATAATAATAATATATACTAGATGTATTTTTTCGTCATATGAAAACTTTTTAACGTGAAATAAAAGTTTTCATAATCTGTTTACACAAAATTAATCTGAATTTTGTAGTGCAACAATCAAATAAAATTTCTTTTACAAAATGTTCCTTATATTGGCTTTTCGTGTCCAATCAGTAAACGGCTTGTCGTGATAACCCCGTCCAATAACTTTGAGGCAGTCACAAGAGCAAAGGTTACTGCAGCTATAAAAAAAAAAATAAAAAAATAAAAAATAAATAAATAAATAAAATATAAGTTTATCTAGATGAGGGTGGCAAATATATTTTGTATATATTAACATACGATTGAGTAATGCGTAATATATTTAGATTTGTTGCCGTGAACGTTGCATTTGAAATATGTAATTTTTCATATTCTTGAAAATGACCAGACTTGCCATTGCGACAAAATGCAAAATATTTCGTTCTCGAAGGGATACAAGGAAGCTCCCGAGGAGGAAGTCGTGAGGACTACCGGTTTGGAAGAGGTAGGTAGGTAGGTGGAGCTCGGGAGAGCAGCCGAAGGAGCTAAAAAGGGGCGTAGGTTGGCATGTGCCCGCCCGAGGGTGTCCTTCACTTAACCTTGGGAGTGTTCACCGGCTCATGCGAGGCGGCAGAAAACTGTCTTGGATAAACAAGTTTGTGGCGTTGATGATACATATGTTAGCTTAATCTCCTTTTTTATTCAGTTTTGACACTCAACCACTTTCGTGCTCAACTTATATGTTCAGTGAGTTTTACTTTCCACGACCGATATCAGATTTTGCCAAGAAACTACGTACGTTGAATTGTTTTGAGGTTTGTGGGTCATTGCTAAGCGGCAGGGCGTGACGGTTGTCCGCTGCATAGTTTGGCCGATGAACGAGTCCGATCCTACTGTAGTATATGCAGTCAGTCAGTAAGGCCGAAGTTATCATCTCTATATAAACCAGTTCTGCACGCAAGGGATGTGCTTGTTTTCGTTCTCCTTTGTGGAGTCGGCTGCGTGTTGTGTCGAGGGTTTGTTTTGCTTGTTTTGCATGCACTCCATTATGGAGTACATATTCAAATGAAAGGTGAATGTGGGCGTACTTTGGATAGAAATGTTGCGTGTGTGTGTGTGTATATATATATATATATATATATTATATATATATATATATATACATTTACATATTGTATATATATACTATATATATGTGTCTAGTATACATATACATATAGTTATACACACACATATATATAATATATATATACATATATATATATAAATATATATATATATATATATATATATATATACAAATGTATATATACACATATATGTGTATATATATATGTTTTTATTAATATATACTATATATATGTACATGATATATATATATATATATCTATATATAATATAGTATATATAGATATATATATATTATATATATATATATATATGATAAGCACATACATATAATCTGCGTATGTGTGTACTCTTTAGCCTCACCATTTTTGGGGCAAAATATACTTTTTTGCTGCATATGGCATCATTAATCATTGTCGCTGGGTGTTTGTTCCCCGGTGTTAAATTTAAATTCCAGTTCATGTTCTGGTCTGGTGGCTGGTTGGATATTAATGAAACAACGAAAAAAACGAGATGAAAACATTTTGTGTGTGTGTGTGTGTGTGTGTTTGTACGATGGTTAGAGCTTATCAAACCTTTGTTATGAATTGCCTGATGAGTTATGAGCTGGAAAAGGCCATCAGGCTGACTGTCTCCTTGACATGTGCTCTTCAAAGAAAACAGAATATTGCATTTTTAATTCCTCGTGTCAATTGCTGAAGCATAACCTATTCTTGTGTGGCGTATGTTTTTTCCTTTCAGTATGTATGTATGTATGTATGTATGTATGTATGTATGTATGTATGTAGTATGTATGATGTATGTATGTATGATGTATGTATATATATATATATATATGTATATATATATGATATAATATAATATATCTATATATATATATTATATATATATGTGTGTGTGTGTGTGTGTGTAGTGTGCCTGTGTGTGTGTTGTGTTTATCGGTGTAAATACAGAAAGAATACATACTATATATGCATGCGAAGATGTCTCAAAATCCATCTGGTTTCATATAAACAAACGGACCCAAAGTACATTTCCTCCCAGGTTGTCATGAGAATATTTCATTTACCGGCGAAGTATTGCAAATGAGCATGACTGAATTTTTGTGTAAAGCATGGGTTGTTATTTATTGCTGTAACCATGAATAGTAACGTATTCATCTTGTGACATTTATGAAGCAGTGCTTTTCACAGATTTGTCAATATTTCATTTCTGATGGAAATCTCAAGTGGGATTTTTGTGTTAGATTACTTGTCAGTGAAGATGTGTCGGTAGGGAGTTTTGGTCCAAAGGATAATAGATAAACCGTGATAGGTTCTATTGCTAAACACGGAAAATGGTTCAACCCATTCCTCGCTTAAATAAAGCGTATGGTTGATAACAAAAGAAATCATCCGATGAGGGTGTAGAATTGTAATATAACTACAACTGGGAACAAAAAATGAGCATTTTTGTTTTTACAAAAGATAGATATTACTAGATTGTTTTGACTTCTATGGTAGGAGGACAGTATTTTTACAATGGAACACAAATTTAGAAGTATGCAGTATTAATAACAAAGCAGTGGGGCTTAAGCCTTTTTATTTGCTAAGAAAAGATATCTACATTGAAGCTAATACCAGGATTTGCTTTATAAAATACACATTAGGGTCGTTAGTTACATTAAATTTGCTAGAGTTCATCCTATACCCCAAAGGTTTATTGTTTCTCCTTAGATCTCTGTTACGGCCAGAAACCACTTCATTCAGCTTGCCTTGGAGAGGATGACTGCAAGAAAAATTGCATTAGTTGAATCGCGTGCTCTCATTTTGGAAGGCCGTTAAGTTTTTCGTTACTAAGTACCAAGGAGTCCAGTATAGAATTATTTAACAGAATCAGAAGTTAAAAGTAAGAATATTAAAATCATTAAATTGTGCCTTTGTCAGTCTTTCTAGGATAGATGTACTGTAAATAGATTAGCAGTATCAGTATAGAATAAGGCGAAGGTAGACCTAGAACCAGCTTAAGAGGAAGGCCGAGGAGAAAAGAATTATCTGCATATGAATAGGTAGGCCAGATGCCTTCTGGAGAAAGGCCTTGATAAAAAAGGGAGATAAACGTAGCTGAGAAAACAGGTCCTTACGAGGCAACAATAGGGTCCGGGAAACTGGCATATGTAGGAGTGGCCTTACAGATGCAATTATACATGCGACATTCATTGTTATAAACGACGGCAGCGCCATCCGTCCCTTTGTAGTACGTGTTATGTTTTCATAGTAATTTCATTCTTCATTTCAGTTCTTTCTTGAAAAACTGATTTCCGTCACCAGGCAGACAGACTACTTCAGTTTTTACGCCGGTTATGTCCGATTGCCTCCGCGTTGAACTTTCCCATAGAACATCTTTTTTTATCCGAAAGTTCTTGCTCATCTTCTTTATCTTTTTCATTTTCAATGACTTTCTTTATATTTAGCTTTAACGTCTTTCTTGCCTACCCTAATCTGTATTTCCCTTTAGCTAATGTCATTTTCTCTTCCTTCTGTAAAGTTTCCACTTACTCATTCCCCTCCATGTACTGTTTTTTATTGACTTCCTACCCTCCTACGCTTTCAGGTTCTCCCTGTTGTCTGCATTACCACATATTGGAATTTTACTTACTGTTCGACTACCTCTTTTACCTCCATGTGATCTATTTTTTCTTCATATGTCTTTCTTACTTCCATTTCATCAAACTCACTCGCCCTAATTGCACTTATAGATAGAATTTTACTGTTTCACTTCTCTTAATTATATTTACTGATACATTTTCACCCCCTTTCTTTCCACCTTAGGTGTATATCCCTTTTAACTGTCAATGAAACTGAATAATGATGAGATCTATCTCCTGTCACTCCTCTTCTCGGTATTGCATCTATCTACTCTGTGTTAACACATAATTCAGGAAATGCTGGTTTCACCTTTTTCTCAATCTCAATTTTTCTTATGATGTTAATCGCTTGAAGCTATATATTTCCAGTAACCAAGCCCCGTTCCAGACAGGTTTCCAAAGACTGTCGAGTCTCATTGACTCCTGGAAGCGTATGTATACCATGGACCCCATCTGAAGATCAGCGAGAAGTTTCGGATAAAAGAGAAGTTGTTCAGTGGGAAAGTTAAATACCTTTATATTTAGATCACCTATCACAACTATATATATATATATGTATATTATATGTATGTGTGTGCGTATGTAGTGTGTGTCTGTGTGTGTGTATGTAGTGTGAGTGTGTCTGTGTGAGTGAAAAATCGAGAGTTAGATTGTTTATAGTTCTGTTTTCTTTGACACGAATATTAAGTTATGCTTTGAAAACACGAAATACTGATGCTTTGAAACTGAGAAATAATGTTGCTTTGAAACTGAGAATTAATGTTGCTTTGAGGGCGCAAAATAATGGAGAGTAACAATAATTTGGCATCTTTAGTACTATCTTATTCTATTTAGGAAAAAGAATATAACTTTGCTTTTAAAGTCCGTTAGAATTTCTTAGTTTCATTTTAAAATTTTTTAAAATGTTTTATAATTCACAGTCGAATTTCACGTTTACTAAAAACCGTAAAAGAGATAGTAAGAATCGTTGAATTATATGTATATGGAAATGGAAGTTCTGGCTGTGGAAAGTCCTGCTTGTATGACCGTGTTTATGTCGTTTTTATCCCTGCATCCCTCTTTTCAGAAGAAAATAAATGTTCGACCTCCATAATCATGAAAACATTCTGCTGATTCCATGTCGAATGAAGGTTGCCGGTCTCATGAACAAGCATTTGATAATGATAGTTTTCGGGCTACATATCTGAACATGACTCTCATTAAAGATTGTTTTTATTATGGACGTTGAAGGCACGAGCACATAATCCTCTCTCTCTCTCTCTCTCTCTCTCTCTCTCTCTCTCTCTCTCTCTCTCTCTCTCTCTCTCTCTCTCTCTCTCTCTCTCTCTCTCTCTCTTAGTCATACTTTTCAAATTTTCAGCCTTTATAATAAGGCTGTTGGAAACAGCATCCAGGCGCAGGTAACAAGCCTCAGTCAGTTTCCTTTTATTTACTTCTTACAGTTGTAACGCCGCCAAATTGCATAAACCAATCAATCAGTCTCAACATGAAAATAAATTGCTATTCGGTGGGAAGTATATTTATTGATGAGGAGAACGGCTGATATAACACGTCAGAGAAATCTTTAGGTTATTAGAAATAATGGGTAATATTAGTTTTAATAGCTTCATAAAGGTGCACCTTCAGAACAAAGGAGAAATATGACTTTCCTTTGTCTTTGTCTATAAAAGAAAAGATAGTGGATTACTTTCATCCTCGTAAATGAAATATAAAACTTCAGGTTTTGATGAAGAAGAAAGTATCGATAAAGAAATATAATAAAGATTATATTAGAGTAAAGTTTAATATCCATGTTGCTCCTGTTTTGGAATTTACAAATGAAATCTTAAATAAAATTAACAGTATCAATAACAAGCAAAGTTAGAACAACAAAGAAACTTACGTAGATGCATAACTCAAAAAGGCAAATGAATTTAAACAAGATGAAATAATGAAATACTTCTGTAGTACTATATGTGGTTAAAGACGAACTGACAGGATGAGAACTGTAAGAGATGCACAGAAGTGCTGTTTTGTAGAGGGTAATGTATGGGAAAGAACACCTCAGAATGTTTTAATATAGTTCGGTCATGGCGAAAAATTGAGAAAGATTGGATGGTGAAAAGAGAATAGAGTATGTATGGTAAAGGAAGTAAAGGTTAGAAATACCTAAAAAAAAAAAAAAATAAATAAATAAAAAAAAAATAAAAAAATAAAAAAGAAAGACACATATTACATGACGGGAAAGAGGTGTTGGAAAGGAATGGCCTTAATACCAACGAATCATAAAGGAGCTTTAAAGGTAGGCTGTGACTCAGTAACTTAAGTGTTAATCTGCCAGGGACTATTGTGCTTTTTTTCCAGACATTTCAAGGTACCTGAATATAAGAGCACAAAGAAGCGCATTATGGACACTTAGTACTCTAGGAAGTGCTAATGGCTTAGGATTCAAACATCAAATACCTTAATGGAAAATAAAGCCCAGTGAAAGAGTTTTAGATATCTTGGTGAGCGGAATTCCCCTTAAATGGTAGAAGAGCCTCCTATCCCATGAGGCCATTGGAACCAATATTCACCAACATTCTAGTAAATGGAAAAACACCAAATGGCCAGTGAGAACTCTAGGACTTGTATTGTTATTGCAGAACAAAGGGGAAAAATAATATGTATGAAAGTGTATTATTATTATTATTTCAGTAGAAAATGCAAACCCGCGACTACTGAGGGGCATGCCACGACGCTAACCACTATGCATATGTCAAATACCATATCTATATGGCTACATGGTTATATTAATCATATTAGCATTTGTCATCTCTAATAATAAAGTCAATCTGCAATTTGTATTAATAGTAACGTGAACACCTGCTGTAGGATTAAATTAGCCCATGTTATTCCTATACATAAGCTAAAAACGCAAGGGAGCCTCTTATGTCTTCGGCTGATACATCTAAAGGAGTACACAAGACCAAGGCAACAAGACCACCTCGTCAGACTGCCTTGGTAAATAACATCTAGCCCTCTCCCCGGCCCCCTCACCCGCCCACCGCCCACGGCCACCACCACCACCGCCGCCGCCGCCACCCCATTCTCCGCCTCTACGAATCTCATCCTTTCTGCCGAGATTGAGTTTAAATGTTGCTCTCTTACGGTCCTCATAACCCCGTCTGAAATTCGCGTCGTGTTGAGGAAAATATGAAGGAGAGGAGGCCCTTCCTCCTGTGTTAGAACTAAATTATATTTGGGATAAGAAAGGGATTGGATAGGAGCTGACATATCGACGGAGAAAAGGGGATCTGATGGGAGTTTATAGAGTTATAGAGACCCCTTTGTAGGGCAGCTTTGGAGGAACGTAGATCGCTGTAATACGGAGTTTATTTTCGGCACTGTTTCCCAATGGAAGGTTTACCTGGTTTTGGAAATCACGGCTTGTTTGCTCCTCCGTTTTCTCTCTCTTGTAATCCCCGAGATTTCGATTTGGTTTTTCTGTGATTATTCTTCAGGCCTCTGTTTCTCAGGAATTAATCTTAATTTCATTATTTTGCAACTCTTCTATTCGATATGCCTGATATTTTTGTATTTTCATTTTTTTTTTAATGTCTGTCTTACCATAATGTCACACGGGATGAACTACTAATTGTTTTTTTTTTCGTACTTAGAAAGCACCCGTGATCTCTGAGAACTTTGCCTATTCATGGGATATTTCTTTGAAAAAAATTAATTGCAAAATAGCGTCTAACATTCCAACTTCTATCATTTTATTACACTAGTAACGTCTTCCAACAGGAGCAAAAGGGAATTCTTAACTTATGAACGCTATCATCGTTTATTGCATGATGTAATGTAGAATACGTTATGTGTAGAACATGACGTACACAAGCATATATACGTATATATGTGTGTGACTATATTTGCAAGTACATTGTCTATATTACTTATTTCATGTCAATGTATGTATATCATATCTAAAGATCTGTACATTTAATTGCATTTATTTCACCAGCACTTGTTAACTTGTTTTTAGTATTATAGGCTAAACCTGTTCTCCAGTGATGTTCTGGTAGAGTGCAAGGGAAAGAAAGATCAGGCTGAAATATTGGCTCTATACCACTGTTAATTTCTGCGCAGCTCAGTCTATAATGCTAAAGCAGAGCTTAAAAAAATGAATTAAAAAAAAACTTCAATGAATGGCATGTCGGTACCAAATACCGTAGAGTTTATGATTTCTCATTAAAATATGCTGCGCCCTGCTGTTGCATAATAATTAGGGCAATCAATTTTTTTAATGATTCAAAATTGCATTACTATTCGGTCCGGTTCTAACAGCATACCTGTGTTGATTAATTTTCAGTGACAATTATTTGCTTCTCTGGCAGGCATAGAAAGAATTGGAATCACTGCATAGGGTTTGTAACCAAAATTACATTTCCGGTGTTTTAATGGAAATTATCTGTATTTTGGGTCGACTCGTGCCTTGTGGATGTTAATTACACCGATGCATCGACGGGTTTGTTATGGGAAAAAAATTCTGAAGTGGAATGAACAGTGCAGATTTCTTCAGGAATGACCCACAAGATAACAGTATCTCTGACTCCTCATAGCTGTATTTAATTCTCTAGGTCGTAATAGAAAAATGATCTTTTCTGAGCTGTAAAAATTCACACTTATTTGTCTGGTTTTGTTTCAGATACAGCACAGAGGAATTGTACAGCAACCATATGATAATGACCCATGCTTTTCAGCCACTCCTTTATCTTACCTTGGTTATGAATTGTGGATAAATTAAGCGATGACGATATATGAAGTTGGTCAGTTCAGTGTAACTTCCTCACATAGGTATGGCGACAGTAGTTCAGATCTCTCTCTCTCTCTCTCTCTCTCTCTCTCTCTCTCTCTCTCTCTCTCTGATCTTATGTGTGAACTAATAATACGAGTATGCAGTTACCTAATGTAACGACCTATAGCATTGCTGATATTGCTCAGAAGCAATAACGAACGACACTGCGCTCAGAATTTAACTTAAAATGTGCACAGTTTGGTAGCTAATATGTACAGGAAAAGCTAATGTGATTATTTACTTTTCGGTAAAAAAAATCTACAGTCGAAATAGATGCGTAACCATTTAATTGCGTGTCTTGCTGACATTGCATATTTATAAGTGTATGACAGCTTTTTGTACCCAAGTAAAGCGTAATAGGAGGTAGAACTTCGACACAATCTTGTACCTTGCAGCCAGATATATTCAAAATAGACTCTGGAATCCGAGTTCAGTTATAAAAATGTAATATTATTACTTATTAGAGTATTGGAGGCCCTAATCGGGACGGGCGCGTACCATGATGTATGTTAGTGCGAGTAAGCTTGGAGAACCACACCATTCCAGCCTCTGAAAATAAAGTTCAGTTTGTGTCTCGCGTTATTTTCGTAATGTCATCATTTGTATGCTATGCCACACGATTGCCTTCTTAGACATAACTAGATTCCGGTTAAGAGGGCCATTTCTTTGTCTGAAGCGTCTCTGTGAAGATTTTTGTTTCCATAACCGGTTTTCCACTCGATCATAGGGTGAGTGTAAGAATATATATATATATATTTTTTTTTTAAAGAAATATCTCAGCGTGAGCATTTTCATTCGAACCATTTATCTTTTTTTTTTCTATTCTCTCGCTCTCTTGCTTTACAAAATCATATGAGAGGATTAAGAAATTGGAGGTATACTCTCTCTCTCTCTCTCTCTCTCTCTCTCTCTCTCTCTCTCTCTCTCTCTCTCTCTCTCTCTCTCTCTCTCTCTCTCTCTCTCTCTCTCTCTTTCTGCGTAGATATCCTTTGTTGGCAAACACCGGTTTCCTCGGAACTTAGCCAGTTCACTATTGAACTAAGTCAGACTTTGTCCATCTAATTATTTTGTTACATCATATAGTATAAGCCATTTACCACCCGATAAAGTCGCAGTATTATCTGATAAGTATTATTTTGGCTTATTCGTGGAGTAAGCCTACAAACTACTTTGTTGTTGTTGTTGTTCTTGCTGTTGTTGTTGTTCTTGCTGTTGTTCTTGTTGGGAGCTTTGGAAAGCCGTATGGAAAAGCCTGAAAAGGTCTGAAAAAGGTGTTTCGCGTTGAGTTAAAGATACAGGAATATTAGGGTAAGATATTTATGAATTATTTATAAGAGTGAAAATGTAATAAATATATAATATGCATGTTAAACGGTATAGAGCAATTATTTCTTATAAAATATAGCGCATTTATTTTATTTTTTGTTGGTAAAACAACGCGCTATTTGACCATAGATTTTAGTACACGACCCCCAAGCAAGCTGGAGGGCAGATCACACCTTGTAAAAATACTTCTTCAAATCTGGACATATAAAATTGTTAACTGGAATATTTTAGTCAGTAAATGGAAGTGCTACTGTCTGTAGTTGATTAAAGTTCCGAAGTCTCTCTGCTACGTATGAATAATATCTGGTTTTGTTAAAGGCAATTGTTGTGGTACTCCTGTTAAGGCTTCCTTGAGTACAACACTTCTCCAGTCTCTCCTCTTCCTTGATTAGCTGAAATTCAGTCGGTTACCAATTTAAAATGAAGCAGCAATAGAATAGTGTTAGGATGAAATATATTTCATTTTGCGTTTATATTCCTCTGTACATTTTTTCCTTGGTTTCTATCATACAAAAATGAGAGAGGGAGAGATCTCGCCCCTCCTGCCGCTGTCTGTGAGTACGTCTATGCTCGTATGTGTATACTTTCGCCGGAGAGTCTTATTTTCCTGTTCTTTTATATTTTCTCCTGATCCAGCGTCTTCCAAAATCGAGATGCAAGGCTTCCCTCCCGCTCTCTAAATAGTCTCTCCATTAGCATTGGAATTGGTCTTTGATGTGGAAGGCATTGGCCCGTTTTTATCATTTGTAACAAACTTTTGAGATAGCGAGAAATATTGGGTGGTTTTCCCCCGCAGGGATCGCCGGATAAGATAGGGACTTCGAGGTTTTGTCGGGGAGCAAGCTGCGGTGGGAGGTTAAAGGTCGAAGCGATGGTTTCGTTTGTTTGTTTTGCAGGTCGAGCAGGAAATCACCTAAATAAAAGGACCCTTTCTTGAATATTTACTGTTCATGAGTCGACGTTTTGGGGTAGAATCTGAGTACCACTCCCTCTGCATTTTGTACACTTCATAAACTGAATAAATATATATAGAAAATATATATTATCCGCATTCACCAGTTCTTTCTATATACAACGACCACACGAAATGAAATATATAAATATCGCGACCTCCATCCTTTTTTAGATATGATTGTCACAGAAAACCTTGAGATCTGAATTTAGAAATAATAAAAAAATAATAACTTCCTTAAATCCAAGATTTGCACTCAAGTTAGAAAGAGCAGCCTTTCAGTGTCATAAGATAATACGTGATAGCGTTCTTTCCCAAATTGATAGGCGATGGTTACAGTGTAAAACATATCCAAAGTGCTAGAAAATCGAGAAGTTTAGTGGTGACTCCCTGTGTAGATATGAAGACAATTTTTTGCATTTAAATGTGTCTTGGATATCATTAGTTTAACCATGAGGTGTGATAGAAACTTCCTTGTTTCACGAAAAATAAATTGCATGTGATTTTACAAACAACTGGAATTTTCGGATGTACTCCACTTTTCTCTCCTAAGTCGGTAAACATCGCCCCCCCCCACCCTCTCTCTCTCTCTCTCTCTCTCTCTCTCTCCCTCATCTCGTCTCTCTCATCTCTCTCTCTCTCTCTCTCTCTCTCTCTCTCTCTCTCTCTCCTCTCTCTCAGCTTCAATCTAGTGATGTAGTACCCGTTGAAGCTTTTTTCCTGGTTATTTTGTATTATACTCTTTTGTTTTGCTTTCTAACAGCATTTGTTATTTAGCAATAGTTTGTTGTAGTTTTGTCACTGTTGATATTTAAATAGCTCATAAAGGCTTAGTCATAAATTTTATCTGTTTGAGTAGCTTACAAAAAAAAAATAGATAAATAAATAAAATCAAAGATTAACTAAAGAACTTTCATGCAATTACCCTTTCCTCGGTTCGTTTCCTTTGTTGTAGAACCGAATAAAATAAATTTACTTACGATATAGCAGTGGTCTACAAAGAAATAAAATTGCTTTGGAAAGCATAAGTGTTTAGACAATCGTTGTGTCATTTTTAACTTATTATTTTCCCATATTTGGGTGCTCTAGGGATTTTCGTGTACTTTGCCCCTTTTTTCGTTCTGTAGATCTTTCAAAGTCAGGTCTTTGTGTCGATAAGCTGGGGATTGATCTTTTAAAAAAAATAATGAAAATATAGTTTAACCATCTGCCGTAATTATTTTTTTTCTTTTTTTAACGGTCTGGAAAAGAGCCTATTAGTATTCCTCATCTTACAATATTACTGAACTTAACCACTCCTGCAAGATTAACGTTACTTTTGATTTTTCCTCAAGGTCAATTTATTTTAAGCTAATTCATTTCTTCTCTCTCTCTCTCTCTCTCTCTCTCTCTCTCTCTCTCTCTCTCTCTCTCTCTCTCTATCCTTCCTTTTGTACATATGTTATAGTAGGATGGTATAGTTTTTCGTCGTCAATTTTAAGTTACTGATATCACGGTTAGAATCTAGAGTAAGTTGAAGTTATCGTGCAACTACCAGGATCTCTTTCTAGAGATATAATTTACGAGTATATCTGTAGGAATTTGGTTGAAGATGCCCCATGCCGATGGTCTGAATCAAGATAATCATTTGCAAGCGCTTCAGAGGTCATGTATCACGTTTCGTTCGGAAGCCTTTATTATGTAACACGATATTATGATTTTAGATTTAAATGTAGTCTAATCGGTCATATCACACTTGCACTTTTTACTTGTGGCCCAAGATAACAGGAGATTATTTGCATGTACTGATGTTTTCTTCCAGTTGCCCTATTCAATCCTGAGTCATCAACAAAATAAAATTGAAAAAGTAGTTTCCAGATGAAATTGTATACCGACAATTCGATTGTAACATGTTATACATAGGAGGAAATAATAATAATAATAATAAGTATGCTTCCATAAAACAGTTATTGCTGAAATTTTTTTTCTGGAATGGGAGGGTCTTCCCATCCCTTTAAATGCTTCATGGCCAGTTTTACTTCCAAAGCAAGATCTGTCTTCTTTTATGTTTTCGGGACAGACCATATCCCAGTAGCCATTTTTCTCGCAACCCTTGGCCTACGCCTCTCTCTCTCTCTCTCTCTCTCTCTCTCTCTCTCTCTCTCTCTCTCTCTCTCTCTCCGGAAAGGATGGAAAGGGAAGGGAGCCCTAGCCATCCCTGTCCCAAAGGGCCTTTTATCATTTTTTCCTCGAGTTAAGTTTTTTTCGCCTTTCTCATCTCTTCGCCTAGAATTGGATTTAGCGACCAATGTTTTCCTCTAGTTAGTTTGATTTGGAGCCTTATTTTCGTTTCTCAGATTGAGAACACACACACACACACACACACACGCAAACACACACACACACATACACACACCGCGCCCCCGCCCCCCATCTTCTTTTTTAACTCTAATGGTTCTTTTCCAGTTTATGACGTCAACTTATTACCCTCATATGAGAAAGCTGAGAAATATTACGTTAATGGTTTTTTTTTTTTCAATGTCTTTTTTCACCCTTTCCCAGGGAAATAAATAAGTTGTTTACCAGGAGAAATGTTTTGCAGAATCCTAATGATAGCGCAACCCTTTTTATTCGGCAATCACGCTTTCAAGACGGATTTCTAACCTGGTTTTCGATCAACAAACACTTCTTTTTAATCACATCTCTCTCTCTCTCTCTCTCTCTCTCTCTCTCTCTCTCTCTCTCTCTCTCTCATATATATATATATATATATATATATATATATATATATATATATATATATATATATATATATATATATATAAAGATAAATGCCACGAAGGAAAAAATAAACGAAGGAGGTCTGCAAGATCTTTCGACTTTAAAAGTCCTTTATTTTTCCTTCGTGGCATTTATCTTTATTTATGGATTTATCACGTTCCTAACTTTCGTGATTCAGTTATACACACACACACACACACACACACACCACACACACATATATATATATATATTATATATATATATATATATATATTATATTGCCAAGAAGTAGCAAAACAGATACCCAGCAAATATGGCTTTTATTTTTACTAACTTGTTTTTCAACTGATACACCAATATGGGGCACAGACATAAAAAGAAGTCAATGACAGGCTGGCAAGAGATAGAAACGTCTCAGAAAGGATTGACTTCGGAAGGTAGACAAATTAATCTGGAAGGCGAAGTTGCTACAGAGGGGAAGGATTGAATGCAGAATAAAAGAAAATTCAAAGCGTATTTTGTAAATATTAACAATACGAAACCAATCGAGTACGATAGGCTCTTCATAATCTGAAGAGATGGCCTTTACTTGCGTGTAAAAAATGGTATAAAATAACGTAGGATACCGGCGTGTGTTTGTCCTCCACCGTATGGAGTCAGAAACTTGAGATGTCCGATAGCACACAATGTGGGAACTTCCTCACGTATAGCATATAAACATTTTGAAACAGATTACCAGCTGTGATATTGTGGAGGGTGCCACTACCTGGCCTGTTCAAATTATATTCGATAGTGATCGACACACGCTTGTGATTTATTGAGTTGGGTGGACTAGTAAGTCTCTCTCTCTCTCTCTCTCTCTCTCTCTCTCTCTCTCTCTCTAATTGCTTCTAAAATTACTGATCGTACGTCAGAGATTACTCTTTGAGTAGCTAAATAGATATATCTAGGACTTCGAAGCGTATAGTAGACCGTGTATATCCTCGCTTCCTTAACTGCAAAGCATAGCAATGTACGCTTGCCATATTCGTGAGTAGATAAAAGATTTTACTTTCATTATATTCAATATTATAACGAATTATTTGGCATGTCACCACCTCTGAAATTTCAATTAAACTATGACATATCTGTTGAACAGAGATATTTTGATATTACGACTAAATAAGCATTCGAAACATCTAATAGGATTAAACATCTTGTATGTAACGTGACAAAACTAGTGACGATAGTTGATATTCGTCATGGTGCTATTTTATCATTTTATTTTCATGTTTGACTCCATATTTATAAATATTATCGTTATTATAAGCATTAACTGGATTTTTTTTTCATGCAAGACAGTTCGATAATTGGATTGGTTCACTCATAGGTCAGATGTAAGATATATGACGTCACAACGACCAGGGGTCACTAACACCGAATGATGTAAATGAAACGGACAAGAAAGTGACTTTGGTAAAACACTTCCTGAGAATAGGATGTTATTGTGGAGTGGGATGGTCCTTTTATCCTACCATAACCAGTTTTACGTTCTAAGCGAGATCCATCCTTCTTTTAGTTATATTTTTTTAGACAAACTATATCCCAGATATTTTTTTAGACAAACTATATCCCAGATATTTTTTTAGACAAACTATATCCCAGCTGGTACTTTTCCCGCAACCCTTTGCCTACGTCTCACTCTCTCTCTCTCTGACCTCTCCTCTTCTTCTCTCGTCTCTTCTCGGGGAAGGGGTTCCTCAGCCAGGCCATCTCCAAAAGGGCTTTTTTATCCAAAAGGGCTTTTTATCATTTATCCCCAGCTTCACCCTTTTTTTTATTATTTTTTTTTCCTTTGCTCATCCTTTCCCTAAGAACTGGATTTAGCGACCAATGTTTCCTCTACTTAGTTTGATTTGGGGTCTTATTTTCGTTTCTCAGACTGAGATTTTTTTTTTTTTCCCGCGTCTAACGGTTCTTTTCCTTTTATCCAATTTATGACGTCAGAGTCCTTTCCTCCTGTGGAGGAGTTCCGAAAAATTACATAAATGTTTTTATTTTTTCCTCCAGCATTTTCCCTCTTGTGTGTTTGTTATTTTTCAACTTACTTTCCCTCCCCCTTCCTGAGTAATCAGCGTGTTATTTATGGGAAGGAATGTTTGGCGAGGTCGTCATCATTAAGCACCTCATTTCATGCAGTAATCTGAAGATCTGAAAAATAATCCTGGACTTCCATCAACAACATTGGAATAACTTTTCACCTCTACACACACACAGGGGGTGGGAGGAGTCCATAGTAGATGCGGTAACACCCACCCCAGGGAGTGGTCGAACCGCTCTCTCTCTCTCTCTCTCTCTCTCTCTCTCTCTCTCTCTCTCTCTTGGTAGCCCGAGTTCGATCCCTGCTGGTGCCAGTGGGGAATCAGAGGAATATATTTCTGGTGATTAGAAATTCATTTCTCGTTATAATGTGGTTCGGATCCCACAATAAGTCCCATTGCCAAATAACCAGATAAAAAAAAAATGAATAATAAAATAAAATAAAATCCTTCGGGCCAACCCTAGGAGGGTTGTTGATCAGCTCAGTGGTCTGGTTAAACTAAGATATATATACTCGACTTATTACTGAGCCAGTAAACAACCTAATGTTATAAGCATTTGCCAATAACAAAGAAGATAACGAAACAGAAACTGACATAACAGAAAATCTGTCTTATGATTTAAAAAACAATCCATATTTTTCTTAAAGTTTGTCGAGTTTTATCATAAATCTTTCTTGCCCCGTGTTATATTCTCGTATAATTATTTCAAAGCTTAGATATATTTTTGCGTCGTTAACTTCAATGCTAATATATTTGTACTTTATAGTTTAGGTAAATGCTCTAAATTGACCTTCAAAGTGTATTTAGTTACGTTATAAATTCAGTGGATATAGCATAAAGAGACCTTTGGTAATGTAATTTGTGGTGTATCTAATTAGTATTTGAAAGCCAGCTAGACTAAGACCATGCCACTCATTTGATGTGTATTTTAGTTTAGATATTAATTTCTTAAAAAAATCTGTATCAATGCATCTTCTAAGAATTCAAAAATTTACCCCCAAAATAAGAGACCTGCTAATAAGGAATAGTTCGTTCAGAGTTTCTCGAAATATTTTAGGACACTTCTAAGTCGGGCAGCATAGAAATGCGTAAATTCCGCGTTGGTGCCATAACATTCGTGGTTCACGGGCGAAAAGGGTGAGCATTGCATTTACGGTCAAAGGTGGTCCTTTGAGGCATTCGGTGGTCGTTTGCTGGGTTGTCCCTTAATACATCGGAATTCGTCGCATCTCTCCCGAATGCCTGTGCCGGGTAAAGGGCGAAACCCGTCTGGCTGGAGTAATACGAACTAGCATTAATTAGAATTGACTTAAATACGAATAAGAGTCGAGGAAATTATTAAAGAAAACGTTTATACACGAACACTTCCAGCCCAGTATACGTATGTCAGGGTGGGACGAAGCGCCTGTAGAAGAGCCAAGAAGGATTGGAAATAGTAGAACCCGCACAGTGAACAATTTATTTAACCGTATGGCTATTTTCACTTGTTCATTGTAACTTGTTCATTGGAGGTTAGTACATTCTGCGGCGCTGTAGATTAGTAATGCTCCTTTGCAGTTTTGTCCAGTGACCAATGGCAATTTTGTGTGTGTGTGTGTGTGTGTGTGTGTGTGTGTGTGTGTGTGTGTGTGTGTGTGTGTCTCGTATAGTGTTATTAGCGAGTCAAAATCTATCATATCTGGAGTACTCGGACCTTGATTCTTTTGTTTTCACATTGCCAAATTGGCAAGGTAGTTCTTGGTCGTGAAAACAGGATGATAGAGAATGCAGGTGATGCTATATTATTCTTGTTGCTATAAGAACTCTCGAAACACAGTGGAATTGGCTGTTGTTCTTAGAATGGATTGTAGTTGATACAAGACTTCATCGGTTAGTTGATCTTGTAATGATTGTTCGTCTTTTGAAAATCCCAGGAGTCTTATAAAACCTTTATTTTTTCAGACAAAGTTACTTGAAGTGTTGGTTTCCTTCCTCTCATCTATAGTCGCCATATTTTCTTTCTGGTTTAGTCCATAAGTATTATTTATGTAGTGAACTTCCACGAGTCACTTTGAGTATAGAGTTGGTGCTTGCTGCTCATTTTGCAATGTCAGCATCCATTTTCTGCTGAGGCACCGCGGTATCACACTAGCCAGTACCAGAGGTCTTGCACCCCGCTTCTTATTAAAAGGGAACACACTTTATGCCAGTATTATGGATGCTGTTTGCTATTGAGATTATGCTGGCTTTAAATCAGCACGGACTCTTGCTCCTAGCAGTAGCCCATAACTTTTATCGATGTTGATGCTTTTAAATTTCAGGTGGTTGTAATTTTGCCTTGAAGCTCCATGTTTCATTGCTTAAGATTTTCTTTTTTATTCATTCATCTCTTAAGTGCTCCTTATGTATGTTTGTATTTATTATATCTATTTATTTGTGAATTTCATATAGTCACTTTTGGTCCGGCTTAATTTTTTTTTCTATATCCTAAGTGAACAAGTGTATGTCCTCAATGAGAATGACAAGGCTAATGATGACTATGCACATGATAAAATAAATTGTATATGTTTACGTTTAATTCACAAGCGATGATAACAGTAATGTAAAACGGCAACGGATTGAAAGGGATTTTCTCTTTGCGGTCATCTTTATATGTACATTAAATCGGTAAAATATTAACGGTTAGAAATAGGCGAGGATTTGCGTATGCAGGAATGGGAATAAACAAAAACCATAATAATCCAAGTAATGGATGCATAAATCAACGTCAATAAGAGAAAGGATTGACGGTGGTATCATCATGCTTAGTTTATGTTATCGAGCGAAATAACATGGTACGTTATATTAACCATTCAACCACATGAATGTTCAATGCGTCCGTTTCGCCTAGCGCGCAAAAAAAAAAAAAAAAAAAAAAAAAATGTGCTTTATACAATCCGGCCTTATAATTCTCTGTTGTCAGGGAAACATATTTATATGCTCCAAAATTCAAACAATTTTTGTTACCAAAGTGCTCTCCAAACAACAAATTGTGGGAAATTATGCAACTTTTCACAAATAAATTCAGATTGTTTATGGATGTTGTTGTAATGAGATATGTGTTTTTCCTTCTGAAACCAGAAATGTAAACATTTATGCAGTTGCATTTTGTGTTTATATTTATGTATTTATATGTACATACTATATCTTGTGTGTGTATATATAATACATATATACATATATATATATATAGTATATATATATATATATATATATATATATATATATATATATATATATATATATATATATATATATATATATATATATATATATATTATATATATATATATATAAATATACATACATATAACACTGGATACATATGTCTACACACACAGGCATATATATATATATATATATATATATATATATATATATATATATATATATATATATATACATATACGTATACATATATACATATATATATGTGTGTGTGTGTGTGTGTGTGTGTGTTGTATCATGAACAGGCTGTCTTCATGTTTTTATTTTTTATTTTAGATTAAACTTATTAAATTGGCTTATGCCAGCAAAGGCACTTGTCCTCGGGCGATTACAAGACTCTAAACTTTCTCGGATTCAACCATAACTTCTAAATCAGTAATAAGACTCTGTGCAGAAAGATTTGTGATATGAGTCGCTTTATAACCACATTACAAGCTTCATCCACAGCACGTTGTGCCATCCAACTTTTACACGTCTCCATCGCTTATGCTGACTCTTCTACCGATTCTTATTTGATCTTTCACCTTTTTAAGTTATTATTACAAAATATAAACTGCATAAGCAATTCATCTCAAAAGGTTTAACCTTCTCTCTCTTGTTTTTTTTTTTTTTTTTTTTTTTTTTTTTTCAACGCCACCACTTCGCTTCCGTGGAGGAGAGTTGGCTCAGCAACTCCTTCAGGCATTCGAACTTTGGCTTCCAAATACACACTTCTTCCAGATCGTTTGCGCTCACACAGCTAACCTCGCCGCTTCACCTATTTTGGGACTCGCCACTCGTTTCAACCAGAGCCTTTTCTGGCCTCACGTAACGTAACTCCTTGGCATATACAACTATTATTACTATTCTGGGAAAAAATGATTTGCATACTCAAGTTATCGAGGTGAAATATTGTGCCTTGTAAAACTACCAGTTATGTTTTTACGTAGATCGTGAAGACTGGATCAAACAGACCCGTCCAATATAATTTATTTTCGAAATATATGAAATTGCTGACAAATTCTAGTGTCTAGTGACAAACGAAGCGTGAGGAAACAAACAGGAGAAGAGGATGTTACGAGAAACGTCAAACCTGTAGTTTGTCGTGCCTCCTCTGAGACCTGGCGACGGTGTTCTAAGCATCCGGAGGTATTGTTACCAGACGGGTGACGTTGATTGGGAAGGACAGTTAAATGGCCCTGCGGTTCGCACGCCGACAAAACAGCGAAAGAAAAACTGCTGCTACCAAGTCTGCTACTTACTAGTCGATTCCTTTCCCGTCCGCTGGGACTGAGACAAGCGTCGCGTCCTGACATCTATCTGCCTTGGGTTTTAGCTGGTAAGAAGTCACCATGTGAAACATTCTCTCTCTCTCTCTCTCTCTCTCTCTCTCTCTCTCTCTCTCTCTCTTCTTTCTTCTTCTTCTTCTTATTGCTGCATCTTCAACTTCATTCATGCTAGTAGATAATTAATTATTCCTATCAGTTACAGAGAGTTACAAAACTCACAATAATCGCTTAATATGAGATAATCCTTTATTCCTAATGTCGGTTTAATTCATCAGAAGTAAAACCTACATGCAGCCTAAGACATATGACCCAACAAAGCTAGAGCTAAATGTCAAATGAAAGGGAGTTAGTCTTTTCTGCTAAGAATTATTCCTTAAAGGCATAACTCAAAAGATTACAGAAGTCTCAGTCAGCATTTGAAAGGCGATTCTTTTTCACGTAAGAGCAAAGAGAATGCCTTGTTATTTTTTTTAAGGCGTCACATAATCTCATAGTTCTATTGTAATCATTGCAGGAGCTATATATACAATATCTGAGGGAAAGAAGCCTACTTTTTTAGATGACAATACATACTTATTAGTATTCCCATTTTCACGAGCGGCAGGTGGTTATGATTCATTGTTTAATGGAAGATAATGATGGTAATCATTATCACCCTAAACAGTTTTAACGTAAGATTATGAAGTTATGGGAATGTTCAATAAGCGATTATATATAGTGTAGCCCAAAGGTGATCGGTTTAATCGCGTCTTCCGTCTATTTTTGTATAAATTCCTATCTTTTGTTGTTGACGTTTTAGTCTGTACATTGCGTTTTATTACTATTATTATTATTATTATTATTATTATTATTATTATTATTATTATTATTATTATTATTATCATTATTATTATTATTATTACTATTTATTTATTTATTTATTTTTTCGGTTTATCATTGTCCTCCAATTAGACTGGGTGGTATTTATAGTGTCATTATTATTATTATTATTATTATTATTATTATTATTATTATTATTATTATTATTATTATTATAAATTATTATTATTATTATTATCCAGAAGTTTGCTTTTCATTTGATCTTTTGTCTCTCCCTTTCTTGCTAACCAACATCTTTAACTTTACCTTATAATAATAATAATAATAATAATAATAATAATAATAATAATAATAATAATAATAATAATAATAATAACAGCTGTCATGCAAATGGCACAAGACTATAACTCCGGTGGTTTTTGGGAAATCATTTCTGGACAGTTGAAACATGCAAATATTCCAAGTGTTATGGAAAAACAATCAGCTGGAATTCTACTGATTTTCGTAATTCGGAGTGTGAAGTTTGTGTGTGTGTGTGTTTGTGTGTACCAGCATTTTCCTTTCGAGAATTAAGCTGAGATGCGGTCCTTGGGTGTTCAAGAGTCGGGTTATTCGTTCCGACGTAATTAATTCTCCCGCATAATACCTACTAGATATTAATTTCATTACAGAGTTTATCATGAGAACAAATCTGCACTTTGCAGGAGGAGAGGCGCTGGCAGCAATCGTAAGCTAAATCAATCTCGGGGATTGTATTTGCCGGTGCGTGAAATTAGTTGTGTAAAGTATCCTGCGAAATGCTTTGCAATTCATTTCGAAAATACTATTTCGGACATATTTTATCATCGGGATCTATCCATGCACCGCAGAAGTAATGGAAAAGTTCCCTTCTGCGTAAAATAGCCGCTCGTTTTCGTGAGAGTTGTCGTGTCCCGAACTATGGTGGTGTGAACGACCTCCTAAATGGAACAGAATATATTTGAACTGTGTCAGTTTGTTCGTGATGTTATGAACATGTATGTATTATCACCTCTGCAATGCGTCTATTGTACTTGAGGTTATATTGGACAAATGTATGCCCTAGTTCTGCCGCTCACTTATGATGTTTTTATGTACATTATTTTGTCGATAAAATAACTTAAAATAACTAACTGTGCGAAATAAAGATGACTTATTAGGGAACCTCCCCGTCTGCATTTGTCGAAAATCCGCATTCGTATTGTTTTCTTTCAGTGTAAGTCGAGACGGAAAAGAATCTTTATCCTTCCCAAAGAGACTGAAATCCCCGGGAGATTTGTTTTATGACAGGGGTTGACGCTCAGTGATAACTGGAGTGCTTTATCTTGCGCTCTTTCTCGTTCTTTTGTTTCCCGTCAACCTTCTCAGCCTTCTGCCGCCTTTTTGGTTTTGTGGCATCTCGAGTTTTCCTCAGCCCTCAAGTATCGACCTGAAAGGAAAATGATCTTCTGTTTACAATAATAGCAGAGGAAGTTTGATTACATGCAGATCACAGTAGGGGTTTAAGTAGTTACATTGATATATGTGATAGATCTTGGTGACTTTAGATTAACATTTTGTTTTGTTTTTTGGTGATGTGTCTTTGGACGAGTGCTTTTAGGTATCTCGAAATGTGAACGTTCCCATGGGGGGACGAAATTATTATCAATTAAAAAATTCCCCTTCGGTACATATATGAAAATATATCATTTGGGAGGTAAAGTGAATTTAGATATTAAAGGACATTTGTAGCTTGAATTGATATATAAATGGATCACGGTTCGATGTGATAATTATTCATAACAAAAGGCTACGTGCTGTCAAACGCTCGAATTGGCCAACATGGTAGACGGGGTTCCATATCGATTCTAATTACGAAAGCATCCAGATCGAGGGTGATTTGTAAGGTCAGAATCGATATGAACTTATAGCGTCTCTGTTGGCTGATTGGATAGCGTCACTGACTGTCCTGATTTCGTCCCCGTCCACTTGGACGGTGGTTCGATCCCATGGGGGGACGAAATTATTATCAATTAAAAAATTCCCCTTCGGTACATATATGAAAATATATCATTTGGGAGGTAAAGTGAATTTAGATATTAAAGGACATTTGTAGCTTGAATTGATATATAAATGGATCACGGTTCGATGTGATAATTATTCATAACAAAAGGCTACGTGCTGTCAAACGCTCGAATTGGCCAACATGGTAGACGGGGTTCCATATCGATTCTAATTACGAAAGCATCCAGATCGAGGGTGATTTGTAAGGTCAGAATCGATATGAACTTATAGCGTCTCTGTTGGCTGATTGGATAGCGTCACTGACTGTCCTGATTTCGTCCCCGTCCACTTGGACGGTGGTTCGATCCCATGGGGGGACGATATTATTATCAATTAAAAAATTCCCCTTCGGTACATATATGAAAATATATCATTTGGGAGGTAAAGTGAATTTAGATATTAAAGGACATTTGTAGCTTGAATTGATATATAAATGGATCACGGTTCGATGTGATAATTATTCATATATATATATATATACATACATACATACATACATATAAGAGAGAGAATATATACATATGTGAGAGAGAGAGAGAGAGTTCTGCAGTGTTTTCGCCCATGAGTGGCACTAATACTGTGCGCTCGCAAATGATACAATCTATGGAGGAAATGCAGGTGAACCTTCGGCATATATTCATAAAGAAACAGTCAAACTGAAAAATGTCGCGTCCTTTTGTGCTTCAGTTGGCCATCCCAAGTTGAGTTGGGCTCATCATCCCGGATTGAGGGGCTGGAGGACCTAAGAAGTGGAAGTAAAACCCTTCTTCATTGACACAAAACCAACAAGGGGGCAAATCGAATGGGGGTGTAGATGGGGGGCGGAGGTGGGAGGGGAAAGGAGATTGATTTCTCTTCTCTCTTTGGTTCCTCCAAAATCGTATTAGGCGCCAGCGTTTAATCAGCGTCTTATCTTGGGAGTGCAATTTAGGGGTGTGTGTGGGGGGGGGGGGGGGGGGGGGGGGGGGGGGGGGGGGGGGGGGGGGGGGGGGGGGGGGGAGAAGAGAATAAAAACAAACAAACAAAAAATTTTTGTTCAGCTGAAAATAAAGGGGAGGAGACGAAACTAAGCCGCAAGTTTTACCGTAGATAAAAGAAAAATGTTTTGACATTTTTATCCGATGCGAAATAAAAGGCTTTCGCATTTTTTTTTTTTTTTTGGTGGCTTTTCAAAAATATGCGGGTAAAAATAAAGGAATATAATACAACAAAAGAAAGATAAACAAAAGGTATTCATTGCCTACACCTTGCCTATGTTATCATGCAACTCTTTCTCTCTCTCTCTCTCTCTCGCTCAATGCAAATGTTTTGATTTCCAATTTGTAATTGAATGAACGTTTGTAATGAGAAGCCTCAACGTTTTACGGAGAAATGTTCCACAATGGACCCAGGTCGTTTAATGTATTAGGTTTTCATTACCAGTCTTGTCTAAACCTGAATATATATATATATATATATATATATATATATATATATATATATATGTATATATGTATTTATATATATATATATATATATATATATATATATATATATGCATACATTGCTAGGTATCGATAAACCCAAAGGGAGGGCAAGTTGAATTCTAACGTATTCCCTTTGTTGTCGCTGAAGAACTTAAACCATGATCGGAGCACACGAGGGAAGCAATACGTGAACAAAACAAAAAAACAAAGGAAAAGAAAAATCCCCACAGAAAGCTGGGATTAAAAAAACGGATTTTCGCTGTTAACACTGATTTGATAGGTGTCAGGTTTGGGTCAATCACCGAGCACGAATGTGTCAGTTATTACGTATGCTTTCTCTTTCCGACGGCGCCTGTTTATTGTTATCTCTTTCAGTTCAGGTGCATTTGGGTCGCGCCACACTATTATACCTGTCTGTTAAATGTCACACTAAATTTTAGTGGCCATTTCGTTCTTCAAACTGGTTTTATTTGTTTATTGAGTTTGACGTGCAAAACAGCTCATTCTTTGTCTCTTCGAAAGCATAAAAATAATTAAGGTTAGAGGGTAGCTATAAGTGCTTGATACCATTGAGAATCATGTGGGACAATTATGTTATTTACGATAGGTTAAGAGTAGTCTCTTCATATTTAATTGTTTATGAAGAAACTTGAGTGATCAGAACTAATTAGAACATTTGTGATTTTGTTTAAAGCTGGAATAATCACTATATATTTTTGGTTATGTCGTTACATCTGCCACCTTAATGCTAGGAAGTCCACGGTGTATATGTAAAGTTACGGAGTGTATGGTGGAGGAGAAAGGAAAGTTGAATTTGCGCATTTTTCTTTTATTCAGTCCCTCGTTTGTTCTCCGCTAATCATTAAGCACTAACAAGATATTGACTTTCAAAGCTTAATTTTGTAATATGCGAAAAGGTTTCACCGTCAGTATCTTATCTACCAGGCCAAGTTTCACTGGTTTTGGGTTCTGCTTACAACGGGGTTATTGATTTCCTGTGGAGAATATCAACCACTGATCAGGCTTGTAGATGTAAAGGGAGTGTTAACCCCACTTCAATAATTACCATTACCAAAGGCCCCCTAGGTGCAACCCCCCTTTCATTCATTTTATTGTACCTCGGTTCATGTTACCTTTCTTCCATCGTGCTATCCACCCACTCTTAACAATTATATCAAAGTGCTAACAACGAATGATCTTTGGCCTGAACTCTATTTTCCATTCACTTCTGCCTCTCTCTAATTCTCATTTTTAGTCGCTTCAAATTTTTCATTCCAGACTTCATTCTCTTCAGATACTACCATCTGAACAATTGCATCTCCTGTTCTAAAAACGATTTGCTTACCACCAGTCCACTGCATTGACGGCTTTAAGCACGGATTCTTTTCTTACATAAAGTTATAGTTCAAATTCACCCGTAAATATCCACTGAAATACATGCATGCACCTAACTGTGAAGTATTGTGTATATGTAAAAAATCCAATAAACCTATATATATATAGTATATATAATATATATATACTATATATATATATATATATATATATATATATTATTATTATCACATCCGTGATTCATATACAAGCATTAAGCTACAAATCTCCGTCAATATCCAATTCGCTCTACCTCGGAATTAATATATTTTCATATATGTCAACCGAACGGGAATTTTTTAGTTGGTAATAAGTTCGTCGTCTCGTGGGATCAAACCAGAGCGTAGAGAAGAACTCAGGACTGCAATGACGCATTATTTTTAAAAGTATTGCAAACCATAGAAGGAGAAGGAGACTTTCCGTCAAGATTATCAGAAAAGGAAAAATGAGATGTCATTCGTAACAACGAAAGTTGAAGGCATTATTATATTTCATCAGCGCTTTACTGTACATTTAGTTATCGGATTCTTGATGTTTTTGCTAGATATTGTTATAAATATTTGCTGCCACTAACATCGCGTGTCCGCGTAATTATGGTGATTAGTTACCAGGTAAATTCAATTTTCTCTCAGGTATGTACGCCTTATTATCATGTTTGCTTGTTTGTACATCTCATGGGTGAAAACTGCTGTAGGAGTAAATAGAATTTGGTTGATTAATATATATATATATATATAGAAAATATATATATATATATATATATATATATATATATATATATATATATATATGTACACGCACACACATATATATACATATACATATATTATACACACTCAAATAAAGTACCAGAATAAAGTAATAGTTCCACGTACGCTGTATCGCCGCCGTCTAATCTGATAAGTAGTACAGACGAGTGACCGCCAAGAAATATAAGGTCTGATGGCATGTAAGCCTCTACGGTGAGGGTTTTGTTGGGTCGAAAGTCATTTACGTGAGTTGCCAAACTTCCATTCTAAGGAAAATTTTATGGAATATAGGTCGTTGTTATATGCCAAAACTGAAGAGAATTACTCTGAAATATTTGCTAAACATGCTTTTTACGTATACAGTTGTTAATGATCAACATTCTTAAGTTTTTCAATATCATATTTGAGAAACGTGGCAGACATGTTGCCACATCTACAATCTCGATTCTCAGGTCAAGTATCGAAATCTGTATCTGTCAGTCAAGAAGAATATACCCTTCGTTAATAATCTCTTAAGAATGGTCAAATCTTATAAGCTGGGGTCTTTTATGGTGAAGGTAAGGATTAGCGGATGTAAATATAGTTGGCGCTCAAACACGTGTGTGTTTGTGTGTGATTAAATGCTTAAATATGTCTGTTATCTGAACTTTCCTATAAATTGAGAAATTTGGGGCCATGTGAAAAGTTTCATAGCGAAACGAAACGTTTTTAAGATGGCAAACCTATCGGAACTTACTAAAGAAGCTCTGGATACTGTGACACCTGATAATTGGGAAAAGGCCGTAAGACATGCCGAGCAATTGCAAGTGGAAGATGCAGCAAAAGATATCTTGATTGATAAATATATTGATTCATATATTGTAAGTCTTGACTCTTCTGATGAGGAATCTTCTGATGAGGAGTCTTCTTAAAGCATCCCTCTCTCTCTCGTCTTTTTACGCTGTTCTGTACTGTTCTCTTTGAAAACCATTGTCAATGCATGCATCACGAGGTTAAATAGTGTATCATTATTATTCTTATTTATTAGATATACGGTATTTATTACTCGAATGTTTCTAAAATAAAGAAATAATTAATGTATGAAATTTATCATATCCATGATTTCCCTTTAGTTTTCTCTCATGTAGGTTGTTAATAAGTTAATTGAAGAATAAAAAGAACTGTTTCATATCTGAAGTTTTAATGCCAATACACACTATCTGAATAAAGGAAAAATAAATTTATACCAGCGAACCTTTCTAAGACAATTAGAGTGGGCATTCCCCTTTCACCAGACTCTGAAAGGAGGATAATCTGTACAGGACAGAGGCTAAGACCTAAGGGTAATGTTTCCCCTGGGTGATTAGTAAGAAATACAGAGCTTTGACTTTGGCCGCCTCTACAAAGAACTTTAAGATATGGCAACGCGTGTTTTCGCTTTTAGACAAGCCCAAACCCTCACCTTAGATTGGTACTACGTTCAGCCTAAATGTATTGGCTGAATACCGAGAGGATAGCATATACCGGACTCAACCCCCGCCCCCTCCCCCCACGCAAGGGAAAATACTTATAAATGTATGTCCATATTAATGTATGCGGTCTGTAAGCATAAAAGTGCCTTCCTGTGTACACCGAAATGTAATTGATTCTTGTAATAAATTTCATCCGTTCCTGGTTAAGTATATCCTTCGCAGGACCTCATCTTTATTGGTTGAGGGATGAATCTGACCCCAGAGACTGTATCCTATTTACCCCGAGCCGTAATCTTATTTACGAGGTAAGCGAAGCGAGGCTGAGTGGAAGATGATATTTTTCTGAAGTAATTAAGATTTTGATATAAAGGTAGTGCTTCTCTGGAACCCCACACCTCCCCTTTTCCTCCTCCTCCTCCTGCTAATCCTTCTCCCCCCACCCCCCTTCATCTAAAAACCTCCAACCCCTCTGGTCTTTGACTCCCAAGTCTCCTTGAACTTTATATAGAGCGTCTCCTTTCAACCCCCTTCAACCCCCGAAGTCCAATATACCTCTCCATAAAATTGCTGCCAATAGCGTAAAGAAAACTCTTTGTCCTTTGCGCTTTTCCTGGGCCTGACAGCAGCGTTCTCGATATTTTCATTTAGATTTTTGCAATTTGCTTGAAGTAATTACTAAAACTTCGTTTTAATTACTAAAACGTAATTTTGTTGCGACGTGATTTCAGCGCAGGGATTTCTTCGGCGGGTGTTTTTACGTCGTGTGAAGTCATTATTTATAATGTTATATACGAATATCGAGACTTTTGGTAAAACATTTCGTTCACCAAAACAGTAAATTTTCTCCTGTTACGCCAGGTGTCATAATTTGGGACAGTGCATGAAGTGCCTGGAGATAAGTGAAATTTTCATAGCACCTAACTTTTATTTTTATTATTATTTTTTTTATCTTGGAATCATTGATAGGAAAGTGGTTTTATCAACAATAGGCCTTTTTTTCGTAGAATAGTCCCTAATTTTATTCAAGAAACTTGATTATGAAAAGCTTTCTTAGAAGGAGATTTCGTCCTTCGTTCCCTCATTGTCAAGAGAGCACATTTTCAGTGATAATGATTTGTCTTGAATGGAGTTATCAGAAAAAGCATGCGTCATTTCATTATGTGGCATTATTTTTCGTTTCATAATGAGACAAGCGGCATCCTTCAGTTCATTTGCAAGAGGAACCATCCCAGATATTCTGCTCTGCCTTGCGTTGGATGACAAGCAGAAATGATTTGCTGGCTGTCTGGTAAGACCGCAAGCACCAGGAAATTCGCCAAGTGTCACAGCAAGGTGGAGACAACGGAAATTCACGCTTTGAAGAGAAAACATACACTAGTGAAAATCAGCCAGTGACTGAGAAGGCTAACTAATGAAAATAGTTTTCTGTTGGTGAAGAATGAAATTCATTCCTTTTCGGGTGGAATATATGGCTAAACAGTATTAGGATATTTTCACTGGTAAAGAAATTAAGCTGTATTGAAGATTTTGAAAATTCATTCCTAGTAGGTAAAACCAAACAAATGGAACTCATTAATGAATTTAAAAAAAAAAGGAAACAAAGAAAGGTAGCACTGATGTAATTCTTTTTCCGGTAAAGAAAGCAAACACGAGTCTTAAATTGGCAATTGCTGAAGGAGAGAGCAAAAAGGTTAATGGCAATCGCTCAGTGGCAAATATAAAGAAATAAAAAAATCGATTGGCGGTAAAGATGATAGATTAATCCTGTAAAACTCACGCTTTCCCCAAAGAAAATTTAAAGGGAAATGAAACAACCTTTTTTTATTCGTTGGCGTTTCTGGTTGTTGAACATAGCAGCGTATTAGATGCATGAGTTGAAATTTTCGGATCCTTCCTAGATAGTGACCCTGAGGGGTTTTCGGGGTCGCTATCTACGACTAATATTTCTTTTAGGTCATTATCTTTATGATATTTACATTCTTTTGTTTATGTTTTTTACGGTCATCCCCAACGGGCTCGTACTAAACACGTCGCAAAGGTGGACACTTACCGGGTTCAAGATACCCTTAGAGGTCACTGTCCAAGATAGAACCAAAATTTCCTTTGAAATGACAGAGGAAATGTGAAATGAGTAACGTATTCAGAGGGTATATTAGATGGAGAATTTTTCGTGTGTTCAAGACCTCTTAAATGTTAAGCATCTATAGCAATGATGTAGACTGTAATTGTTGTGGTTTCACAGTTGTAGAATAATTTATAGATTAATTCATTGAAATCGTAAACGTCACACAAAACATCTTCATTTGAAATAGTTATGGCTAAACTCTCCAGCTTTGAGACATAATCCACCCATTAAATCATTTTAGCTTTTTGCTTTTGCGGTTTGTGAAATACGCAAAATAAAAAAAAATAAAAATATGGACAGAAGGTGGAAACGGATTATTTGTGACTAGTCCATTAAGACACTTCACCCCGTCCATCATACCAAAGCTGTTTTTTTTTCCACGCCCCTTTTCACGGTGGTTTATTCCTTTATCGTCTCATATATTCCGTAATCTCACACCTGGTCGTTTCCCTCGGGTTATTTCCAGTTGCCAAGTTGAGGAAGACCTTTTCGTTTTCCATCGTGTCTGCTGTTTTCATACTTACTCCCTTACGAAGCCATTTGACCAATTTTATGTCATCGGTGAAGAGATGATAAGTATTGTACTTCACGTCTCTTCACTGACTTTTTTGAGGATCGACTGACAGACAGCCGCTTTGTTTTCTTTCGTCTTAATATCCCCACTTGCGAAGGGTTTACTGGGAATGAAAGTGACAACGAAGAAGGAAAAGTCTCAGACGTTCTGAGATCATCATACCCTTGAGCGGTTGTGTCAAGCTTACCTGTTTACACTCATTGATTAAGGGTCGTATTTTCCCAGGTCGTTTAGGCTCCCCTTCGTTGTCGTTAGCGGAATCCATTAAATTTTGGAAATGTGGGTGATGGGATGGCGATGGAGGCGTTAACCCTCTGGCCAGGGTGATTAAGGGAAAACATTAGTTAATAAATAGGCCTCGAGAGTGTTTCTGTTTTGACGTCGTCGAAGCAAGTGACGCGAATGAATGGATTCACCCGCGTCTGGGGCGTTTGTTTATTTGTCCGTCTGTGTCCACGAGTTACCTGACAAAACTTTCTGGTAGATTTAATCAAGTTGTTTGTAGGAGTGAGCCTTGTTCCAGGGGGGACTTCATCAAATTTGAATTCGGGTTCGTGTGAGAAGGCTTTTTCTTTCTTTCTTTTTTTACCTGTTTGAAATCCCGCTAGAAATATCCAAATGTTTTTGGAGTTCGATGTGATTTTGCGGGCTTTCGGGTCTCACCTTGTAAAATGTGATAATTTTCTTTTTAATTCGCTTTCCTAAGGTTTATCAGTCATTCCTCCATGTGTTGTCAAATGCTTTTCATTTCATATTACAAAGAAACCAAAAATGATGGCAAAATGCCTCCAGTGACGCGACCCTCTTCCAATTTCCAGCATCCCTCCTGTGTTCTCCTCTAAAGGAATTTCGGAGCCTTTGACTCTGTCTGGGGTCCCCTTTTCTAGTCTTGTTTTGATCGATTGATCCGTGAATATTAGACCGTGAATGTAAGACCACTCAGCCTTACGATTAACTACCAATCCAAGTAATGCGCCTTACAAATGATAATTACACCAAATCGGGAATATGGTCTTGTACTGTCATATCTGTGCATTAGCATTACACGGATATGAGCTAGCATACTAGGTAGCCACAAAATAAGATTACCTCGGTCTTGCTTTTGTTTATTCTCATATATTGTCGTATGATATAGAAGGGTTGGGTGAACTGTGATACTTCAGGTTAACTTTGTGGATTATTTATCTAAAACTACTGGTTCTTGTTTGACAGGGGAGGGTTGGAAACGGGAAGGGGATTTACGGAAGCTTCAAATATATATATATATATATATATATATATATATATATATATATATACACACATATATATATAGTATATATATATATATATATATATATTATATATATATAATATATATATATATGCGTCAATTAAGTTAATGGAATTTGCCGTACTTTTTTTTTCTGGAAGATACCAAGAATTTTGGCTTAACGTTCTGCCAGTCTTAAAGAATAACTCTTCCTGGTAATTCTATAACTACGGACATATATATATATATTATATATATATATATATATATATAGATATATATATATATATATATATACATATATATATATATATATCTATATATATATATATATATATATATATATCACATATATATATATACAGAAAGGTAATGTCATCGTAAAACAGTTTCCCTGTCACATGTCGAAAGAACGATCAGCAGTTTCTTTGAGAGGTTTTTACGCGCAGCCCATGTGAATATAAGCAATTATTTACGATCAGTGGTTGCCCTGTTTGCATATGTATTACGCCGTATACTGTATTTCCTCCGAGAGATTAGGATCACGTTGACGTTTTTCCTTCCTATGAATTATTCCGTAGGCATGTTCCCCGGCCTTCTTGTCAAAGGGAATTACATTGACAACCGGAAGAAGTTTCAGTATTTCTGTTTTTTTTTTTTTTTTTTTTTTTTGGGGGGGGGGGGGGGGCAATAGCCTTGTTTATCACTGTCCTTTTTACTGTAATTTAGTTGTGATTTTTTTCTTATTCTTGTATTGAGTTGATCACGTTCCAGCATCAGCAGCATAACATTTTGCAATATACGTAGATGATTGCCTATCTTTACGGTATCCGAATCAAGGTAGGAGCAGGCTTTCTGTATTAATTTCCGGTAATTTATATCATTCTTTCTCATGGCGTAGCTTAAAAAAATACTATTGCATGCATAAGCTAGAAACCATCAGGGTTTAAGAGGTAAACTATGCCAGTGTTAGTTAATTTCAATGTTTAGACATGGGTGCACTTATACAATGTCTAAGAGGTAGATAATTTCAAACGTGAAATTTACCTAAATATTATAAATCCTGATAATATGCTACTGGAAAAAAATTTTTCGTCCTATATTCCAATGAATTGTTTAAAATTTCGAGAATTTCAAAGTGAGTTTTAACAGTATTTAATATTCGAAGGAAAAATGCAATTGGGAAATACAACATGAAAAAATGTCAAAATCCTATCCAGGGACTGTTTAATCTTGAAGGTGTCCTCCTCCTCTGCAAAAGATCAGTTGTTTTTAGTTGTTGCTGGTTTGGTCGCTGACGATTCAGTCTTCAAACATCCCTTGCGCATTCATGAAAGCTCGTTCAATTTCCAGAGTCCCTCCTTGCCCCTCGACCTCAGAGTCACGTCTTCATCTGTAATATGTCTCTTCTCCTTGACGTTATTCCATCGCCCCTCCCCTTTTTTCCCGTTCGGCTTCGGCGGGAAGTTGTTGGCCCTCCCAAATCAGTGGCGAGCGAGAGGGTTGGTGACAGCGTAAGGCCTCCCGAGGGAAAGATCCGTTTTCTCTGAAAATCCTCTTAGTTTCCCCCTCCCTCCCTCCTCCCCCCCTACCTCTCCGCCCCCCCCCCCCCCCCAGCGGGACCACTCCTCCCACCAAACTTGTGCTCTGTCTGTCTGTCTGTCTGTCTGTCTGTCTCTCTCTCTCTCTCTCTCTCTCTCTCTCTCTCTCTCTCTCTCTCTCTCCAGGGTCTTCGATCCCAGGATCCATTATTTTTTCTTTTATCACATTTGGGTCTTTAAGGGCTGCGTTGTATATCTAGATATATATATATATATATAATATATATATATTCTATATATATATATATTATATATATGTGTATTATATATATCTATATATATAATATATATATATATATTGTGGTTATATATATATATAGAATATATGTATAGTATATATATATATATATATATATATATCTATATATAATATAACTATATAGTATATATATGTATATGAGTACAATGCCACGTACAAAAACAGTACAGTGATCCACTCTTACATACCTGTAGGTAAATACATAAACGGTACAAATGCAGTTCAGAAAAATGTCTATATTCACAAAAAACATTCCACGGTTTCGAAAACATCCCTATCACTTTGACTCCTCGGTAAACATGCGCTAGTCCGTTCAGAACTGTAGCTTCTATGTTACGTTGAAAGCCCATTAGTTCCGATGGCAAGAAGTGTCCCCCCCGCCCCCCTTTCTCGTCTTCCCCTCATAAGTCATTCGTACTTTCCCCAGCTTCCAGAACCCCCATGTTTGCAACATCCCTCAAGGCATTTTTAACCAGCAACAAGAAATTTACTAAGTAACCTCGTTCACGGGCTTCTTGGTCTTGGCAACTTCGGCCGTGGTGTTCAAGTTGGTCATTTCCGTCAAAATATTGATGTTTGGAACCACCTCCGAAGATCTTTGCTTATAACTTTCTCCGGAGTCCTCCATATCTGTAACTTCCACCGAGACATTCATGTAGGCAACGTTTTCCAAGTTGCATGAAACTTGCAAGCATTTGCATATCTTTGGTCGAGTGAGAAATTTGGCAGCTGGAACCTTTCTTTTATTGTTTAACTTTTCCATTCATCATTAGAGGGCCTTTCATTTGCGTTGAGGTCTGCATGACATCATGAAAGATTCTGAAATTCTCAATGGTGAGTGATTCATTTGAGAGTTTTCCAACATCGGTGATTGAAGAAGAACCTCTGTTCTTTCTGCTAGGTGAAAGTGGCATGACTCGCCTTTATTTGATTTCATCATAATCGAAGAAAAGATGGAAAGACGAACGAAAATAAGAGAGAAGCAAAACGCCGGACAGCTGATCAAATTCTGAATCATGCAGCTAAACTTGCGAGAAAATGTTTCGGGCTACAGGGAAACTTTCAGCAGCTGCCCCACTGCATACTGAATCACCCGCTGGACAAAGGGAGGGAGGGAGGGAGGAAAAACATGAAAAAATATGACACTATAATATTTTATCTTAATATTTCAGCCCCGTCCTTCCCTTTCACTGAAATCCTTACCCCCCCACCCACCCGCCGCGCCCCGACTATCTCAACCCCCCCACCCCGTTCCATATCCTTTCTACCGTACGTGGTGAGGACAGAAAAATGATTTTGCATATTTTCTTAAAGATCTGGAGAGGCGAGGGAAATGTATGTCCCTATAGAATATAGATACCGGGAAAGAAAATATCTGTTGCCGATATTTGCTGTCCACGGCTGCTGCTGCTGCTGCTTCTGCTTCTGCTAAAGGAAGAAATGTTATTGCATTCGTTCGGGTTCGTTTTATGTTCCCTCTTTTTTTTCATTTCTGGTACGAAGAATGCGCAAAAATCTCGCCTCGAAAACTTTAATTGATTCTTCGGCGTTCTAACTGAATTATGGCCCAATTCTGTTATGTATTCTTCCATATTTCGTTTCTCTTTTATTTATTTCGTTCGCTCTCCCTCTCCGCCTCTCCTCCTCTCCCCCACCCCCCCCCCCCTCTCCCCCCTCTAGCTCCTGCTACTCCTCTTTCGGATGAAATAGTCCAGGCTATTTATGACGTTTTCGGTCTTTTGGAAATAAAAATGCAACTTGTGAATACGCGCATGCGTCATCCTTTGGTCATTTGGTGGAAAAAGAAAAAGTCTACTCACACAGAGGTGAGTGTTTTTTATCTGCTATAAATCTCGTTTGTCGCTTACGCTCCATTTTCCCGAAATCGTTTTCAAGCGCGGAATTTATGTTGTCAAATTTATGTCCCAGGGCGCGACAGCAACTCTCCTGTTATGATAATTTTGCTTGGCCGCCCTATAAATTCAACACCCGTGCTATAATGAATTTCAATATGAAGCGACGTTTTAAAACGCAAAAATCTCACTTTCGGGGGGGGGGGTGACAAACGCGAAAAAAATTAAAAAAAAAGGAAAATGATGCGGATATATATATATATATATATATATATATATATATATACATATATATATATATATATATATATATTATATATATATATATATATATATATAAACTTCATATGTATATATACAGAAAAATTTATTACCAGCATTTGAAAAGATGGGACAAATGATATAAGGAAGGTAAAGGAGAAATTTTGCCGCAAGACTGCAACTATTTTTACTCCCAAAATTATGTATGGTTGGTCTGCTAATGTGAACCTAAAACTGACCGTGATTTATGCACAGGAATAATTCGTATTTGTGTTGAAATTTAAATTATATATATATATGTGTGAGAGTCTACTGATCATTTTTACCACATGCATAGGTAATTGTAAGAGAAACAATGATCTCTTAACTTTTCGAGAAGCTTGTCATCCTTGTCATCACAAAGCATAAGATATGAAATGAAGAGGATGTAATGACACCCCAGTTGCCAGTAAAGAGTTTCAGATCGGGCAGGGGCCGCTTTAGCTTAACCTAACCTCACCTCAGTGTCGAGAGGTCACAGATATATTAGCTTAATCTCATCCTAAGCCATTGTGTGTGTGGAAGTTCAAATTTCCACACCTCAGTAAGGCTAATTGTTGTATTTGTGTAATTTAGGCATCTAACTTTCTTGATAAGATACCCCAATTTACAATGACATTGGAATTACTATTTTAACTCTAATTGCTATTAAGATGTCTCAAAATAAGGAAGCAAGATTAACACTTGAAAGGAGGCTGGGTTAGGTTAACAGCTGTGCTTTTTATTTTTGGTATATTTGTATACAGATTCGATGCATGATGTTAATTATTGTAGTTGGAGAAGAGCAATTAATTTATATAATGAATGTGAGGACTATGCTTTATGGGAAAGCGTCTTTTTCGTAGCTCTATGTCGTGGGTGTGTAATTATTCTGCCGTTGTTATGAAGTATTTAATGGACTGAGTAATAAAAGAAATTATCGACAGACAGGAAAGGTAGCTTAAGTTTGTTTGGGAGGAAGAGTTCCACATGGTGTGCAAAACATGAATTCCACAATCTTTTTGATTGGTGATACCGTGCTGAAAAACTGTAAAGACTGGTGAAAAAATATTTCCGTCAAAAAAATCATAACATTCAGGAATACTGGGTGAACAGAATGAAGAGAGGGAGACCTACAGGTTTCAGAAGCGTTGGAGTCAAAAGACATGATTATCCAGGATGTGTTTCGGAAGCCTACGAATTAGGATCACAAAGGCCATTCAGCTCGGTTATGAAAAGTCCAGAGATGAAAGCGAGGTGGTGGGAAAACATGGGACTGTTGACAACACTGGCTGAATAGCAATAGCAGCCAATGGATAAGGGGTTTCCAGTGACACTGAGCTTTCAGGTATTGGAAGATTATTTTTTTCTATTTCGTTTGGACGTTTCTTAATTCAGGCTTTGAATGGGTGAAAAGTGATTGCCAGTTTCTTCAGACTTTTACACACACACACATTATATATATATATATATATATATATATATATATATATATATATATATATATCTAATATCAATAGAGGGATCCACAGTAATATCCTTGTTTATCTAGATATAATATATTTATGGAAATATATACAAAGCTTAAAGCTTTCGTCCATCCTCCTGTGCACTTGATCACTAAGCAAATGAGACATGGTATTGGTGAAGAATTCCAAATAAACATAAACAGACAAAAAAAAAATATTAACAAGGTTAAAAAATGCGAACAAGTGATTGGGTCGTATTCCTTTCCATAATTCGCTGTGATCTTCGAGGCGGGACAAAGCGCCGGTCTTCTTCCTGAATGACATCTTGATGGTCGTTAACCAAAAAGGTAGTTGGTAGATTAGACTTTGGAACGGGCGAAGGTGGTTATCTACAGTATCAGATTGAAGGAGGCTGCACACATTTCTGAAGTTTCATTATTCTGGCCCTTTTGCAAATTTCTTCACTCAAAAGTATATTGTTCTGTATTCCAGTATTCCCCTCAAAGGTGTCATTCAAAGTGATGAGAGCTCCTTCCACAATTCTCCTAGTGGTCCTATGCGCACTCTTATAAATAACTTTTCCTCCCTTGAAGTCGATGGCATGGTCGGAATCCCAAGCATGCTTGGCAATGGCGCTGTAAACGTTGCCCAAACGGCAAGCTGCAACATATTCACGTTTCCTCTGGTCCAGGGAACGACCGCTTTCACCAATATAGCATTTGTCACAATCTGATAATGTAGATAACCACCCTTCGCCCGTTCCAGAGTCTAATCTACACACTACCTTTTTTGGTTAACGACCCTCATTAGGAGAGACCGGCGCTTTGTCCGCCTCGAAGATCACAGCGAATTCTGGAAAGGAATACGACCCAATGACTTATGCTCGATGTTTTAACCTTGTTAATATTTTTTTGTCTGTTTAATGTTTTTATTTGGAATCTTACCAATTACCATGTCTTCATTTGCTTAGTGATCAAATGCACGGAGGATGGACGAAAGCTTTAAGCTTGTATATATCACTATAATATATATAGAAAATAAACAAGGATTACTGTGGATTCCTCTATTGATTTTTCTTAGAAGCACGATACCAGTGTTTTTATATCGTATATAAATATATATATATATATATAATATATATATATATATCTATATATATGATATATATATATATATATAACTATATATATAGGCTATTATATATATATATACTATATATATGTGCGTGTGTGTGTGTATCAGATGTTATCAACCAGTCAATCTACATACACACACACACACACACACACACACACACATATATATATATATATATATATATATATATATATATGCATTTTTCCATCCAGCCTCCAACTTACCAGTGCTTTCTGGTCTCCAGCCAAAAAACTTGTCATTTCAAGTTTCCTGCTCCCCTTTGATCCAACTGTACTACGGCTTTCTCCCAGGGAACTTTCCGCCTGGCTCTCAGTTTTCGACGCATTTTCGCTTGGATAATGCTCAGTCGTTTTGGAGAAGCTCTGGAGACTGTTTTTTCTTTTTCTTTTTTATCGTAACTCCCCACTCGTTTCGTAAATAAGAGGTGATTGACGTTTTCGTGAATCCAATTTATTTTTATTTTAGGTGATCAGGCTTACGTTCATTGAGAATGCTGTTTATCTTGTATACCTTGTATACGTCAGTATCATTTCCCCCGGTGCCTTGCAACGATATATGGACCTTATGAAATTTCGTCTCTCGTTTGTTTTTCTCTTGCACTAGACTCCAGTCTTCCTCAGCTGGACGGTTCTCATCTGTGTAGGTCTTGGTTTTATAGTTCTTTTGGCATTTAGGGAAACTCAGCAGACTGTAATATTCTCACTATCCTTATTATCTTCCCTAATACTAGTCTCTTTGCATTTTAATACGTTTCTGTCTGTTTAGTAACCTATTAGTTATTTTATTTTAATATGTGAGAATTTCATCTTATTGCATTTCCCTTTACCTCCTCTTTCTCCTTTCTAATGAACACCATAATAGTCTTTGGAGGCTTGAATTTCAAGTCAGTAGTCCCTTTGGGCTTGTTCCATGTGAATAGGGTTCTTCTTCTGAATAATAATAATAATAATAATAATAATAATAATAATAACAATAATAATAATAATAATAATCTATATATGGAAATGGTATTATTTTACTCTATTCTGCATGTGACTCCTAATATTTTTAATACATTATTCTCTAAAGCGATAACAGCTGTCTCTCAACAACTTTAAACTCATGAGAGGCAGTATTAGATATTGTTCCTAAATATTTGAAAGATTCTGTCTCACAAATCCTTTCTCCATCAATTTTGATTTCATCCTTTTGTGGTTATATTCCGTTTTTCTTAGATATCTTCATTCCCATCGCTTAGATGTATGATGCAATATGTCAAGCAAGCTTTGCAAGTCTTGTGCTGTTTTGATGATTAAAACCGCATAGTCTTAAATCTGTCAAGTTTCTGTTATTATTCCAATTTCAGCCTTTTCTCCATAAAAGCAATGAGAGGAGCCGACAGCAAAGGTGATATATAATATTCCACTGTTGGGCCTTACTATTTACTGCAAATTTACACGACAAGACTCCCTCTAGATTATCTTTGCATCTACTTCGTTTGTGGGTGGTTTCAATTAAATTTTGCATAATGAATGTAGGTAATATTGGGCTACGGACGCTGGCAGATGCCATCAGACGCAGATTTTTACATTTATTTTGAAATTTTCATTCTTTATCTCAGCAATTCCTGTAAAAAAAAAAAGAATAAATAAAATTGAGATGACTATTTGTCTGTTCGTCCGCACTTCTTCTGTCTTCCCTTAGATCTTAAAAACTACTAAGGCCAGAGGGCTGCAAATTGGTCGTACGTCTGGCACCACTATAGGGGGCCACAACACAGGCCACCACCGGACCGTGGATGAAATTTTCATGGGCCGCGGCTGAGAGTCTCATATAGCATTGTACGCTGTACAAAAACTCGATTGAACTGAAGAAACTTGGGCGCATTTTTTACTTGTATGTGAGTGAGGTGACTAATTGCATTACCAGAATTCCCATAGCATATATCAGATGAAGAACCCTTACAGTTTACAGAAGTGGCCGCAGTATCTCTCGATAGCAATATTATCTACGTACAAGAGGGAATTTTATTGACTGTTTTCTGAAACTTAAAGCCGTGGACTTCTCGATGTGGAGCAAGTTACCCACTGCAAGCTGCTCCACTTGTATTTCAAGATAATAATCAGCTTTAAGGGAATTAATTTTGCTCTCCCCACCGCCCCCATATCTCTCTCTCTCTCTCTCTCTCTCTCTCTCTGTGTGTGTGTGTGTGTGTGTTTGTGTGCTCGTGTGGCTTGTAGCGGAACCATTAACCGTTTCGGTTTCCTAACAGAATTACTGGCGTTCGATTCCGTTTCTAACGGTGAGGGACTAATTTAGTACCTGTTTGTTAGTTGACTGTTGTGGGTTGTTATTGAATATAGAGAACAGAGAGAGAGGGAGAAGAGGGAGGAGCGAGAGAGAGGAGACGAGAGAGAGAGAGAGAGAGAGAGAGAGAGAGAGAGAGAGTTACTAGAATCAACATCATATCGTCAAAATGAATACAATCGAAAAGAGGTAAGGCCTTGATAAGATGATTCTAGCCCCAATATTCGCTCTCTCTCTCTCTCTCTCTCTCTCTCTCTCTCTCTCTCTCTCTCTCATCATTTGTTGTAGAATTTAGTGTCTCTATTGTTCTCAGTTATGTTACCGCATTTCCCTTAGTATTATGAGCAAAAGATCATTCTCAAATATGTGAGATGTTTTCTCTGTTCGAAACTGTTATTTCTCTTTCCTTTTCTCTTTTTCCATTTCTGTTTCCTCTTTGTATGTGGCAAGAGCAGCCACAATGTGAAGCAGCGTGTAAATGTGGCAACATTGTAAAGATATTACTTCAATGGCCCGCGCCCAAATGGCGATTGCAAATAGGTATTGATCCCCAATAGAAAAATAACATAACTTTTTTTACGGTGGACATTTAAACACGCGTGAAAGCCCGAAACGTTTAAGGCAATAAAAGCTGCCTAAACTAATATTACCATATGCAAAACGTGAGTATTGATAGCGTAAAATAACTTTAATGACGCCGCTCGCTCCCGTCAAACACGCAGAACAAAACAGCCTTTGGAGGATGTAGTAGCAGGCGCTTGCAAAAATATAAAGAACAGCAATGTCCGGCGACATTTGGAATCTGAGGACAGAGAAAGAAACACGTTGGACTTAATTATCGTTTATCTGCTCCCGCGCCGTAAAAAAACGGAATGGGAAGAGAGAAAGTTCCCAAAAGTCCTCTCTAATTACTGCCATCGTGGTAACAATGACCAAATACCATTAAAGAGCGTTTTTCAATTTTATGGCCATTACCTGTCAGGCGGTGCGGTCATTTGAATTCGGCCAAAGGTTGGGAATCGGTTGAATAACACTTTGACATCATTGGCCATCGTAACTGTGCTTTGTAACGACAATAATTCGGCGGGAATTGCTCTCTGCCTATATGCTCACTCTTACTTGCATGTATGCGCAAACAGTTGCACATCACGGCATGTTCACGGCGAGAATAACCGCAGATGAAAGCAGCTCCACGATAGATGGGCAGTTGGAGTGATTAACAGACACAATCGACTAACTGCATGGAGCATAATTGAATGGCTTACCCCAGTGTTTATGTATATTTATATATGTGTGTGTTTTTATATATATGCTATTGTTTTTGTACATTCTTTTAGTTTTTGTTTATCTCTTGCCATGGTAGGTCGACCCCCAGTGCTCCTCAAATGTTTTTTTTTTTACTTTGTCTTCTTTTATTTTTTCCATCTATCTGAACTTTTAATTAGCATATGTGCTTATAATTTCTCGTGTTGTTTCGTTAATTTTTAGACAATTTACAAATTCATATAATTTATATTGATCATTATTTATTGTACAGACCCTGAGGATGCATTCAGCAGAATGCGAACCGCGTCGGAATAAATTGTAATACTTCGTCATCTGCTTAAAGGCCAGATGATGGGGCTCTCATTCTTCAGTTAAGTAATTTCCCAGCGATTATTATGTTCCTGATCTCCGTACTTCCATCTTCGAGTCCTATACCCTACTCAGTATTCTCTTATCGTAAAATCCAGGGGGGTTCTGGTACCTTAAAACATGGAAAGTCATATACCTTGGATTATTATTTTCCTTTAGGTATATGTAAGCGAATTTGCTGCCATCTATTGCTATCTTTTTTTTCCTAAGGTTTAAATACTACACTTATCCTCTTGGATGCCTACACTGACGCAGCCAGTCACTAAGACGGTTTACTTCCCTGGTTCTCTACACTAACATTATATATTTTCTTTTCAATGCCACCTTCTTCACTGTCTTGTCTTGTGTGTGTGTGTGTGTTTGTACTTACGTAAATTCATACATGCATACGTATTCACATTATACGCATCTATCTATCTCTCTATCTATCTGTATACAAACTGAAAGAGAGAGAGAGAGAGAGAGAGAGAGAGAGAGAGAGAGAGAGAGAGAGAGAGAGAGGGAGGATGATAATGAAGTTAATAATTAAATGATAAATTTGGATGTGTTACTGGCAGAAATAAATAAAGAAAACAGTAAAAGTGAACCATGAACAAGGAAGACTGGTGCACTGTTGAAGAAAATCATTTTAGGTGAAAATAAATTTAAAGTGAATATTAGGCCAAAATGTCATAAAATGGGATATTACATATGATAAAAACACAGAATACAGTCTTGGCTACAAAAAAGTAATTTCAGCAGAATGCATACACAAACATTCAGAGTAACGGAGAAAAGGTTTAGCCGGAATGAGGAAAAAAAAAAAAATCAGTCTTTCAGATCGGGTAAACAAGGAATACGGACAAAGTCGTCTGATGAATCGAACAGCCGAACCGATGAATGAATGAACGAGTGAGTGAATGAATGAATGAATGGAAAACACTTCGAGCATTCCGGGGAGGTTATGATCGAAGGGGAACTTCAATGTAAATACTGAAGAGCCTTCCTGCTCCCTTCTCCACAACTTCCATCATCCCCTTCCATGCATAGAGTAGAGGATCGGAATCCAAGTGTATAGATAGGGGCTGAGTTCTCGTCCGGTGCGCTGGACTGTATTCATTTCAGGATTGGGTACCATTTGAAATAAAAGGTCTAATTCGACCGTCGTATAATTGCCTGCCGAGTTAATTACAGTGTCCATCTAACGGAAGGTCTGGGTAGTTCACTTCAGGTCCGGGACGAACCTTTGTGTCATTAGTTTCTGACGTGACTTTTTGGAGGCAGGTTTCATGAAAGTGTTCTTCCTGCATTTCACAGGGATATGATGGGCGGCTTTCGTTTTGAAGCTAAATCGAAGCGTGTTTTCATTGCGTACATGATTTGTCAAGGTGGTACTTTCCATGAAGTCTTATGATTTTAGTATTTATGCTTTGTATACTTTTGTATCCCAGTAAATATCATACACATTTATGACCTTGATTTGAATTTTTATAAAGTTCAAGATTTTTTAAAAATTCGCTTTTCATAATGTTACATTTCGCCTGATATTTTTCATGCTAGTCAGTGCCAAAGGACGCCTAATGCCTGTTTATCTAGAGTATAAAAATCTAATGGAGCCAGTGTAGAAATTAAATAGATAAAAAGCAGGAAAGCACAACATGATCCATAATCGCATGTACAGATGAATCCTTAGCAAAAAGTGCCAAACATCCAGCTTTTGCAGTAAAAATGCTTGAAAGCAATGAAAAATTGCCAAAATAAGTTTTTAAAAGTTAGGTCACTTATACCCACCAAGTGGATCTACCTGCATAAATTAACTTTTAGTAAAACAAAATCAGATTCTTGTTAAGGAACACACTTGAGACGAACATGTCGAATAGCTAAACAATGCATTGTATATTCATTGCAAGGATGAGTATTTGCCAGTCGATTAAACTACATAACAATTATACGGGAGAAATATCTCTTTGTTTGGTATTTTTCTCATGCGTATGATTTTAATTCATTTGAGAGGAAACCGCAACACAATGAACCCTGCAGTAGACACTTGGGTTGCTTGAATAGATAGCATTGTTATTCGAATATGAGTGAAACTGCGGTTTTAAAACAGGTAATTATTTCTTTAAAGCTTCCACGTTACATTTCCCCGTAATCATTCCCTTAACTAACTCCATTAGGACGCAGCCAGTCAAAATAATTCCCTCTGATGTAGGAAACCAGAGGAAAACGATACAATGGAAACATTGTTTTCACTGTATTCTGTTGGTATTTGGAACATTCTCTTTGTATGGGGCTCAGGCGAACTGAAAATATATAAAAAAAAAACATATATTGTGTTCGTTTGTTTCGGAATTGATAACTGCTATCTTATATTTATTAGTATTTGTTGATAATGAAATGTGAAAATGTAGAGGGAAAGTTAGAATGCCTATGTTGATATCTTTACCTTAGCAAATGCATCAAACTAGGTGTCCTTTTAATGGCTTGCAAAGAAACTTGGTGGCAATATCAACATGACACAATAGGAAAACCGAGTGCTGTGTGCATCTTCTTGAATTTTTAACAGTCCACAGCAAACAGTGAACAATTGTTCTTTAATTCTGTCCAGGTAATACAAAAAAAAAAAAATGATTTCCATGTTGACCCTTCTTAGAGGAAAAAAATACTGTGAAATAAACTTATTTTGTTTCTGAGTGTGTGTTTGTCTTTATTGTGGAACAATAAATCAAAATGAAATTGTACATTTCGTGTCAGAATATAAGTTACCTTGAACGAAGGTTTTACTCGTTGCGGGGGGGGAAGTAAAAATTATGTTTGTATTTTATTATACATTTGCAGTCGTCTTTGAACTTTTTCTCGCTATCTCTACTTGTCAGGCTTTTTTTTTTTATTTATGTATATCTATTTTAATTCACTCGATTAATCTCACTCGTAAAATATATCAAAGAACGCGAAAATATTTTATACTAGTGTAAAAAATATATTAGTGCTTATGATATGCAGATAAATTCATTCTCTGTTCTTCTCTCGATTTTTTATAATCTCGGCTTTTCCTCAGTTGGATGGCTAGTTGGCTGTTTCTCAATAACCTTTTTTTTTTTTTTTTTTTTACTTATTGAGTTACGATGCCTTTTTATTTTTCTGGAAATCCCAATGTAAATATTCCGCGTTTTAATATCTGATCGTCACTGGTTAAGTATTGCAGCAATTGAAGTGACATTTCGAGATGAGCAATATAAATTCTTGCAATGTGCTGACGCTATATTATTTATGAGGATATGTTTATTGATTTGAGGTATCAATATCTATGTAAGCAATACATTTCATGGTTATTTTGGGGGTGAAAATCCCATGCATTTAAAAAAATAATTCTTCATCTGTGCATGCATGTGCAGACAAGAGGAATCCTGTGTATTATTTTTGCAATCTGCTACACCAGCTGTGTTTTCAGGTAATCTAAGATATGTCGAGTTGTTTACTTGTACTTGGCCGTAGAAACCAGTAAATCTAATGTGGATTCAGTTCCTTCATCTCCATTTGCTGAAACATGCAATGGGGTAAATGTTGCAAATCCAAAATGGAAATCTGAATATTCGCTATGAACTTGTCACACTTATGTGTTCCCGTGTTTATATGCAAACCTATACAAGTAAGCTTTTCAATGGCGCCGGATCAAATTGTCTGTCGAATTTCAATGTGGTTTCTTTATAATGTATGATGAATAACTTCTTGAAGTATGAGGTACTGAACTAAGAGAGGTTTCATTCTTTTGTTGACTTTTCCTTAATTGTCGTCCCAGCTACAGCATGGTTCAGGCAAACTGGCCAGACTTAGTCCATTATACATAGGTTGACATGCAGGAATATTTGAACTCTGGTCGTCTGCTAATTTATCTGTCTCTTTGTGTATGTTCACATTTAAGCTCTCTTTGGAACTCAGAGTTGATGAAATTTCAAACTTGGTAGTAAAGGTAGTAAGGTAGTAGACCATCATTCATGAATGCGCTTCAAAGGACATCATTCCTTATATGTTCCTCTGTTATTGTGGCTTTTATGCTTACCTTTAATTGCAACTCCTCCGACATGGTCGAACAGATTTCTCTTAAACTTGGCAGGCACAAATGTAGATCATCATGTGAAGAATTTATTCTCAGAATGTTTGTTGATATTTCGAGAGAAAAAAAATTATTTAACGAGACTTATGCATTAGTGGTCACATTTTGGTGCAATTGCATAATGGAATATTAGTGCTGAGTAATAGTACATGGTTGTCAGCACAAATTCAGTTGAAATATTATCAATATTATTAATTATTGATAATTATTTCATTGAAAAGAATGGTACTCTATACCGTTGAGTTTGGTTTGCGACTTCTTAACTTGACGCAAAAGTTTTTTCTTGTTAGTAATTAATTAATACAACAGCGAACCAAATTTCATTTACTATCCCGCAGTTTCGGTAGTTTATGTTGACATTTCCTCAAACATTTAAAACTCGTATTAATCTTGAATGATTATTAAAGAAATAGAAGTAGAAGATGATATGCATATCAATCCTACGATGTACGATAAATAGCTAAACGATAGAGCATCTTTGTCTTATCGCGTCTTGTTCTTGAATTGTTGAATCTTCTGAAAGACTGAAGCTTCAGATAAGATTCATTTCTTACTTTACATCTATAGAAATGATATAATTTGAAGGATCCAGCTTTAAAAAAAACAAAGACTATAATAAATCATTATTGATTATAGTACAAAGGGCCGACGTTGATGAATACTAACGCTAGATCTGAGACATTTTCCCTGCTCTAGAATAATTTCTTAAATGAATTACTATTCCGGCAGTGAACAAAGGTTAGTTCTGCAGAAGTTCATTTATTTTTTTTTCCATCCCCCAACCATTTAATTATGGAGCTTTTTCTTTTCCATATTCACAGCAGTTTTTTTTTTTTTATAGATCATATGTATCCATGCAGCTCTCTACCTCAATCTACCGGTAAAATAATGGCCCTTTTTTCTCCTATGGCAAGACTTTTATGTGTACAATATATTTTTTTTTTCAAGTGCGTCTGATGGCATACGTTCCTAAAATTCCTCTAGAAATAGGATGCGCCCAACTTTTCATTTACGGAAAGTAAATTTTTCCCTATTTTTAATTTCGTCGCTCTTAGCTTTCTAAAAAAAAAAAAAAAAAAAAAAAAAAAAAACAACAACAAAATTCCATTGTAATTTAGCTGAGAATTTTAGACAGTTTTTATGGCGGAATCCTTTTTCCTAGTAGACCTTTAGATTTTTATAATCTCATCCAGCCGTTGTCACTCTGATGTATTTTTTTATGATGAATGAGAATCCGCGATTGTTTCATTTCATCACCACAAAAGAGCATCAGTGTTAGTCCAACAAAAGCTCACGTATCACTCAAGATGCTAAAAGAACCAATTAAAGGGCGACAGATAAGTCTGAAAGAACCAAAGTTTGAAGCATCACTCAAGAGACTGAATGGACCCAATTAAAACATGACGCAAAAGGCTGAAAGAACCAATTTAAAAATACGTGAAAGGCTGAAAGAACCAATCTAAAAATACGTGAAAGGCTGAAAGAACCAATTTAAAAATACGTGAAAGCCTGAAAGAATCAATTTAAAAATATGTGAAAGGCTGAAAGAACCACTTTAAAACATGACGTGAAAGGCTGAAAGAACCATTTTAAAACATTACGCGAAAGGCTGAAAGAACCATTTTAAAACATGACGCGAAAGGCTGAAAGAACCATTTTAAAACATTACGTGAAAGGCTGAAAGAACCACTTTAAAACATGATGCGAAAGGCTGAAAGAACCATTTTTGAAACATGATGCGAAAGGCTGAAAGAACCACTTAAAAATGATGCAAAAGGCTGAAAGAACCACTTTAAAACATGAAGCGAAAGGCTGAAAAAGAACCTTTAACTTTAAAACAGTTGAAGCGAAAAAGGCTTGAAAGAACCATTTTTTGTTTTGAAACATTGGATGCGAAAAGGCTGAAAAGCAACCACTTTCAACATGATGCAAAAGAAAATGGAAAGGAACCTTATTTTAAAACATGAATGCGAAAAGGCTGAAAAGAAACCACTTTAAAACATGATGCGAAAGGCTGAAAGAACATTTTTTTAAAACATGAATGCGGAAAGCCTGAAAAACCCTTTAAAACATGATGCGAAAGGCTGAAAGAACCACTTTAAAACATGATGCGAAAGGCTGAAAGAACCACTTTAAAACATGATGCAAAAGGCTGAAAGAACCACTTTAAAACATGATGCGAAAGGCTGAAAGAACCATTTTAAAATATTACGCGAAAGGCTGAAAAAACAATTTTAAAACATAATGTGAAAGGCTGAAAGAACCACTTTAAAACATGATGCGAAAGGCTGAAAGAATCCCTTTAAAACATGATGCGAAAGGCTGAAAGAATCACTTTAAAACATGATGTGAAAGGCTGAAAGAACCACTTTAAAACATGATGCGAAAGGCTGAAAGAACCACTTAAAAACATGATGCGAAAGGCTGAAAGAAAAACCAAAATACAAATGAATCTTAAACATGATGCGAAAGGCTGAAAGAAATTTCCACTTTAAAAACATGAGCGAAAGGTGAAGAACACTCTACAAACTGATGCAAATGACGCGAAAGGCTGAAAGAATCCCTTTAAAACATGATGCGAAAGGCTGAAAGAACCACTTTAAAACATGATGCGAAAGGCTGAAAGAATCCCTTTAAAACATGATGCGAAAGGCTGAAAGAATCACTTTAAAACATGATGCGAAAGGCTGAAAGAACCACTTTAAAACATGATGCGAAAGGCTGAAAGAACCACTTTAAAACATGATGCGAAAGGCTGAAAGAATCACTTTAAAACATGACGCGAAAGGCTGAAAGAACCACTTTAAAACATGGCACGAAAGGCTGAAAGAATCACTTTAAAACATGATGCGAAAGGCTGAAAGAACCACTTTAAAACATGATGCGAAAGGCTGAAAGAACCACTTTAAAACATGGCACGAAAGGCTGAAAGGACCACTTTAAAAAATAACGTGAAAGGCTGAAAGAACCACTTTAAAACATGGCATGAAAGGCTGAAAGAACCACTTTAAAACATGATGCAAAAGGCTGAAAGAACCATCTCAAAACATGACGTGAAAGGCTGAAAGAACCACTTTAAAACATGATGCAAAAGGCTGAAAGAGCCACTTTAAAACATGGCGCAAATGGCTGAAAGAACCACTTTAAAACATGGCACGAAAGGCTGAAAGAACCAAAGTTTCAATTCAAGCATCACGCGGAAGGCTGAACTTGGCCTCAGTTTCTGTCGATGATTTTGCCAAGTGCAAGCAATAAAGCAGATGCCATCCAAAAACGAGCATATTACACTTCCTGTTTTGGTGTGGCGTTGTGTAGCGCATACCTCGGTAGCAGCGGTATTTAATAACTGAAGGCATTAATAGAAATTAAATCGGGCATGAATAAATTTGCAGGTCAGCCGTTGACAACGGCATGGCTTGCGCCACTACCTCATTGAATTAAATTGCTTATTTTATGAAAGCAAGTTGCGTCAACATTTATTTGCTTATTCTGCTATCAAGTTGTTTACTTCCGTAATGCCATGTAATTATCTGTTATCCCAGTGTTTACCTTTTGATAAGTTTCAGTTTATTCCTGTTATATTCGGTTTGCATTGTCATCATGTCATTTGTGTAAATGAATAGTGTGCTTTGTTAATAATAATAATAATGTCTCTCTAGTCATTCAAGGCAGTGAATGAACGTTACTGCATTCATATTACTTTTTCTTAAAGCTGCCCTGCTTATCTAATTGTGTCCTCTTCCTTAATTCTCCAATCTTCTGACTGTTTTTACTATTTGCACCTCTGTATCTCTTATGCTTCTTTCTTTAGTATCATGCTGCAATCCAAATTTGTTACTAATTCCTTCTGCATGAAATTCAATAGGCATTGAATACTTCAACCTGTTGGAATTAATCCTGTCCAACCTAGTTGTTCCTTATTTTGTGGATTCTAACTTGAATTTTTTACCCCTTATTGTTTTTGTAGAAAAGCGACTAAAGCCTCCTCGGCAGGTTTAAAGTTTAAAGTATCTTCACTACGTCCGCGCAGTCTATAAGATTCGTGAATGTGTATTTAGGCTTCAGAATATTTTCGAGCAGGAATTTCAACTGGTTGTAGAATTATTCATCTCTCGAACACATTGTTTCACAGCACTGTTTGAATATGCAAAACTTGTCATATACGTATTTCCAACACTTCAGTCCAGCTTTGTAAAATGTTTAAAAATATTCGACATTTTTAGCATAAAACTCCTACAAATCAGAGTTCTTATGCCTGAAGGTATTCGCATCCCTTTCTGGTCTCATTATCTTTTAATGTTTAAAAAATGTCAACTCGCAGTATGAATAGTTGTATGCCTGGAATGGTGCTCAGAATCACACACACACACACACACACACACACACACACACACGCACACACACACACACGCACAGAGAGAGAGAGAGAGAGAGAGGAGAGAGAGAGAGAGAGAGAGAAATATCTCTTCCAGTTGTCTGTTGTTTGTGTATCTGACTAAAGAACCCAAAAGGGTTTTAGAATAAGTATATCGTATGGATGATTACATCGGCATTTTTAGTCACTTTTAAATCGTCTTCAAAAATAATGTCGAACTGGGTAAATAAGATATCTGTGATGTAGCCGTCCACTTTATCAGAAACGGCAATGGGTTCCAGCCTCTTGAAGCCTTTTCGTTTCATCTCTGCTGTATATCGAGTACTTCAAAAGTCCGCGTCCGATAAATAGGAGAAAATATAAAGATGAGGTTTATGGAAATGCGTCGAGGTTACAAGTCTGCCATCCCATCCCTTCCTCCTCCAGCGAAAGTTCCACGAATCGCATTTTATTGGGTGTCTTTGCGTCTTCAAAGCTTCTCCCGACTCCTTTGATGTTGCAAGTCATTCTGCAATTTCCCCGAATCGCCTGCACTTGCCTCTCGGTCTTAAAATATTAATGTAAACTAATCTCTTCCTTTTCATTTTGCAGTTTTTTCCTCGCGCTCAGGAGAAACGTCGACAGCAGCATTTAATAGTGCTGCATTATGAGAGATCTGCTGAGAAACGTGATTTTTCTGAAGTACTGTGTTGTATGCTTCTCGGAAGGCCTGCCATTTCTTAAGCTGTACACGACAGTTGGAAACTGTCAGTGGCTGGCATTGCGTATCAATCATGGCTGATTAGTACTTTTGAATAAAAATTTCTTTGTGTTAAGAAGTGAATCGGAAATTCTTTTGTCAGTTTTCAATGATACCGCGGGAGCCTTAGGAATAATATTTTTGGCAAAAGACAGATTAATTATTATTAGTTGGAGGAGGAGGAGGAGGAGGAGGAGGAGGAGGAGGAGGAGGAGGAGGACCCTCTTTTAGGGGCATCCTATGGGATTCTATAGCTGCATCAGGTCTTGATTTTATATTGGGTCATTTCCATATACAGGAAGGTCGTATAAAGCAGATATCGTAAAGAATCGATGTACTGGCACTCTACAAACCGGACGTTTCAAAATATGTACACCTTTACATCTGTGGGGAAGAGACGATGATAACACATGACAAGCTGTGTATGGAATACTTATTTGAGATTTTTCCCTGATTTTTCAGGTTCAAGTAGAAAGATGCAGAGAAATGTCATTGTTATTTCGTACTGCGTGAAACCAAATGTGCTTATCGGATTTGCTTTCTATCTGACTTCAGAGATCTACCTCAGACCTCTTAATTGTAGTCATTGTATCTTTCCCACTGAAGATGTGAAAACGCTAACCTGCTTCGAACGTTTGAAACGTTGGTGTTGTAATTGCCCAATCGGTTAATGAATGAATTCCCTTTGGAATTTTCTGTACACCTCTTCTGCTATAGAGGGAAGTATTACGGTACATACATAGTAGAAAAATCAAAACTGATGATGCAGCTGTAACATTCAGCGAAATCAAAACTGATGAAACTGCTGTAACATTCAGCGAAAATGTTACTATTTTTTATTTTTATTATTCTTAAAAAGCCTGCATTCCCACGGACCAACCCTATTGGTAATTTGATATCCTAGTAAGCTTGCACAGAGTACAATGGCCTTATGAACAAGGTGTTTTCTCTAGCAATGGTACTGAACAAGTAAGTCTGACGATGTTTGAGGACATCGACGCCTAACACAACGAACAGACTGCCTTAAAGTTCATGTAGTTTATCATCGCTTTTAGATGCACTTACCTGGCTAATGAAGGGCAGGGTTAGTTCATATTTTTCGAGCAAAGCATTCTGTGGGAAATATTTCTAAT
>NC_061088.1:82015587-82023087 GCF_015104395.2 Macrobrachium nipponense
AACAGGATTCTTGAAAGCCAGATTGTTCCCGACGGTCTCGACACTTGCTAGGACGTTCGCTCTCGGGTCCTCCTTCCGGATATCAAGCTGTTGGTACAGAAGAAAACAAGTGAAAAAAATATTCCCCCTAAGCGTCTTCGGCGCAGTCGAGTTTTCCGTGCAACAGCATATAATCAAGACCACCGAAATTGGATCTATCCTTTGGTGGTCTCTGTATAATTTTGGTGGTGGCCTGTTCCCATATTGTAGCCAGGCGCACTATTACGGCTAGGGTTAGCCTCAAATAAAATAGAAAAAAAAAAAACTACTGAGGCTAGAGGGCTACAATTCGGTATGTTTGATGATTGGAGGGTGGATGGTTAACATACTAATTTGCAGTCCTCTAGCCTCAGTCGGTTTTAAGATCTGAGAGAGGACAGAAAAAGTTTGTTTTTTTTTTTTTTAGAGAAAACTAAAATGCCATGCAATATTTGATCTTTAAGAACATTCGAACCATATGTTACAACATGGTTTGTAAGATTAGTCATATATCAAGCATGGAGACTTTTCGACGATAACAGCTGCTATCGTTTGTATATATCTGACTTATCTCATAATATGAAATATTGATAAAGAAATTATGCTCGTTCTGATAACCTTTATAATGTTATATTGATATGGTTACCGTCAAGTTGTATTAGGATTTAACGTACCGAAAAAAAGAAAGTTTGGCTACTTGGATAAAGTTATATAAAATTTTGATTAAACTCTAGCAAAGCTCACTTAAGATTGACCTCTGTTTGACATTGGTTGATTATTGCAGCCGTGTATATTTGCTTAGGATTGTGTATAGCTACAGGGAAACTTCCTCCGTTCCATTTTCGTCTCTCTGCCTCATCTGCCCTGCCGTTTGGAAGGAAGTTAAGAGTGGTGATTTCATTTCCTTTCGAATATGAAATACAAACTTGCCAACTCGCCGTAGTTATGTTTTGGGGGAATTAGTAGAGTTTTTGTTTTAAAGTAGATTGTATTTTTTTTTCTTTTTTGCCAGTTTTTAGCCGCGAGTTCAAGTTGGAGCTACGAAGATCAATTTGAGTGTTGCAGACGAGGTTGAATATAGCATATTCCATGCGCTGCTTTTTATATAGGGAAGAGAATCGTTATATTGATAATGAGGACACGGTTAGCAAACATCATTAGTCAGAGCCAAAAGGACAATTATATTTAAAAGAAATGTTATGCATATATATATATATATATATATATATATATATATATATATATATATATATATATATATATATATATATATATAGTTAGTGTATATGTGCGTATACGTTTACATGTACTTGTTTATAAGTGATATGTGTTATGATTTTACTGTGAACTTGTAGAGTATCGTGAAATTCATTTAAAAAAAGTTTTATGGCTTTATGGTTAAAGGATATTTGATTAATGCGACTGATTTCTCTTGCACCATCCTGATGTGTATTTGTGATCGTGACATTTGTTTTTCTATCGTTGAATATATGCAGGTAATCCCTCTTCAACAGGCAAGACGTTTTGTCTCGCGTAATAAAAATGAAACTTGTCTGAAATTCCTCGTTATACAAGTATCTATGGGCCTCTTTCATACAGATGTTTGTGATGCACCGTCGCGAAGAACGTACTTGGATTGGTATGCAATGTTAAATTTCTTAAACAAGTTCTTGAGAGAGTTGTTTAATTTTTTTTAAGTGGGACCTGAACTTTCTGTAGATGCGGTTTCCATCATCAGTGGCTTTAGAAGGTAGATTAGTTGGCCAGTATTTGATGAGGAGACCTAGTTCAACCTTATAGTGATTTTCTGTACCTTACCAGCCAAAGTAATAAGTGAGAAAACACTGAAAAAATATATAAATATGTAGAACCCACTTTGGGGTACACATAATTTTGGGCTTATAGAAATATTTTAAAATATTTTGGAGAAAACATATTCTGACGTAGATTTATTTTATTTTTGCAAAAAATAATATAGATTAGATATTACAGTACGATAATCACTATCCTTCACTGGCAGGGTTATTGAAAAAGTATTAACAAACAGGCAAACTTCCGTTTTTGAAAAGGAATGCTGTCCAAGGAAAGCAGCCATCCAGCACTAAGAAATTTATGACAACAAGGACTATAATATAAACCTGCAAGAATCTAATTATAGGCTGAAACGTCTTGCTACTGAGGCTCTCTAGTTTAGACATTGAAAAGGAAAAAAGACTAAATATTTTGAAAACTGTTTTTTACTGAATTTGTGGAGGGAAATATTTTGAGGGAAATATTTTGAGGGAAATATTTAACTTTGAGTGATAAGAGTGCAGTTAGCTGGCATTATGCCTAATAAGGAAAATCCTCAAGTGAAATAACCTCATTTTTCATTATGATCTCTTAATCGGCATTGTGGTAGCTATAGAGGTAGGAACATTTTTGGGTTTGCGAAACTGAAGTGATAATGCGAATAAGTGAGTATAATATTATACAATATATATATACTTATACACACACGCACACACACACACACACACACACACATATATATATAATATAGTATATATATAATATATATATATATAGTATATATGTATATATAGTATATATATATATATATATATATATATATATATATATATATATAGATATATATATATTTTATATGGTGTGTATATATATATATATTATATAATATTAAAAATATTATTATATATAATATATATTGTGTGTGTGTGTTGTGTGTGTGCGTGTGTGTGTGTGTGTGTGTGTGTGAGCCAACAGTATGTAAATATGTTTTATGGTTATATTGCTCACAATTCTTAGTCTAGTTTTTTATACATCACTTAGAAAGCAATGATTGTATGGTCGTTTGTTTCCATTTCATTTCCTTAAATTCTTATACGTAACCTTTAATCCTGACATCTTAAGAGAAGAAAAGTACGATTGAAATTTCGTTCAGTTTACCTGAATGTCCTCCGCCCCTCCTCCCAGTTGGACTTTGACGGCTAAAAGAACAATATTGTCAGAGGCCACGAACTGAAATTCATACTCGGAGTCTCTAAGCCAAGTTTTGTTTACTCCTTCGCAGACGCACGAACGCATCTGGTCCTGAGGAAAGAAATTGATAAATTAATGGCATTTTGTCCCAGGCAAAATGGTGTGAAAAGTACTAGGAAGATTTATCAAGAAACCAGTTGTTGATCCATGAAATAATTCTTTGTGATGATATACATGTATGTAATATATATAGTATATATATACTATCAATATATATATATATATATATATATATATATATATATATAGTATATATATATATATATATATATATATATATATATTTTATATGTATCTATATATATATATATATATATCTATATATATATATATATATATATATATACATGTGTGTGTGTAATTCAATGAGTTACACATAAAAGATTTACAACATAATTAGTAAAAAAAAAATTAATCAAACTAATGATATTACATCTTCAAAGAAAATTAGATGAGTAGATTTTAAGCTTGGATTAACCGCCAGATAAGCATGGATTCAGATTATCGTAACCTGTTTCCAAGGTTACCTTTAAAGAAAATCTAAAAATCCTTTAAAATCCCATGTTAATATTGGAGACTTCATTTTCTTAATTCACATAAATATTAAAGGACAGGTTGACAGTTAGCTGTTGCTTATTGTATAGTCCAGTTCCAGTGCAGAAGTACATTACCTTTACAAGGAGTCAGGCGCTAAGAGATCTAGTTTTATATATATATATATATATATATATATATATATATATATATATATATATATATATATATATATATATATATATATATACATATATATAGTATCTATATAAAACTGATATAGTGTTTTTCGCTGCAGTTCTATGTGAGATATTTTCTTAAGGAAATTTTCCTCCAACCTCTATCTTATGTTACTCCTTCGTTCTCGATCATGTAATAAGGAACGTGATGAAATTCGGGGATCCTGCAGTTTCTTTTATCCATACTTTTAAAATTCAATTGTGTCCTGATCTAATTCGCCAGCAGGAATCATAAGGGAAATGAAATGAACCAGTTTTTCGTTACGATATGCGAGGGAACGTGTGTTGCATAATTCTCAGAGCTTTTAAATTCTCTTGGATAAAGGGGGACGTTTGATTGTTACTGGTTCTTAAGATTATTTCCATTTTTATGATACATGTAGTATTTGACTACGAAATTTAAGTTTTGTTTGTGGATTATGTATTCAGACAGGATTTTATTATCGGTAGGGTCGATACTCCAGGTTTAATCAAGGTCATTTTCAAAGTCGTTATGTACATTTGTGTATTTTGTTATAGATTTTACTTTTTCACATAAAATATTTAATCACTGTAAATAAGTAACATCAACTGTTGCCCTTGTAACAAAATTACGTGTTTTGTAATGCATTCCTCACTAAAAATTATTTTATACTTTGAAAAGATGTCTCCAAACAAATGGCTGCAACACTTAAATTATAAAAGCAGCAAGTGGATATGGCATAAGCGTAGTACGATGGTTCCGTCGAGCCCTGCTGTTCATGATGTACGCACAATTCATGGTGTCAAAGACCTCTCTCATCCTCTCACTTCCTCTAGCGCTGCCTGTCCTCAGAGGCTCCAGTCTTGTCACTTTCCTCCCAATTACTTATTGGGACTCATATATCAAACACTTCGTAGAATCGGAGTACCGCACGAGAGGCCTTTCCCAGCATATCTATCTTTGTCTTTCTTCATACAATATTTATCTTTGGATTTTCACTGCCATCCATTCTTCTAAATGATGGCCATGTCTTTTCTCTTGTACATGGGTGTAATTGGATTTTGATTGTTCCCTATTCATGTCCTTCACATAAGTCACCCTGTATACCAAATAATTGTTCAAATGGCACAAGTAGGTGCGTATAGGTGGTTCACTCCAGTGCGCCATGAAGCTTGCCGGAAATTGGATTTTTATTTTCCTCTAGAGATTCTGCAGAACCAAACTCTCTTCGGCAATGAGTCAAAAACATGCTGGTTTTGCTAATTCGAATAGAGATGGATTGAGGAGAGAGTGAAAAAAATTCCACTTATAATTTGTGAAGCAGCTATGTATCCTCACAACAATATACCTAAAGTACATTCTACAAGCTGAACATAAGCTCAGTGACATAATATTTTTTTGTCACATATTTTCTGTCGTCACCTCCTGTGAACTTTAAATAAGGAAGGTACATGCCATTAGAGTTCTTTGGTGGTCAGAAACGATGTAAGGATTTAAAAGCTGTATTGTCTATATCCTAGCCGCTGGGAGGGCATACAATATCATTGAAGGAGAGCCCACAGGAGAAAGATGTTTTGCACGAAGCTCATTTTGAAATAAACCACAATACAAATCGTACTAAATTCGCAGTTGTCTGTTCAATTAAGTTGAATATGAACCTTGAAAGTAGCTGTACGGAAGATTAAGAAGAATGTAAAGTAAGAGATTGGCAAAGACAAGTATGATCTAAAAGTGTAAATTGCCAATTTAAAAATCAATCAAATGCCGAAGTATCAGTTGAGATTGAAGAGCCTAACAACGAACGCTTATAATTTGGCAAATGTTATTCATACTTGTTTCCCCGTCTAGGTCTTGTTTATATTAACATGAAATCGATATTACTATTTGTGTCAAAGGGAGTCATCTTGTCAATTATTCACACAAAGATTTACTTCTTACAAGAAAGAAAATGAAGGATTGTTAGAAAAATAATCAAGAGTAAAACGTTGGAATAACTTGTCAATTAGCAAATGATTGACTAGCTGATATAATTACAAATGATTTGTTTACCTTCGTTATCAAAGACGACCTGTTCACCCTCGATGTATTAATCGTGATGGTGTTGATCCTGCTGGCAGGTGCTACTTCGCCAGGCTTAGCAATATTCTTCAACACGTAGACAGTTTCATCCGGCGTTAGGATGTCTGACGTCACCACATTTTGCACGAACTCTTCTGACGTCATCGTTAGGAATCTTATTTCGGAGAGGAAGGGCTCGACTTGCTCTCGGAGATTGGAGGGAGTGAGTTGCTTTCCTTGCAGTTTCAGCTGGGCCTGGCCCCTGCCAGAAATAAAGCAAATATGTCGAGAAGAACGAGGATATGTTAGAACGGAGATTAGAACAAGTAAAGGCCTTGAAATATCTGACGAATGTAAATGTAGTGACAAATGGTCATAGGTAAATGGTAAGTCTTTATATATATATATTATAATACACAAAGGAATAAATCAATAGAAATGACAAATGGTCATAGATAAAGAGTATGTCTTTAGATAATAAATATTATAATACACAAAGGTCTAAATCAATAGCAATAACAAATGGTCATAGGTAAAGAATAAGTCTTTAAATAATAAATATCATAATACAAAGGAATATATCAACAGCAATGACAAATAGTCTTAGGTAAATAGTAAGTCTTTAGATAATAAATATTATAATACACAAAGGAATAAATCAATAGTAATGACTAAAATTGATATATTATCTTTCCCTCGAAAATCATCCATTCCAGGGAATCATATGCTTATCCGTATGATTGTCCAGACTTATTCCACCGAATAAAAAAGTAAAATCCTTCTGGCATTTGTATTACAACTTTACAAAAGTACGAACGGTGCATAAAGCATTACCATGACACAAGAGCCTTGAGGATAACTGTTTCTGAAGTGACTCTCAGTGGCTCTTGCAAGAGCTGCGCCATGGCCTCCGGTGTCAGGTCAAGTAGCGACGAGGAAATTAAAACAGCGTTGCCATTGTCAGTGAATATCTGGAAATGCCGAGAGATACACATACAATAGTACATTTATTTATTCATCAATCATTTGTTTTTGTTTTGGGTCTTGGTCAATTCTTTGACATCAGTAGGTTTATGGATTTTTGTCATTTATTTCACGCTTGAGAGTTCTGTACGATTCCAAGATTCCAAATTTATAGTGAATTCGATATTAAATTATATTTGTGACACATATATACTATGTGTATATATACATACATACATACATACATATATGTGTGTGATGAGTGTATACAATGTGCGTTCATAACCTCCACACTTAAGGCTAGCCAGATCAAGTGTGTAACTAAACCCAAGCCTAATTATTGACTTCATAGGTCAAAAGCAAAACAATGAAATTTTGGGGAAATAGGCCCACGGTGACCTCTTCACTTCACACATTTCTCATACTTTACAAGACACGCTCGTCACTGCAAGAATTGAATTCAAATGTTTCTTTATCTTTTGTACATTGATCACTTAGATTCATTTCTTGTAGTGATAGGAGTATATTTAAAAAATGAAATAGCAACCTTCATAGATACTGTGTACTACATGATGACGCACAAACAAGCAAACACATACAAATATTTTATATATATATATATATATATATATAGTATGTATATATGTATATATATATATATATATATATATATATATATATGTA